>NC_053153.1:37987105-38347379 GCF_016808335.1 Panicum virgatum | reverse complement strand
CCCGAGGGGCGGACAGTCCGATCCCGTTCCAGAGAGCTTGTAGAGGCTCTGGTGGGCTGGCGGACAGTCCGGCCCAGGTGGGCGGACGGTCCGCCACTTTTACTCAAAATTTGTACCAGGGAGGGTGTCTCTCTGGTGGGCTTCAAAGTTGAACAGCGGACAGTCCGCCCATGGGGCGCGGACGGTCCGCCACTTTTACTCAGAATTTGTACCAGGGAGGGTGTTTCTCTGGTTTGGGCTGAAAAGTGAACTGCGGACGGTCCGCTCCTGAGGCGCGGACAGTCCGCAGGCTAACTTCAAAGTTGTTCCAGAGACGTTGTTGGTCTCTGGTGGTGTGGAACACATAACTGCAGACGGTCCGCCCCTGGGGAGCGGACGGTCCGCCGGGGTTTAACGGCTAGTTCTGGCACGCATTAAATGCACTCTGACTCACTGGTTTATAACGGCGAACAGTCCGGTTTTTGAAATGCGGACGGTCCGCGATTTCGCAGAAAAGAGTGTAACGGCTAGTTTATGGAGGGATGTCTATATATACCCATTGCCCGGCCTTTGGGAGGCTCTCTTGGCCATTTGGACTGCATACTTGACATCTTAGAGCTAAGGCATCCCTCTCTCACACACACTTGCTTAGAGATTGCATTCTTGAGAGTGTGAGAGCTTCCTAGTGCATTGCATCAAGAGTTTGAGCTTTGTGGCATTAGGGAAACTTCAAGCAAGCGTCATCAACTTGTTACTCTTGGGAGTTGCCGCTCCCTAGACGGCTTGGAGAAGAGGATTTCGTGGAACTCCTCCAAGGAGATTGTTGAGGAGCCCCGATTTCGGTTGTGAGAGGTCTTGTGCTCACCTCACCGGAGTGGTGAAGAGCAACTCTAGTGGAATCGAGGTGTGGAGCGGTTCCTTGATTCAAGCCGGCTCAAGATCAAGAGGTTCTTGATAGAGGAGCAGTTGATTCTTGGAATCCACCTCAACGTGGATTAGGGGTGACCGGCAAGTCATCGACACCACGGGATAAACTCTTGTGTCAAGCTTGGTTACTTCTCTTGCTCTCTTTAATTCTTGTTTTACTTTGAGCAATTTACTTTACTAGAGCTTGTTTTGCATCTTGTCACCCTAGGTTGCAAACCCATCTAGAGATAGTAATAGCTTGACATAGGGCTTTCCTTTGGTACTAATTAAATTTCTCTAGTATTGTTGGCTTTAGATTTTAAACCGCCTATTCACCCCCCTCTAGTCGGTGTTCTTGATCCTACATCCACGCACTGCGCTGAGCTCCGCCGCGCCGAAGCTCTGCTCCGTCGCAGGTAACTCAGCCTGCCATCACAATTCCTCGCCTCCGGTGATCACCGGACCGTCTTGACCCCCTCTGCACCTCCGCAGGACCGCCGTGAACCTTCCCGGGTGGATTAGCAGCCCAGGAACCCCCTGCATCGACATGTCCGCGCGAGCCCGGTTCTGCACCGCCGCTGGAGCTCAATGCCGACCACCCTGCGCTACACGTCCGGCAAATCCCAGCCCCGGTGAGCAACCCCGTGATCCCCTCCTTCTTTTACGCTACTTAGCCTAGCGCGTAGGTCCTCCTTGAGTGAGATCACTGCTGCCGGTGCGGCGTGGCTCAGCCCGCCGCCATGGATCTGCCGCCCGCTCGCTGAAGTACGGTAGCGGAGTACCGGAGAAGTTTCGCCTGGCCGTGCTGAAGCTTCTAGTCCCAAAAGCCAACTTGGATCGGGGCCGGAACCGCGTTATCGCAGCACGCCGGCGACCCGGGGCCGCCTCTCATCACGGCGAGCCACAACCGAGCCCTGAATAGCCACTCAGTGCACTCCAGTGGGTTACACGTGTCGAGTACTTTCTTTTGCACCATACTGCAGGCCAAAAGACCCTCTGTATCGCCTAGACCGCCCACTCCGGCGAGCTCGCCGCCGCGGGAGCTTCTGCTCCGGCGAGCAGCGCCACCTTCCCCCGTGTTCCGGTGATCTCAAGCGTTGGATCAAGATCCTATGGCGCACAGCAGCCCGCGCCGAAGTCAATCGGGGAAGAAAATGGTCAGCGCCCGTCTTTTTTTGCTAAAGAGCCCCTGAAGTTTCTAGAAATCAACCCGCGGTCCATGCACTTTCAAAAGTAATTGCAGATCGGCCCTGTTTTTAACGTTTTAAACCCTGAGCTTCCTAGAAATAGAACCCGCAGTCCAGCCCCTATAGTTTTGCGAGTTAGACCCTAGATCTATCCATTAATTATGTTTTAGTCCCTAGTTTTTGCGTAGAAACCCCTAGAAACTCTGTTTTTCTTACAGTTTAGCCCCTAGATCTTGTTTTAGCCCTAGTTTTCGCGTTCGAGCTCCGTTTTAGGTGTTCTTTATGTCCACGAGATCGTTGTAACGCGTAGAATAGTCTTAGCTTAGTTTTGTTTGCTATTTTTATGTATTTTTGTACTGTTTCTTAGTGTTTGCTCTTGTTTGCATGTATGTGTATGTGCTAGACTTGTTTTGCCGTTGCGATCGTGAGTAGACGTTGATCCTTCAGAGGAGTACCAGTACCCGGAGCAGCCACTATCTTTAGAGGAGTTTGAGTAGCAGGAGAATTTTGAGGAAGGCAAGTATAATATGTACACCACCTATCACTTTTAAATACATTTTCATACTGCATTTTAATACTGCATGCCTATAAGGATTTCCTAGCCACATTTATCCTTTATATATATTTACCTTGGGTTGCATTTTGGTTAGTTGTGCTAGGTTGCTGCGCTCTCACACATAATGGTCCTTTTTAATTAATTTGTTAATAATCTTATGCAACTTAATTCTGGAGCTGACCCTCTGTGCGGTGTACTTGAGTGGTTTGTGCATCCTTAAAAGTATGTTTTGTTAGAAACTAGGTTTAGGGGGCTAGCACGGTGCTTAGTGTTTGGTTGGCCACTCTCCATAAGGACCGGTTCATAGAGCGACAACCTGAGACAACAGCGCTACCACAAGACTAGAATGGGACGGTCTTGGTTACTAATTAGGTCATTTTGGTTCGGGAGTAACTTACCGACGGGGCAAGAGGGGGGTGAGCAAGGCTTGGTCTGTGCTATGAGCTTGTACCCCCTCGAGGTGGGCCCCATCGTTGCGGAGCCTGAATCCTTAGCGGTTACACCTTACCAACGTGGTCCTTTGTAACGGCCTCGTAGTGTGTTTGCTAGTCATCTCACCTAAGGAAGTGTCTTGAACAACTAGTGTAACTCACAACTTGTGGGTAAAGATGTGCAACCTCTGCAGAGTGTAAAACTTGTATACTAGCTGTGCTCACGGTTATGAGCGGCCCAGATCCTCCTTTTGATTAGTGGGGTTATCTTCCTTTGATTAGGGGGGTTCCCCTGATGTTTGGTTTGGTTCTCAGTAGTTCATAATTAATTTTGATTAATTACTATGTAACTGGGTTTATGGTAATTCACCAACTTGTAGTAAGTAGTTGTAGTAAAATTTTTGCCAAGACTTAAAAGCTAATGCAGTCGAGTCAGCCAACCTTAGAGCCTCATAGTTTGTGTTATGCTTGTTGAGTACAAGTTGTGTACTCACACTTGCCTCCTCTACTCTTTTCCTCTTGTTCTTTTTGGGGATACTCTACTGCTGCTCAGTTCCTGGCGATGCGAGGGAGTTCACCCAGAGCTACCAGGAGTATGAGGACTTCTAGGCGATTGTCTCCCAGTCGATGTCCCTGTGGCGCCCAGCTTCCGAGTTTCGTACTTGTTTTACGCTTCCGCATACTTTGTATAAGACATTTTGTCATTTATGTAATAAAAAACATTTGTACTCGCTTTATTATATCTCTTTACGTGATATGTGCTGTGATATACTGTTCATTCTGTTGTATATTCGTGTAACTTGATCCTGGCATGTATATGATTGCTCGGTTTATGTCCTTTTGTAAACCGGGTGTTACAGGAATCCTTTGGTGTGTCGAGTAGTTGTACTCGAAGGTCCTGAGTGTAGGCAGCATCGCGCCCACTCAGTTATAATAATAGATACAAGGAATTGTATCCGTAAATTCCTTTAGAAGCCAAAGTATTCTCTAATGGAGCCGAGTTTATATGATTCTGAATCAGAACTCTAGTGCTGACCGACTAGGATTGAATTCCACAGGACTAACCAAGTGGGAAAGCACTAAAAGAGTGTAAAAAAGTCGTAGCTTAGTGTAGATTTCCTTTTCTAAGAAAAAGCTTTGTCTGAGCAAAGCTCATGTGAACTTAGTTGTCCACCGGGAGAAGACTCTTATCGAGTATTTGGAGTAGGAGATGTCCTTTGATATATAGGTGAACAAGAGGTTCTTGTCAACCTATTTTAGAGTATCAAGGACTTATTTGAACTCCTTGAGGGATTTTCATAGTTGACCAATTGGGATAGACCTTGCTTGGTCATCCAGGTAGCATAGAACTGTTGTGAAAATATCCTGGACTACTCAATCTTATCGAGTAGTATGTCCTATACATGGACTGGATTGATTTCTGGAATAGGACGGTTAGGATTGAACTCCGTCGAGTTAACCAAAACATAAATATTCTAGAAATATCCCGAGCTTACTCGAGCAATGCGAGTAAGATGTCCTACCCGAGGGCTGGAGTAACTCTAGGGCAAGTCTATTAGGTATGAACCCTGTCGGGTTGCCCAAGACGAAAATGCCGAAGGAGTATCCTAAACCTACTCGAGCCAACAAGTAGGGTGTCCTTTTACCAAGGACTAGAGTAATCTTTAAGACAGAACTATTAGGTACGAAACCCGTCGGGTTGCCCAAGATGTAAATGTCAGAAAGATATCCAAAACTTACTCGAGCGAGGAGAGTAAGGTGTCATTTTACCAAGGACTGGAGTAATCCTTAAGACAGAACTATTAGGTACGAACCCCGTCGGGTTGCCCAAGACGTATATGTCAAAGGGATATCCAAAACTTACTCGAGCGAGGCGAGTAAGGTGTTCTTTTATCCAAGGACTGGAGTAATCTTTAAGACAGAACTATTAGGTACGAACCCCATCGGGTTGCCCAAGACGTAAATGTCAAAGGGATATCCAAAACTTACTCGAGCGAGGCGAGTAAGGTGTCCTTTTAACCAAGGACTGGAGTAATCCTTAAGACAAAACTGTTAGGTATGAACCCCGTCGGGTTGCCCAAGATGTAAATGTCGAAGGGATATCCAAAACGTACTCGAGTGTAAACCATAAAAACTACTTGATAGCAGCTCCGATGCTGAGCGTGACTTTCGAGATGGGATATTGGTCATATGAGTGAAAGCCAAGTAGTCGATTTATGAAAGGGATCAACTTTTATTTGGATTTGTCGAAATTACAATAGTTGTAAAGTGACAAACTCTGACTCTTAAGACCTACCCCTTGCCCGTTAGACGTGTGAAATGGTTTAAAAGACTGAATAAGACTTTATTCGAAGATAAAACTTGTCGATATGATAGTCGACTAGATTTGGGGTAAGGTCTCCTTCAGGAGAGGTGCCCCAAGAGCCTTGCGGAGTGAATCACACTGAAAGATCGTGTGGGAGCTCTTTGGGTGGATGAAGCACTTGCGTAGAAGTACTTTATTAATCCTGTTTCCACCCTAAGATGATTCTCCTTGTTGCGGGGTGTGCGGTTTACCCTGAGGACAAGTACTGATGGTTACCGGCTTGTGCTTCTTGTATGATGCGGAAACCTTTGGTGGGATGCAGTAATTGGAGGAAGGGCTGTAAGCCTCGAATTCCTCGCGCTCCTTTCTTCTTGAGATGATGACGTTGCGCGCGTCGCGCCCAATGTTGATCACATTGTGAAGGTCGCAGTTCGAGTAGTCATAGTTGTCGCCCGACTGTTCCTACTGGTTGTTGGCGAGGCGCTGGCGCCTAAACGCCCTTTTCTGGTTAAGCAGGCGACGGCACTCGTAGAGATCTTGTGGTGGATGCTGTTCTTCCAGTTGGATAGTGACAGTCACCGCTGGAGGAGGAGCAGGCAGATCTTGCTTGGTAGTAGCCTGAGCTTCTGTGATTGTGGGAGGAGTAGTTTCCATGTTGTCGGAAAGGTACTCGTCGAAATCATCAGAGTTGTAGTCGTCGAGGTTGAGATTCTCTGTGGAATCACCTTTAGGTTCCGGGACTTCGGAGATACGAACCATGAGAATTTCACGTCAAAGATCTTGAAGTTCCTGGTCTTGTTTGCTTGAGGACGGGTCTAGAGGGGTGCTCTGTTGGTAAGGCAGATCTGTTGGCTGCGAGCCGGAGGTGGTGGGATCTTGTGTCTTCCTTAGGCGCACTGTCCGTCCTTGCGGCGTTGCATATATGACCAAGTTAGGGAGGAAGTCCTGATAGGACTTGGAGTTTTTAGCCGAGTTGGATCGACTTGCTTGCTGTACTGGATTAGGTTATCCAGCTCGTCCTCCGAGTTGGAAGAGTACTCGGATTCGGAATCGGTTAGTCCACCGATTTTAGAGTATGTGTGCTTTGGGTGAGCGAGAAGCGGGATGCTCATCTCTACACGGAGGGCGTTCTCGTTCATCCAGTGTAGACATGATTGAGTGGGGGTCAGCCCTTGGGGCTCCTTAATCCAGGGTTTGTTGAAAATCGAATCACTAGAATGTTCTGGAGCTTTACTTTTCCCTTTTTAAGCTTGGCCAGTTCCCAGAGAGCGTCAGCATGCTCGGGCGGATTGGCCATGGCGTCCATGAACAAGTTGACGTTGTCGGACCAGTCTTCGAGATCATCGAATGGTTCAAAGTTGTCGAGTCCGTTCATGAATTGGTCAATGTCCTGATTGAACGAGGACTTTCCTGGCTCGGGAGTCCGAATGTGAGCAGGCTTCGGTGAAGGGTTCTGAGGTATCCTGGAGATAGACGGTCCCAACCAAACAAGCCGGGGGTTTGTCTCACCAGATCCCCCGCAGGTTCCTCCTCCCGTTTTCTGCTCTTTGTTTTGCAGGGTGCTTTCAGCTAACTTGATATAGTCGATGAGCTTGGAATCCACTTGATCGATCGCTAAGAGTATATCGCCTGACCTTTTCTGTGGTGGGTTCAGCACTTCTGGGTTCTGTGATTTAGGTGTGCCAAGAGCAGTTTCTGCAAGTTTGATGCAGCCCTTTATTGATCGTGAAACCCGATTTACTCCGTCGAGTAGTTCTGAGTTTTTGATCTTGGGGCGTTTGATCATCTTGAGATGAGTCAAGTATTTTCCAAAAGTTTTGGAAAAATGGGGTTTTTCGGAATCAGAGTTTGTGCCGAACTCGATTGAACCAAGAGTTCGGGTTGGAGTTTACATGTTTTCTGAGTTGTCCGAGTCGAGTTCGGGTTGAACTCTTTTTTCGTCGAGATCCGTAGACTCGCGGATGTCCATGACTTGAGAGGCGGCTTTTGGTTTAGGCAAGTTAGGCATGATAAGGTGGCTGGAGAAGCTGCCCGATCCGTCAGCCATGCATGCCCAGGAACCGAAAACAAGAGTTGTGCCTTCCGGCACGTTGTTGGCGTCGGTTGATCCGGCCATAGAAATCGCTGATGAACTCGCCGAATCCACCTGGTGCGCCAGCTGTCGGTGTTTACCGCCAAGCCTGCTCAGGGATACCCTTAGCAGTAGGGTTTGTAGGTAGGGATCGACTACTCTAGAATTCAAAGGTGCAAGGAACACAAAGATTTAGACAGGTTCGGGCCGCGAGTTGCGTAATACCCTACGTCCTATGTGGTGGTTTGTATTGCCTTAGGTGTTGATGTTTTAGAGGGGGGTCCCTGCCCGCCCTTATATATCCGGGGGGACAGGGTTACATGGAAAGTCCTAACCGAGTACAGTTGGATTCCTACTGCAACACAATCGGGTAGTTTCCTTTGTACTGCAGCTAGTTCTACGCCTAATCGGGTAGTTACAAGAGAGGTAAGGTACATCCATAAGCTATCCCTTACTCTAGAATATTCTATGCCTATAAGCAGTCCCGTTGCCCCGGGTCTGACAGGGGCATTCCCCCTCTAACCACAAAAAGAATCTTTGTTAATTTCCAAATCCTCGGAAGAGCACTTACTATGTGGCCACGGCGAATCATTCGTAGACTCCCCTTCACGTTTCCTTTTCTCCCCTGTGCCGGAATCTGTGGGCTTCTCCATCCCGACCTTCTCGAGCTCCTCCAAAGGTCGGGGCTGCAGATGCAAAGTGAGCTCGCAATTTCGTGTATCGGATTAGGAAGGCAAGAAGGCGGTGGCGGAATAAAGAGATGGCGACCAAGGTAAAAGGCCAAGAGTTACTAGATCGGGATTTATAAGTCCCGCCAGTGGAAATACCGTAATTATAGGGAATCCCAAATGGCCGGACCCTTATTTGGGCGCGGATTACATCACAAATTTCGAGAAATCTACCCTGAACGAGTATAGGAAGAAGTGAACAGTTATAGGGATGAAAGAGCGACGGGAAATTCCCGTACCGACCGGCACAGTATTCCATATTGTGATACCATTCCCGACCGTTCCCATTTTTTGGAAAACATAAAAGTTATCATTTACAATTAATTTTAGAGTAGTATTTTACCATATTTGATTTTATTAGTTTCATAAATATAGGAAAATCCCCACCCGACCGCTTTTGTTTTCCGTATTGTAATACCGCTACCGACCGTTCCCGATCGTTTTCATCCCTAAACAGTTATCAGAATATGCCACAATACCTGGGGACCCTATTTCCAAATTTCAGAACAAGGGCACAGGACTCGGAGGCTATCAATCCACTAAAAATCCATTTGAAATCGTTTTTCTGGAATTACATTCCGAAAAAGAGGACCCGCAATATTGGGGCATACAACCACTCGATCCTAGAAGCCAGGATAGACTATATGGAATACATCGGCTATTAGACATTACAAAGCTTTAAAGCTTGTTATTCCTAGATTGAGAATAACTATATTCATATCACGGGAGAAAAATTTCAAGTGCAAGGAGGCAGATTACAGTAAGAGCCTCGCAAGTCCTCTTCTTGCATCTTGAAAAGGAATTTCTCCTTCTCCCTGAATATGCTACAATAAGGTTTAGTCTCTTTACCGGACATGCCATTTCTTGGGAACTTTCATCCTGGAATACCCAAGAGTATGACACAACCAGACCGTTGAGCTCCTTGAAGTTTCTTCCACCCTTGTAACTACAGGGACAAGATGCCCAGGATGGCTAAGCTGGGAGCTGCATGGATGCAGGTCTAGGTTATGAAAGCTATCCTTGTTGCTCGCAAGTACTCTTCTAGCATTAGCTGTTGGAAGAAAACTACTCATATCAGGAGCCCAAGAGCTGCTTAGAGAGGAACACCAATCTATAGCCATGCTTTCCATGGAAGGATGCCTCCCAAAAGAACTCCAGCACCCTATTTATAGAGGCTAGACGACTAGTAGAATCCAACCCGTGACACTATCGAAACAAAAGTCACAGGTGCCCAGGGCAGATTCCCTTATACAGTAATAGACACGTGACTCAACAGAGCACTAAGGACAACTGCTATCTTGTTTTGAGGAGGTCTTTTCAAGTATTGTCGATGTGGCGTATTTATCTGAACCATTTTTTCAGGAATTATTTCTGAAAAAGAGGACATTTAGGTACCGGATTTGGCTTACTTGATCATGCCACTGAAGCAAGATAAATGCCCCGAACTTAGATCCTTAATTCCAAATCATGGGACATAGAGTCAAGTCCCGGGGCTGCGGGATACGTGTCATAAATGATTTACTTTATCCTTTTAAGGATAAGCAAAAGACTGCAGTGACTCTCAGCCTAATTCTTCGATTCAACCTAAAGCTCGGGGGCTACTTCATATGGAGTGCGACTACTTGTCGCACCCCATATTTGGAGATCTCTGAAGATTTCAAAACCACTCGAACGAAGAGCACCTCGCATCCTCAGCACAGCTCATGAAGCACTCGGAGAACATAATCCACACAAAGTTTTGGGAACTGCTCGACGGCTCATAAGTACTTGAAGATCTGGGTCTACTCAGCTACAAAGAGCTCGGGGGCTTGTCATACATGAGGCCACAGGATATCTCATGTGGCATGGTTCTGTGCGAGATATAGGGTAGGAGATATTATGTACCATGTAACCACCCGTAATGTGTCTTGTACCAGTTGGATTAGATGGAAACTACTCAGGATAAGCTCTAGTAGATAAATTCACTTAGGGTTTCCATGTAACCCTACACCCACCCTGGCCTATATAAGGGCGAGCAGGGACCCCCTCCATTCCTCTAGAGATCAGCCTAAGCTCCTAGCACATAGAGACTTCCTCTCTACACGTACCCAAAGAAATACAAACCATACAGGACGTAGGGTATTACACAACATCTACGGCCCAAAGCTGTCTAACCCTTGTGTTGCTTGTACCATCGTGTCCCACGATCATCTCTCTACCTAAGGGTATCCCTAGCTAGACATGACGGTAAAACACCAACCATAGCCCCCTATCTTATGGGGATTTTTGCTATTTGGGCGGGGTTTCAGATGAAAAAGATATTGGAAGGTTCTAGTGGGGCTGGATTGCAAGAAAGGCCTCACAGAAATGAATAAAGATAGAGATGTGAAGAATGGAATTGGGATTCAGATGATGGATCTGAATCCCATAGAAAGAAAGAAGGCCCTGGAGGAAATCAGAAGCCGGAAGAGCAAGACCATGCTCGATGAAATGTTGAAATAGGACAAGCTCATCAACACTATCGTAAGGCATCAAATCAGACTCGGGCTCTCCACTGAACTACTTCTCTGGTCTGAGGTAAACCCTCCTCCATGAGTTGAAGCAGGGTGGAATCAGTGCACTTACTTTTACTCCATTCGTTCTTGGGCGGTGATGGTTCCTGCGTCTTTCCCTTCGGAGCATCGTTCATCACCACCATTTCTTCCGCCACGAGTAGATTCTTTGCTCAGGGGCTCTTGATGAAAGGGGCGAGAGGAGAAAGAGTGCGTATTGGACTAGATCTACAACTAGTTGTGTTGGAGAAAGTGCCAGGCGCTCAAGAGTCGAGTGGCAATAACCCTAGGTCACCACTGAGTTAAATACTCAGCGGGATGACATTAAGGGTAACATGGGAGAAGCCAAAGCATCTTTCACTATGCAAATTTGTTTTTGTTAGGCGGTCTTAGCAACCTAAGGGGCAAGATATCCATTTGAGTCATTTTTTGGGATCTGGTCCTGCAAAAAGAAGCTATCATAATCATGGAAACATATCAATTCAAGAATGCCATGATGTCTTTGAGACTGTTCTCCAAATCAGAGATTTGGGCACAAGGCTCGGGGGCAACGGGACACATGGCAAAAGGAATTTGTTTTTCAAAAATATTTGAAAAACATTTGATTAAATTCAAGAATCAAGACGGACCCTCAGCCTGAATTCTTCGATTCAACCTACATGTATTCAAGAATCAAGACTCGAGGGGCTACCCCATATGGAGTGTGATTGTTCATCACACTCTACATATATGAAGATTTTCACCCGAGGGCGTCAAGACAACTCGAGCAGGAGCACCACGCAGCCTCAGTGCAATTCAAGACACTCGGAAAGCATGCTCTACATGGAGTTCAAAGACTACTCGATGATGGCTTCAGAAGTACTTGAAGACTTGTGACTACTTGGCTATGAAGAGCTCGGGGGCTTGTCAGACCCAGGACCATGGGGTACCTGACGTGGCGTGGATCAGTACTGTATATGGGATGGGGCATGTCTAATACCCAGGTGTCATGTAACTAGTCATGTAGACTTAGAACTAGTCGGCATGAAAAGAAACCATTTGAGTAGTACTCGGGATAGGCTCTTAGGCTTGTACCAATCTAGGGTTTCATGTAGAACTTCTCCCCCGGCCTATATAAGGGTGGGAAGGGACCTCTCCAAAACATATACGCACACCATAACCACCCAAGGCAATACAAACCACCCAATAGGATATAGGGTATTGCGCAACTTGCGGCTTGAACCTATCTAAACTCTAATGTTGCTTGCACCATCGTGTTCTTGATCTTAGCAGCTTCCCACGATCATTCATCTACCTAAGTGTATCCCTAGATAGACGTGATGGTAAAACATCGACAATCCTTTCCCCGCTAACATGGTGGATGCAAAGGATCAGGATGCCAGGATGGGGCCTAAATGTTGACTTCTGAACGAGCCAAGCGTTCGGGAGTTGTCGACCCCAAAGCGCAAGTATCGGCCAACCGACTCGGGAGGCAGGGCCGATACGAGTGAGCTAAGAGTTCCGGAAGACCTAGCTGATGTGTGACGTCCCAGATGTTGATTAACAAGTACCAGCATCGACAAGAGAAGGAGCAACGCCGGCAAGAGGAACGTGTCTGGCGAGAGGAATACCACTGGTGGTGTCCATTCTTCATGCACTGCTGGAATGAAGGCATGCGCGTACCATTGGTTGATGACTGCCTGGAGTGCAACAAGACACATGGGAAGCAATTCACATACAAAAGGCAGTGTTTCAAGGGTCGAGACCAATAGCTGATTCACAGGGGCGAGCCCTAGAGAAGGCGCATTGCTGTCCATGATCAATGGGGAAGACGAATTTCCTCTCAAGAGCGATTGGAAGAGGAAGCCAATGCTCGTGTTTCTGATGAGCCATACGCACGAGATCTTGAAGCTCAGGAAAGTCCTCAGCATGACTCTGACACCAATCCAATTCAGTGGTGTTCTGGAGGTTTGACTCGATCCTAGAAGAGACGCGTACAGAGATTGCATCATAGGGAGTAGCAACGAGAAGAGTATGTTTGTCAAGATCAGCACCCCAAATCACAGGTGTGACGTGCTAGGGAGAAAGCCGATGAAGTAGAAGCCACTTCAGTTAACATGGTTTTTATCCTGCCAATGGGGTTCAAGGCCCCATCTGATGAAGACATTGAGCAGGTTGTGGCACAGTTATCATTGGATCTTGTTCTAGCCACGTTTGAGAAGCCAGAAGACAAGGAGCGCAAGCATTTGAGGCCATTTCTTTTTAAAGGATATGTAAACGGCAAGCCAATGACCAAAATGCTTGTGGATGGGGGCGCTGCGGTGAATCTCATGTCGTATGCGACACTCAGAAAGCTTGGGCTCGGGGAGGAAGATCTAATCCAAACCGATATGATGCTTACCGATTTCGAGGGAGATGTATCACCAGCTCGGGGAGCAATTCGTGTTGAGTTGACGATCGAAAGTAAGACTCTGCCCACCACGTTCTTCATCATCAATGGCAAATGTTCATATGCTATACTTCTTTGTAGAGATTGGATTCATGCCAACTGTTGCATTCCATCTACAATGCACCAATGCTTGATTCAATGGATCGGGGATTCTTGTGGAGATGGTTCGTGCGGATTCATTTTTCAACATTGTAGCAGCCGATCCTGAAGTCTGGCATGGTGTTCGCAAGAGGTGCATATCCGGTGAAGCCTGGCAAGGTGACACCTTAAAGATGGCTTATTTCAAACTAGAAACAAGTCAAGAAATCGGCTCGGAAGAGTCATCCCAAACATCTACACAGATGCAAGGCATAACCGATACTGTGTATCGCCTTTAGCATAAGTATATGGAGAGAAAAAATATTGCAGAGGTGTAAATCTTCTAGCCTTCTGTTATGAGCATCGGTTCTTACGTGGCCGATATGATATATATTGCCCTTAGTACAAGAAACATATACGAACAAGATTTTGCTCTATCCAGATTGTTTAGTGCCAATGGTGCCTTGTTTGTTTATCGAGAAATCAGCTGGGTTGTCTTCTGGAAGTAGAAGATTATTAATATCTCTTGATCTGTTGCTACCTATCCATTGAAAATGAAGAAAGTTGTCCTCTACAACATCGACGTGCTGGTTTGATTTCAGCAGATTAATCTCGATATGTTCAAAATTCCTCAAGAGTCATAGTTCTAGCAGCAAATACTATGATCAGAGGATTGATCAATGGAACTGGAAAATAATCGCATTTTCTTTGTTATCTAATGTCTATTCATCGGCGTCAGAAGGAGTTATCCTACATGGGCTCGGTTATTCACTATGTCATCATCAAGTTTGAGTGTCCTTCAGCCGATTGACATTGATATGGTCAAGTCCTCTAAGAGAGGTGTTTCTGGTTTTACATGGCGAGTATTGTAGTCAAAAATATGAATATATGAAGCCAGGGATCCCATATCTCTTGCTCATGAATATCGATTGCTATCATAGTTCCAGAGTTGAGGAATTTTGTTCTCAACAGAGTTGATTCAGGTTCAGCTCCATGATCTTTCAACCAATTGGCAGCTACGGTTGGTTTGGAGATATCTTGTGTTGACAAGCGATTGGCTAAACATTTTCTGAGTCAGTGAAGATTTGATGAAATCAATGAAACCGATGACTCGATTCGGAAGTTGCAGTTTCAAAGGGGATAGTTGCACTGATTTGATCAGAAATTTAGAACATTATTACTGTAAGTAGAAGCTCCGATAACATGCTACTTCATTAATTAGCCATATTCAGCAGATTAATAGAGAAGAAGTTCAAAAATCAGATGATAAATAAATGGAAGAAGCCGATTCATTCATCACTAATTATATTCAGAAGCCGATCTGGAGATTAGGCTGTTACATCGACTATCTACTGCTTCTGCAAATGCTAATATGCTCTTCCACAAGGACATTATTGACAACGTTGTCGACATTGACTGGTTACCAATTATGGTAGCAACCACTCCGAGGTCATCGACGAGCTCCTTGAAGTCCTCATGGTGCCTTGCTTTCAGGAAAGATACGATGCAGAGTTCAGAGGTCATTCCTAAACTAAGTCTGCACCACCGCTAGAGCAACGGTAGCTCCCCGGTGAATTCCATAACCGCCAATTTCACAGATGTGATTGGGGACGTCCTGCAGTCAAGGGGCGACAGTCTCGCCCCGGGCATTTCTGCTTCTGTGGCGGTGGCAGCTGCATCGAGGAGGGTCTGAATTTGCGATTCCAGGGCTGAAAAGATTGAAGAATGGAGAACGATTGAGGGTCCGTGCTCTTCCAGAAGAGGGGTTTTCTACTTGACCATGGGAAGATTTACCTGCTACCCTGGCATCGGCCGTGACAAGCAGCGCACGAATAGCCTCTGCCGCGTTCTCAGTAGCCAATTGCCCCGCTCGGGTTGCCTCTAGACAAGGTGATCCATCTTCTTGGTCTCCTCGGCATAGTTGGTACGTGCCTCGTCCTTCTCGCAGAGAAGCATACGAATAAGTTCTCGGGTCTCCTTGTTAATGCCTTGGAAGGGACTCGGTGGTTCCAAAGAAGGAGAACGGGGCGGTGCACTGGAGGCTTCATCATCTCTATAGAAAACCAAGAGCCGATTAGATCTAATCAGGCTAAAGTGAGTTGTAGAGGCGGCATATTCTTTACCCGTGTTGGGGACGAAGGGCTGGAGGCTGGTTGGAGGAACCCTTGCCTGCGCGCTTGTTGGTCACCATGGTTGTGAAAATGGAGGATTGAAAGCTAAGGTTTTTCTGGAGCAACAGAGTTGGGGCTGATGGAGTTTGATATGCTTGTCGTGCCAGTGGCTACTGTTTATGGTCTCGGTAGATGAATTGGCTACAGAAAGATGGGTAGTCTTGACTCCAAGTTTAATAAAAAATAAATTAGGATTAAAAGATGGAAGATGAACCGCCGCGTTTCAAGTGAGTGGCCAGGAAGGTAGAGGGCCAAGAGCAAAGAAGAGTTTTCAGCTCGCCGGTTGCACGGGACGCAAGGAATCGACTGTGTGGAGTCAGAGTCCACGAGGAGAAGGGAGACTGATCGGACTGCAGGAGAATTTCGGGAGTAAAATTATAGTTCACTCCGAAATGGGAGGCATGTGTTGACACCCGTTTTTTTTGGCACGTGTCAATCTTTTGGGAAGATGGCCGATGAGAATGGGCCGACGCTGGGGTAAAGAGAGAAGCTGAAGAAAATCGAGTCTTTGGGCCAGACGAAAACATCGCAACCGATAGAGTTAAGGGAAGAGCCAACGCAATCATGTTAGCAAGTTATCTTTTAGATTTGGTGTCATTCATTAGGCATGTTTGTTTCTTGTTTTGCAAGTTGTGATCTAACCGTATCGGCAACGAGGTCTTGGTTGAGCCTATAAATAGTAGACCTTCATCATTTGTAAACTTTGATCAACCACATCTAAACAAAACATTTACATTCAGTACATATACTTTTCCGCATGCGACTTCACCATAATTGCAGTAGTTTTTTTTCTCTTTACATGTTCTTCTCAGCAGACACATTCATCATTTGCTGGTAATTTTCGAGTGAATTACGTAGACAGATCCAGTTGACGACGCATCGCTTCTTCCTCTGTTTATAACATTCAAAGTTATCGAGTAAGTTAGATTCGTGCGGCAGGGTTTAACTTATTCACCAGTTATCGAGCACTCTAGATCCGTCAAGCGAGGTTTGATTTGTTCACCAATTTATCAATAAAAGTTATCAATCTGTTAGGTTAATTGATCTGTTAATCTAGCTTGTTGTTGCTTTTCTCACCAAGTTTATTGGTAATTGCTTAGATCTTACTAGGTTAATCCGTTTAATCTGATTTACTTTAAGTTTTTACAACAAGTTATTGGCGTATGCTTAGATCTTACTAGATTAATCTGTTTAATCTAGTTTGCTTTAAGCTTTTGCCACAAGTTATCTAGTTTAGATCTACCTTGATCTGATCACGCAGGCCGATTTTGACTTGAATCTAGGTGTTGCTCACAAGCTGCGCTGCTTTAAGCGTACCTTGCACCCCCTCGATCGGCAATACGATAGTCGATTGTTGTTGTCATCTCCATCGGTTGGCCAGCCGATAGCCTTTTGCATCTAACATCTACTCTTCTTGTCAATTGCAGGTCAAATTAACTGGCACGCCTAACGCACCACACACGCGCCTGTTGGGTTCGGTACGTCTGAGCGAAGCAGATCTCCCTGACCCTAGCGTACGTGGAGCGTGAGGTTTCCCATCTGGCGGGGAATTTTTCACGTCGATAAATATTTACTTGCTTTATTTCCTTTCTATATGCGCGATAAGAATGTTTTAACTTCTCTAGAGTTGAAAGGATGAAATTTGATCAGTTCTACTTAGCTTATTTTGTCTAGTTTATGACTTAGTGTTCTCTTAAGTTTGGGTTTGTTGGCTTTGATAAACCTTTTGCCATGAACATAAAAATCTTGTGGGTTGCAATAGCGAGAGTCAACAATCCCCTTGCTAAACTCTTCTAAGTTAGCATGCTACCCTTTATTTAATTCTCTATACCAATCACCGCTTATGCTTTGTTTCCCCAAGGCTGGTGGGTGGAGTTATTTCGGGGTACTTTGGACTACGCTCACTTTTAGCAACTCTTGCCAGGCTAATGTCTAAAGTTCTTTTCTTAGGTCCCACTAAAGTTTAGCAAGATTTTAGCAGACCTGTTTGGATGCAAAGTTACTAAGTTTTTACTTAGTTTTAGCAACTAAACTTTAGCAAGTGGATCCAAACATTTAAAAGGGGGCTGAACAATCTTCGATAATATTTTTAAGTACAATTTTTTGCAATTTATACTAATTTTTTATTGACCATGCTAATATATACTAGCTAGTCACGATATATATTATTTAATCATACAATGATAATTGACAAAGGAAAATAGGTTAATCATACAATGATAATTGACAAAGGAAAATAGGAGCGAAAGTCAATATATCTTGTTCATTTTATTTTTGCCTTAGTATACTACAAAGATTAGGCCTAATTTAAAAAATATTTTTTACGCAATACGAAATCAATAATGTTTACAGAGCATACCGTATTAATAATAATATATTATATATGTTTAAATTGGAGAAGTATAGACATAAGTTATAGCTGTGATGGCTAATGCGACCACATTATTAGGGTAGATGGGTTTGTTGTTGCTGTCCATCTCGGTTGTGGTCGCCTGTATACTTGGCATCGACGGCTTGTCGTGCATTCGCACAATGCCGATCATGATATGTGAGTCCGCCTGGCACCCTCCGCCGAGTCGTTGATGAGCTATAACTAGGGCTGGAATCGAGCCGAGCCGAGCCGAGACTGCCAAAATTGACTTTTGTTCCAAATCAACTAATCTTTATTTTTAAAAAAGAACGAACGTAATCGGAGCAATTTTGAAACGAGCCACCGAGCCAGCTTAACGAGCTTTTTTTTTTCCGGCCCTATCTATAACTAGTGAGAAGCAACACACAGAGAATGAAGAAAACTTCTAGAGCTAGGATCAATGTGGATTGTGGACTTCAGAGCAACTAAATGATATTGTGTATTTTTATTGGTTCTATTCGGCTGACTGTAATTGGTAGCTGGTGCTGATTTATTGTCAGAGGAAAGCGCTGCTGACTGACTACTAGTTGGTGGCTGATGCTGATTTGATGTGAGAAAAAAATACTGATGGCTGGCTGGCTGACAAGCCAGCTGAACACAACGATTATAAGCTAAAGTGAGTTAAAATTAAGGGGAACATATCAGGTGCAAACCAATCTTTTCGTGCAAACTTGGAAATTTCTAATCTGGATCATAGGATCAACATTAAGGGGGTACTAGGGGGAGTGGGAGGGAGGATTTTCAAAAGTGTGATCATAGATGGGCGGTACCTAATCCATATGCCCCTTGGATGTTGATCCTGTGGCCCAGATTAGAAATTTTGCAATTTTGCATGAAGAATTTGGTTTGCACGTTCCCAAAATTAAAAAGTACTTAAAAATTTGATCAAAAATTAAATTAAGATTAAAAATACTTAAAAATGTTAAAATTATGTTGTTAGGGGGCCATGGCCCTGCCAGACCCTCTCCCTCCGTTCCGCCGCGGCCCGAGCAACTGGGTTTCGCTATTCTCCTTTGCCGAAACACCATCTCCCTCTGTTCCAACTTCCCAGCCGTGCCAGAGAAACGGGCCGGATGCCGTGGCGCGGAGCAGAAAACCGGGCGAAATCTCGCAGCCAAGCAACGTTCCTCGACACCACAATTCCCCGCAAACTCTCCGGATAAACCCATCGTCATCTGCAACGGATCATCATCACCCTGAACCGTCTCCCTCTCCTACCATGGAGGCGTCCGCCTCCGCCTCCGCCTCCGCCTCTGCCCCCGCAGCGCTCCTCCCCCTGCTGGCCGCACCTCCACGCTTTCTCCACCTCCCTCTCCGCCGCCCCTCCACCCGGCGCCACGGCTGCGGGAGTGGTCTTCTGCTCCAGCCACCGCCGCCGCCGGGCCCCGGCTCCCGAGCCCACTTTAAGACAACCTGCTGCGCGTCGAGCCCCGACCAGGCGGACGTGCTGCAGGGCGGGACCTCGCTGGTCAGCGTCGCGGCGTTCACTCTCCGCGCCGCCCTGCAGCTGGTGTGGTTGCGGTGGCGCAGGGCGACGCACGGGGATTCCCCTGAGGTGAGCTTAAATAGTGAACATTTCGTTGACTGCTGCTTTTTGCGCAGTCCTCGAGTTAATGATACATCTTCTAGATAACAGAGTTTGCTAGAATTGATGTTCCCATTTCCCGTGCTCTGCCTATTGAATGTTGTTTTCGTTTTCCAAGAATTCTGCTGATTGAACAATGTATTCTGGCAGGTTTTGTATGAAAATGGCAAAAACATTGTAAATAAGGTCCTTGGTGTATCAAAAACAATATATGGCAGTAATTGTGTAGCACAAACAACTCATGATAGTGGGCTTCCAGAGCTTGGTGTTTCCAGAAGAACCACTGTTGATGAAATGCATTGCAAAGCTGGTATATTTCCGTGTGTAAATACTGTACATAAAGAAACACAGGCTTATTCTGTAACTATTCCTTTGACACCACCGGTTACATCAGTTGATACTTCTGGACGAGAAGAAGTTAGTTGCTCAACTCCAACTGCAAATTGTTCCATCGAAAAGGTTACGAGTGTTCCTGTGATGCCAGATGATACCGTATCAGAAGAACAAGATAAAACCAAGTATTTCTCTAACAGTATAGGCCGGGTAGCTGGGCTACCTTATCAATTTTTATCCCTTTCAGGACATCAGGAAGTGGTGCAAAATAGCCCAGGTCATACTGCTAAGCAAAAAGATGCCTGGGATGCTAATTTAGTTGGATGCCGCCAGAGTGATCAAGAGGAACATCTTGATTTTACTTCTCTTTCGTCCTTCAAAAGAATAGCAGAAGATCATCTCGATTTTTTTCCTCTGGCTGGCAATCGCAATTTGTTCGAATCAAGGAAAGGGATTGAATCCACAAAATCAAATGCAAGGAGCTCTTCTTTGCCAGCAGGTTTAACTTTGGAATTATGTATTCTTCTTGGTACCTAGTCTGCTGAAATTATTTATTTATTTTTCATATCATCTATCATCTATAGAATGATTATTACCCATCTCCTCTGAAGCATACTCTATTCAGGGCACTTTGCTCCAGTTGCATGCTCAAGGGAAGGTCCTGTAAGAAAACAAGAGAAAGCTGTGAAGGACCATGATGGTGCACCAGTAACTGGCTGGAGCATTTCTAACATACTAAACAAGGAGAACCCAGATAACTTCACTCAAGCGAAAAGAGGGGGATTGAAGGGAACGAAGGATACATTAGATTACTCAAGGATATACAATAGTTTCTTAATTGATGGAAGGTATCATAATTGATAGATAATCAGTGTGAAACTTTTGAGTCCGGAACTCCGACATTTTGCATGTAGTGCTAATTTCAAATTATGCACCTCGTGCATCTGTAAATTTTTTTTGGGTTGAAACATCCATTTGGTATTTTCAGACTGAAGGACTGTGTGGATTTGTTAGAAAGCATGGAGCAAAATGGATTACTTGATATGAAGAAGGTAAATTACCTTCCCAAAGTTTAATGGTTTTTACATGTTGAGGGGAATGAGTTTTCCAATTAGCCTCTGTAATAGGTAGTAGTATATATTTATTCTAAGATTGTCTAATTTTAGTCCTGCACTATGAAATGCCTAATATTCATCCTTCAACTATAAAAAATGGAGCAAATATTCCCCTTAACTTAAATCAGCTTGGTTATGCAGCATGGCAACAATTTTTGACACGTAATTGCTAAGTCAGCTGAAGGCAGAAACTAAAATAGGAACATGTTAGGAACCACATGTCAGATTTTGCTGACCCCTGAGCAGTTGTCAATGCCATGTCACGGTTGGGGAGGTGTTTTTGGTAAGAAAGAAAATAGGAGGTCCAGAATCCAGATCTTAGTTGGTTTTTCCTGTCTGTTGTGTACCTTCCATTACCAGGTTCCAGGATCAGGAACCTCCTGTTGATGTGTTTGACTTACCATTGATGATGAAGAGGGCAAAAAGATGAAAATAGTGGTAGGATATGACATTCCACTGCCTACGAAGATGCCATGTTCAGCAGTTTAGTGCCCGCTAGGACTCACAGGGCTATATGCTCTCATTTTACATAGATCAAGACTAAGATTACACTACTACAAGAGCTAAGGAGGCTAATTTACTTCTTTCCCTGTAAAATATCTTCAAGCTCCTGATTTCCATTAATTTTCAGATCCACCATGCCAGCTTTTTCAGTATGTGTAAGAAGCAAAGGGCTGTCTTGGAAGCTCTTCGCTTCTGCAGATTGATTGACAGCCCAAAAATAAGTACCTTCAATATGCTTTTGTCCGTATGTGCTAATTCACAAGATTTTGATGGTAACTGCTGTACCTTGAAGTTCTAACATTTCTTGTCAGATATGCCAGAGTTGACTCAGAACCATGGAGTATCTACTTGTTTTTACTTTTACAGGAGCCCTCCAAGTTATGGAGCTCCTAAAGGAAGCTGGACTAAAACCTGATTGTAAACTTTACACCACGCTGATATCCACTTGTGCCAAGTGTGGGAAAGTTGATGCCATGTTCGAGGTAGTTAACTAAGTCACAAAGTTACATAGTAGTTTCCTTTTAATATATATTAATATACATATACATGTTATAATTACATTTTAGGTCTTCCATGAGATGGTCAGTGCTGGTATAGATCCAAATGTTAACACATACAGCGCGTTAATTGATGGTTGTGCTAGAGCTGGACAAGTGGCAAAAGCATTTGGTGCTTATGGGATTATGAGTTCAAAGGTGATATTGTTCTGTCTGATGTGTTTTATGTTATATGTGCTCCTTTTACGTTGGCTATAATCTATAAATGTTACTGAAGATATCTTGCTATCTATTACTCTATATATGGTTTTCAACTTTTCATACTTGTCAAACTTACTGGGTCATACTTGCAGTAGAAGGTGAAGCCAGATCGAGTTGTCTTCAATGCTTTAATCAGTGCATGCGGTGAATCTGGGGCTGTCGCTCGGGCGTTTGATGTTTTATCAGAAATGACAGCAGAATCTTCGGATTCAAAAGGATCCAGACCAATCCTTCCTGATCATGTTACTGTTGGAGCACTAATGAAGACATGTATTCAGGCGGGCCAGGTGGCTTTACAGATTGAGCATTGTTAAGGAAATGCAAAATGGGTAATATTGCATTTATATCCAAAATCAAGTTGTGTTCGTCTTGTTTGTATAGGCTGATCGAGCTCGTGAGGTGTATAAAATGCTTCAGGAGTACAATATAAAGGGTACCCCGGAGGTTTACACCATCGCATTGAGAAGCTGTAGCCTGACTGGTGATTTAGGGTTTGCACTGAAGATATATGAAGATATGAACAAGATTGGAGTAAAACCCGATGAGGTGCATTTTTTCGTGGTAACCATAAAGGATGAAACACCTAATGTGCTCTCTACATTTTATTTCTTTTTCTGTTTATTTCATGAACTACAGGTGTTTTTGAGTGCTCTAGTTGATGTAGCTGGCCATGCGAAGAGGGCAGACGCTGCATTTGAGATAATGAAAGATGCAAGAGCAAAAGGTTTGCACGTTGGAACAATTGCATACAGTTCGTTAATGGGTGCTTGCTGCAATGTAAGTTCTTTTGTAAACTGTTGCATGAAAAGCACACCTATGATTTAAATATGACATGCATGTTGGTCGATAGCCTTAGATTTTGTATGTAATGTGTAACTTCCGTAACTCACTCTATTGCATGCTATATTCGTATAACCACCCCCCTCCCCCCCCCCCCCCCAAAAAAAAGCATCGATATATTACGAAGATTCCTTGTAGCTTATTATGATTTGAGGGCCACTGTTTCAGGCAAAGGACTGGAAGAAGGCACTGCAGCTTTACGAGGAGATTAAGTCTATCAAATTGACCCCAACTGTTTCAATGATGAATGCATTGATCACCTCTCTGTGTATGTACCTTCCCACAAAGAAATGATAAACAACATTTTCATTTTCCACTTATATAATCTCTAAGAAGAAAATTTACTAGATGTCCCTGTACTTGTAACAATGCTACTTAGGTTGTTAAATTTTAATAGTAAATTCATGTGGTCTGTTATCCAGTGGTTAAAAAACTCCTAGGTGTTATGAAAACAAATCACCTAGCACTATTGTAGTGGTGAGACCTAGTGCCTAGCTTGCCTATGAAATGGAGAGGGGGTCACTTACAGGGAGAGGGAAGGAGGATTAGATAAATTGTAGTAGGCAAGATATCTCAGTGGCAGAATGGCAGGGGGAGGAGATGCCATCGATAGCGTGGCAGTGGCAAAATTCGCTGGCTGCTAGGTCTAATTGACCTCACCTAGGCAGCAGCCTAACTACTGGCTAGGTGGCTGCATAGACCATTTCTTTATGCACCACCAATATGCAAACTGCCACTTAAACTATTTCATCTTTTCAATTAGCTTAAAATGCTGATGTGGCATTGCAGTAAGCAAACTAAATTGTCATCATACACTCAGTATCTAGTTGAAAGCCACTAGGACATAACTTTTGTAATTTGCAACTTTACAGATTGAAGTGGGTCTTCATTTTGAGTTTAATGATCTACCTAGTTTTCAAGTATGAGGGCTAGCTAATTGTCATAATCATAAAGGAGGATCAATGGGATTTACATTGTCTGAAAAATGCATAATAGCTACTTGTCCTTTTCATTTGAACCTTGTGCTTTGAACATTCAAATAATGTTTGTTTCCATGCTTTTTATTAACCATGTAATGAAACTGCAGGTGATGGTGATCAGGTCATAAAGGCTGTTGATGTCCTTAATGAGATGAACAAAATAGGAGTCTGTCCAAATGAGATAACATATTCTGTCTTATTTGTTGCTTGTGAAAGGTAACAAATTTGAGCAATGAATTGCAGCTTTCAAATTAATTTTGTTGAATTCTTTAGATACTAACTGCTGGAATGTAGAAACGGTGAAGCACAGCTAGGTTTGGATTTGTTTGAACAATTAAAAATAGATGGCATTGGCATCAATCTGACCATTATTGGTTCTCTGACTGGTAAGGTCATTTCTCGCTTTTCTTGTTACTGTATATGAGAACTTGAATTCTTTATATGAGAACTTGAATTCTCTTAAGTAAAATGCGTCCCCAAACTTGTAATGTTCTGTCAGTTAGGTCCCCAAACTCTTAAAAAATTTTGGGTTTGCAAACTGTTTAAAGGGGTTGTTGGAATATAAGTGAATTGCCCACCTCTCCCCATCAGCTTAAGCTTTTGGGTTGAACTGGTCGGTGCATGCAACTCAATATGGTATCAGAGCTAGGTCTCGAGTTCGAATCCTGGTTAGCGCAATTAAATAAAATAATTGCTTCTCGCTCCTATTCCACGTCTGAGGTCTGAGGGAGCCTCCACGTGAGGGGGAGTGTTGGAATATAAGTGAATTGCCCACCTCTCCCTCTCCATCAGCTTAAGCTTTTGGGTTGAACTAGTCGGTGCATGCAACTCAATAGGGGTCCATCCCGGGTCTCAAATGCACCAAATAAGCTACTAACGCTGACGTGGCCTGCCACCGTGGCACCAATATGCCAAAAAGGCCACCACATTCCGCATTCCCTCTCTCTCTCCCTCCCATGTCAGATTCACCTCTCTCGGCTTTCTCTTTCTTCCTCACCGTTCTCTCACCCAAACCATCTACTCCACCTCCCACTTCTCCTGGACGCCCCAATCCCGCCACTCACGCAGCTCCACTGCACCCCTTCCACCGCCACCGTTCACCTAGCACCACCACGCACCGCTACTCTGCTTCACAAGCAGTAGAAGCCGCCTAGAGCCACCACCGCTGCTTGAGCCACGTCGCGGCCTCAGCCTCGGCCCATGCCGCAGCATCGGGTACGGACTACAAATGAGGGGCCATCTCCAGCCTCGGGCACGGGCTGTAGATGTGGGGGCGCTCCGGCCGAGGCCGCCCTTGCCACGCTCCCCAAGGGAGCCCACGTGGTCATCGCCAAGGTCATGGCGGGAACCCAACGCATAGGCCGGCGCATCTTCGCCCGCAGGGGGACGCCACGGCCGGCCAAGGCAGGAGCGGCCGCCGAGGCCGGGGGAGCAAGGGGGCACTGCAGTCGGCCATGGCTGGAGTTGGCGCCTAGTTAGCGAGGGTCAATGGGCAGGCCTTTGGGCCTTGGCGTAGCAGCCTGGCGGTTGTGCTGCCTTGTGTGGTTTATGGTAGATGATTGTATTCTTGGCAAGGATCACCATTGATTGAGTATTGTTCTATAAACTCTAGGTCATTCTTGCCTATATATGTACACGGGCATTGCCTCCCCCCTAATCGATCTATCAGTTTTCCCAATCCTGCTTGCTTTCATGGTATCACGAGCCAGGTTCCCGAACCTGATTTCCCTTTCGCTGCCCTAGCATGCCTCTTTGGCTGCGCCGCGCGCCCTCCGGCTGCGCCCCCTTCTCTGCGCCTTTCACGGCTGCGCCGCGCATCAGATCCCTGCTGCGCTGCGATGGTGGGGACTCCTCCCCTCTCCTCGCGATCAGCCGCCGCCGACTCCATCGATGCTAACGACAACCCAAGGCCCCTGCCACCACCAATGCCGAGCTCCAGGCCAAGGCCGCCCCATCGATCCGAATTCCGGGTCAAGGCCGCCCCGTCGACCCGAAGAACAAGTCGGCCGCCGACGCCAAAATCCTGGCCGCCGCCAAGGCCAAGGCAGATGACACCAACACCACCGCGCGTCTACGAGCGGCCAAGAATAAGGCGGCTCGGCGCGCCACCCTGGACCGCGCCTTCGCCGCCGAGCAGGAGGCGAAGGCCGCCGCCCTGAAACGCGATGTTGCCGCGGCTCGCGAGCGCGAAGCCCTTGAACGCGCTGAACTGGAGCGCGCCACCACCGTCGATCCCGATCCCGATGATCCCTCCCTTTCGAGCCCGACTCCGAGGTCCATGATGCCGGCGGTCTTCACCAGGCCCTTCTCCTCCATGAAGCCGCTGCGATCACCAATCTTCACGCCCAAGCCGTTGCCGTCCAGAACATCCGGGCCCTGGTTCCAACAATCCTTGACGTCAACACCGACAACTATGATCGGTGGCGCGATCAAGTTCTTGTCGTCAGGAAGTACTTCCTGCAGGATCACATCCTGTGGGACACGTCGGCGCCCTCCTTCCTGGACTGGCAGTGCATGGATTGCGTTGTCAAGTCCTGGATCTTCGGGACCATCTCCGACTACCTCGTCGAGACAATCTCCGCCGGGACCTCCACCGCGCGTGTTGCCTGGCTTGCCTGGCTCGCCATCGAGTCCTAGTTCTTCAACAACCGTGGGACTCGGGCGCTACTCCTTGAGTCCAAGTTCCACAACTACGTCCAAGGAGATCAGTCCATCGCTGAGTACTGCAAGGCCCTCAAGCGCATGGCCGATCATCTTGGCGCCCTGGGTGAAGTCATCTCTGACCGCACCCTTGTTCTTCATCTTATCCATGGTTTGAATGAACGCTATAGGCATATCGGGAATGAATATCCGTCGCAGGTGCCCCTTCCTCTCCTTCACCGACGCCAAGGCCGACTTCCTTGAGGAGCTCACCATGGAGTCACCCGCGGGATCCTCGCTAATGGCTCTTGTTGCCTCTACCACCGCCTCCACTGCACCCTTGTTGAAGCCCCAGCAGCTTGCCAGTGGTAGCACGGGCCCCGGGAGTGCGCCCTCCTCTTTGTCCAAGAGCCACCGCAGCAAGCGTGGCGGCAAGCGCGACGGCTATGGATAGCAGCAAGGCGGTCATGCAGGCAGCCAGACCAGCTCCCAGCCCAACAACGGTGGCTCCACCACCAGAGGCGCCCCGTGGCCCTCCTACAATCCGTGCCCCTCCTCATATCAGTTTTCCCAATTGTACTTGCTTTCACCTAGGCCGGTGTGGCCGCCGTAGCTGGCCATAGCGGGAGCCGTTGACGAGGCTGGCGCATCCTCGCCCGCGAGGAGTGAGGCGTCGCCACCGAGGCTGAAAGAGATTGGATTTGTGTGAAATATCGGATTGATTATTGAGAGATACACAGAGGTTACATATATAGGGAGATGAGATCCTGGGGCTAAAGGAAACCCATAATCAAGATCTCCTAGGACTTAACCTATCATATCTCTACAATATCAAATAAGGGTTGGCAGGCTAACAAGCCTTGCTCGGGCCCAAGTACACGGGCTGGCCGGCTAACAAGCCAGGCGCTGGACCCTGATCACACATATACATCAACTATCTAACACGCCCCTGCAGTCGAAGCATCGGGTGACCCAATGTTTAGACTGGACCGAAACTCTGTGAAGACTGATGTAGGCAGCCCCTTGGTGAAGATATCGGCGAACTGCGACGTAGTCGGCACATGAAGAACGCGGACATCACCAAGAGCAACGCGCTTCCGGACAAAGTGAATATCAATCTTCACATGCTTGGTGCGCTGGTGCTGAACGGGATTCGATGACATGTAGACGGCACTGACGTTATCACAATACACCAATGTTGTCTTGCACAATGGCGAGTGCAGCTCAGACAAGAGTTGGCGTAACCAAGTGACCTCTGCAATGGCCTTGACAACAGCTTGGTACTTGGCTTCAGCACTGGAGCGAGAGATGGTGTTCTGGCGCTTGGATGACCAAGAGATCAGATTGTCCCCAAGAAATATTGCATGGCCAGAAGTTGATCGGCGAGTATCCGGACAACCAGCACAATCAGCATCAGAATAAGCCACCAAGTTAGACTGAGCACAGGGACGTATCAAGAGCCTAAGATCCATAGTGCCGCGAACATAGCACGGAATATGCTTAAGCGCGGCCAAGTGGGGTTCTCGGGGATCATGCATATGGAGGCAAACTTGTTGAACGACATAAGAAATGTCTGGTCGGGCGAAGGTGAGCCACTGGAGAGCCCCAGCCAAGCTGCGAAAATCGGTGGGATCTGAAATTGGAGGACCATCATCAGCAGAGAGCTTGGGGTTCAGATCCACGGGTGTTGAGCAAGACTTACAGTCTGCCAAGCTGCGAAAATCAGTGGGATCTGAAACTGGAGGACCATCATCAGCAGAGAGCTTGGGGTTCAGATCCACAGGTGTCGAGCAAGACTTACAGTCTGCCATGCCAGCACGAAGTATCTCAATCATATACTGTCGCTGGGGGAGGAAAAGACTGGAGTCTTGCTGCTGCTGAACCTGCATTCCAAGGAAGTGATGAAGGGGCCTGAGATCCTTTATTGAGAACTCCTGTTGGAGAGCTGCAATGGTGCGACGCAGAAGACCAGTAGAGGAAGCTGTCAAGACAATATCATCCACATAGAGCAGCAGATAGGCAACATCCGTGCCATTGTGATAGACGAATAGTGAGGTGTCAGACTTAGCTTCAACAAAACCCAGCTTCAGAAGATGAGAGGCGAACCGGCTGAACCAAGCACGCGGTGCCTGTTTGAGTCTGTAGAGAGCAATTGAGCTTACAAACGTAGTTCGGGTGAGCATGGTCCTCTAAATCAGATGGCTGAACACAATAGATTGTCTCAGATAGATTACCTTGCACGAATGCATTATTCACGTCCAGCTGATGAACGGGCCAGGTGCTAGAAACAACAAGAGATAACACTATCCGAACTGTAGCAGGCTTCACTACTGGGCTGAAGGTTTCATCAAAGTCGACGCCAGGACGTTGAGTAAAGCCACGTAGAACCCAGCGAGCCTTACAGCGCTCAAGAAACCCGTCAGACTTGAATTTATGCTTGAGTGGGTAACCACTCTGGAACCACACTGGAACCTAGTGGCCGAGGAACGAGATCCCAAGTGTGGTTGGACAGGAGGGTGTCGAACTCAGCCTCCATAGCAGCTCGCCAATCTTGGTTGGCGAGGGCGGTGCGATATGTCCGAGGAACCGGGGACAGAGTCGCCATGTGGTAGAGCGTCGGCAGGTAGATGCAGCGCTTCACCCTCGGGACCATGCCATGCTGATTGGTCACCGGTGCGATCCGATCCGAACAGCTCCGGCAGGAAGCTGATATGTGGAAGTCGATGCAGGCGCCGGAGAGACAGCTGGAGATGTGGCCTGAACAGAGGGTGCTGCAGCACGGCCAAAACGAGGGCCTAAGGCCTCGCGTGGCGCAGATGTGGAAGACACCGTGGCCGCGCGTGGCGCAGGAGTCGAGGGCGCTAGGGCCATGTTTCACGTAGCAGCTGGAGAGGACGTCGGGGCCGTGCGTGGCGTGGCTGCTGGCGAGGACGCCGTGGCCGCGCGTGGCGCTGCGGCCGTAGAGGGTGCCGTGGCCGCGCGTGGCGCGTCAGAAGAACCTGCTGGCATCAAACTGGTGGACGGTAGGAAGGGAAGTACCACCGGATTAGCAAACTCTTCGATAAAATCAAAGTCCTTTGGTGTTGGTGGAGAAGAGGTCTCTGCAAACGGAAAGGAAGACTCCTCAAAGAGCACACGACGGGAGATGATGGTCCGATTTGTGTGACGATCAAGGCAGATGTACCCCTTGTGATAAGGGGAGTAACCGAGAAAGACACAGAGAGTGGAGCGAGGAGAAAGCTTATTGGCTGTTGTGGCAGAGAGGTTAGGGTAGCACTTACACCCAAAGACGTGCAAGTGGTCATATGATGGTGGTGTACCGAACAGGGTAAGATGTGGCATAGAAAGGTTGAGCGTCTTGGTGGGCAGGATGTTCAGCAAGTATGTGGCGGTGGTGAGCGCTGCAGCCCAGTAGCGAGGGGGAACGCTAGCTTGGAACAGAAGGGAGCGAACAGTGTTATTGACAGTGCAAATAATCTGTTTAGCTTTACCGTTCTGAGGCGAGGTATAAGGACATGACATGCGCAGGCGAACACCATTGGCCAAGAGGAAGACACGAGAGCTAGAGTTGTCAAACTCCTTGCCATTGTCACACTGTATACCCTGCACAGTAACGCCAAACTGTGTGCGCCCATAAGCAAAAAAGTCAGACAGGGTGGAAAAAGTGTCGGACTTGAGGCGCAGAGGGAAGGTCCAAAGATAGTATGAGAAATCATCGAGCACCACCAGATAATATTTATGACCAGAAACACTAGTTATTAGGGACGTCCAAAGATCACAATGAATCAACTCAAAAGAGCGAGAAGCGCGAGATGTTGACATGTGAAAGGGAAGACGCTCATGACGGCCAAGCTGACAAGCATGACATAAAGAATCACTAGTGTGTTTGTTACAACGAATAGTAGAGGAGTGCACAAGGCGAGCCAAAACTTCATGAACAGAGATGACCAAGATGCTGATGCCAAAGTGAAGGGGCGGTGGATGCAAGCAAGGCGGATGCGGGGAGTCGCAACGGGTAGAGAGGTCCAGAGCTGTCACACCTGACGATCTCACTCCGAGTGAGAAGATCCTTCACAGAACAACCAAAGGGGTCAAATTCCACAGAACAGTTATTGTCGATGGTGAACTGGCGAACGAAAATAAGATTCTTAATAAGATCAGGAGAGACCAAGACATTACTAAGATGAAGCTTATGAGGAAGGTCTACGTTGCCGATGGCGGTGACATGCAAGAAATTCCCATTACCGACAATAATGGACGAAGGAGAATGACGGGAAGGAGCGAAAGAGATCGAGAGTATACCAGCATTGGATGCCATGTTACTGGTAGCACTAGTATCGAAATACCAGTCCTGTTGCGGCGGCTGTTGAAGCGACATGGTCTGGAATTGGGCCGCTAGGGCCTGCTGATCTCTGAGACAGAGGCGATGGGTGGCGGCAGGAGAGGGAACACCCGACTAGCCCGCCCAATGGCCAGATGGGCCGGCGATGTAGGTCTAGTGCTGCTGCTGGGCTGGAGGAGCGGCCCGTGGAGGCGTCGGGGCCCGTGGACCCGCCCACATGTAGATTGCGCCGGTCCACGGGTTGTAGAAGCTGGCTCCGGCGGGGAGCCGTCATAGGGGAAGAACTGTCGGTGCCGCCGCCAGATGCGCCAGAGGCGCCGCCAGTGGAGGAACAACCCCCCCCCCCCGCCTTCTTTGTTGAAGCGCTTGCCGCCGCGCTAGAAGCCGCCGCTCGTGGAATTGGATGTCGGCTCCTATGGCGCCTTCGGGGCGGAGTCCTGCTGCTGCGGTGGTCAAAACGGCGCCGAGGCCGGCGGCTTGGACCCGCCAGAACCGCCGGTGCTGGAGCCGGAGAGGGGCGGTGAGGGCAGTGGTGGGAGGAGATTTGGCCATGGTCAACTCCTCGAGACGAAGGTCGTCGCGCACTTGCAGGAAGGAAGGAGAGGGGTGCTGCGGCGAAGGTGAAGGCCAAGAGTGCTGAAGGGATCGTTGAGCCCACAGATGATGTTGAGGACGAGCGTCTCATCGGAGATGGGCTGGCCGAGGTCCCGAAGATCTTCCAGCATGCATTTGAAGCGGCGCCAGTAGTCGACGACGGAGAGATCGCCTTGGGAAAAGGCGCGAAACTCTTGGTCGGCGTAGATAGCGCGAGTAGTGCGGTTCCCAAGGAATTGGGACTTGATGGCGAGCCAGATCGCACGAGCAGAGGCGCTGCGTTCGGAGACAGTGTTGGCGAGATCGTCGGAGATGGCGCCGAGCAGTCAGGCGCGGACGACACAGTTCATCCGCACCCTTGAAGAAGAAGCAGGGGCGACGGCGTCGGAGAGAACATGGCGTTCCCGCGAGTACTTGCTAAGGACGTCGAGGAAAGACTCCTAGCGGGCGTAGAAGGTGGAGTTGACGTCGAGGAGCAACGGGACCAGAGTCCGGATGTTCTGAACTGATACGGCTTGCGCATGGAGGTTGAGGAGGATGGCGGCCTCCTGTTGAAGAAGGGTGCCCTGGAGAGGAAGGTTGTCGATGCCGCCATCGCCGTGGTGGGAGGCGTCGGCGTCATCATCCTCGGTGGAGGGCGCGGACGCGATGCGCTCGGCAGCAGCGCGCTCCTGCGCGGCACGGAGACGAGCGGCGGTGGCGTCGAGATCTGCCTGAGCAGCGGCGGCTTCCCGCTCGGCCTCCTTGGCCTGGGCCAGGGCAGCAGCTCGGGCTGCCTGTGCTGCGCGCGCTTGCTCCGTGGCAATGCGAGCGGCGCGTGCAACGTTGGCGTCATGTAGAGAATTGGGAAACAACACACACCCAAAGGACGGCTGGTGACCTCTATTATATATTGCCGTATAGGCTTGGAGTGCAAGTAAACTCAATACAAGGGAATACAACAATATATCTCTAATACCCGCCCTTAGTCGTAGGCGGAGCTAAACGAAGACCAAGACTGGTCCTAAAATCAGTGTACAATTGGACTGGAAGTCCTTTAGTCATAATATTAGCATACTGATGAGAAGACGGGACATGCAAGACCCGAATTTCTCCCAAGGCCACCTTCTCGCGAACAAAATGAATGTCAATCTCGATGTGCTTCGTGCGACGGTGGACTGGATTAGCAGTCATATATACAGCACTAACGTTGTCATAGTAGACAACAGTAGCCTTGGCGAGGGGAACATGAAGCTCCTGAAGCAACTGACGCAGCCAACAACACTCAGCAACAACATGTGCAACTGCCCTATATTCAGCCTCAGCACTGCAACGGGAAACTGTAGTCTGGCGTTTAGAGAACCAAGACACCAAATTATCACCAAGATAAACATAGTAACCTGAGGTAGAACGTCGGGAATCTGGGCATCCAGCCCAATCAGCATCAGAATATGCTGTGAGAATGTTGACAGGACCAGCTCCTAAAGAAAAGCCAGCGTCCAGAGTGCCCTTGACAAACGCAAAATCCGCTTGACGAGTACAAGATGTGGTTCCCTGGGATCATGCATGAACAAGCAGACTTACTGAACGGCATTGGCCAAATCAGGACGAGTCAGAGTGAGGCACCAACAATACTCCTGTACTCTGAAGGATCCGCAACTGGAGGACCATCTATAGCAGACAGCTTGGACTTACTATCAACTAGCGTCAAGGTAGAGTGGCACTCGCTCATACCGGCGCGCTGTATTAGATCCGAGGCATACTGTCCCTGAGAAAGAACAATCCATCTGAATTGCGGGTGACAGAAATCCCTAGAAAGTGATGTAGATCACCCAAATCAGTCATAGCAAACTTAGCATGAAGGTGACCAATAATGGAGAGAAGCAAATCTGTCGACGAGGCAGTGAGAACAATGTCATCGACATATAAGAGCGAGTAAGAAGTGCCGGCGCCATCCTTGTAAACAAACAACGAAGTGTCGGAGACCGATGGAGCGAACCCCAAGTGACGAATATATGTAGCAAATCGCTGGTACCATGCACGAGGAGCTTGCTTCAACCCATAAAGAGACTTCTGCAGAAGACAGATATAATCTGGACGTGAAGGATCAACAAAACCAGGAGGTTGTTGACAGTACATTGTCTCATCAAGATGTCCATGCAGAAAGACATTCTTCACATCAAGTTGATGGATAGGCCAATGTCGAGATGCAGCAAGGCTGAGGACAGTGCGAATGGTAGCAAACTTAACCACAGTACTGAAAGTCTCATCATAATCTATGCCATGCTGCTGAGAAAATCCACGAACAACCCATCGAGCTTTGTGACGTGCAAGAGAACCATCTGAATGAAATTTATGCTTGAAAATCCACTTGTCGGTACCCACATTAGCTCCAGGAGGCCGAGGAACAAGGTGCCAAGTACCATTGTCAACCAGAGCCTGAAACGCCAAGTACCATTGTCAACCAGAGCCTGAAGCTCATCTGCCATGGCTGCTCGCTAATTAGGATCCGCAAGAGCACTGCGATAATTGGCCGGGACGGGAGAAGCAACAACATGATCAGCAGACAAATTCTAGTAACTGTTTGGCTGAATCGTTTGAGACTGGAGTCGAGTAATGCGGCGAAGAGTCGGCGGTGGAGAACCACTCATCGGACGTCGAGGGGGCTCAAGAGCTGGAAGCTCTCGAGGTGGACCATCTGAAGACCGTGCCGGAAGAGGATCAAGGTAGTGGCCCTGCTGCTGCGGCAAGGGAAGGTCATGTAGAGGACGACTGCGCTGCGGAGGTGTCCTGACGGCGGCAGGCACAGCAGGCGGTCAACGGCTGTAGACCCGACCAAAGCGGCTAGAGGAGCTGCTGCGGCGGGCGCAGAACTCGCGCTAGGACCAGCAGGAGCAGGCGGAGCTGATGCCACTGCTGCTGGCTCAACAGTCGGCGCTGGCAATGGACAGGAAGACGACCCACCCGTAGTGGATGAAGCCGAAGGACCGGCCGGGGCACGAGACCACCTCCGCCCGGACTGGAGGAAGTCGAGGGTCCTAGTGGGGTTACAGTACCACCGCCACCAGATACCGAGGGCGGTTGCTCAACGTCTAAGGAAGACGGAGCAGCCGCAGAAGAGCCACTAGCTGCATGATTAGTAAACAACGGTGCAATACCCAAGTCATGTCTGAGTAAGAAATCAAAGGAGTTGGTGGAGGGTGGGTGAGTCTCATGGGCAAAGGGAAAAGTGGACTCATCGAACACAACATGTCGTGATATGATAATGCGACGCGTAGAAAGGTCGAGACAGCGATATCTCTTATGATCAGGTGGATATCCCAAAAAGACACATGCTGTCGAGCGCGGCGTAAGCTTATGTGGAGAAGTAGCCTGCAGGTTAGGATAACACAAGCAATCGAGGACACGCAAGTGATCATAAGTGGGATAGGAGTTATAGAGCCGAAAATAGGGAATCACGTTTCGGATATAAGAAGAGGAGCTCCGGTTGAGCAAGTAGGTGGCTACTGCAAGCGCCTCAGCCCAATATTTGGGCGGCATGGAGGCATCGATGAGTAAGGTTTGCATTGAATTGTTAAGAGTTCGAAGAATACGTTCGGCCTTGCCATTCTGTGGGGAGGTGTATGGGCATGATAGGTGGAATATGATGCCGTTGGTGCGGAGGGAGGCGTGCATGGCGCGATTGACAAACTCAGTCCCGTTATCGGCTTGGAAGCACTTAACGGGTAGGTCGAACTGTGTACGGGCATAAGCAATAAAATCAACGATACGCTGATGTATATCGAATTTGTGCTTAAGCGGGAACGTCCAACAATAGTGTGTATAATCATCTAGCAGAACAAGGTAATAAGAGCAACCAGAAACACTAGCAACCGGAGAGGTCTAGACATCACAATGATCTATTCCAAAAGAGAAGTAGTTTGTGAAGTAGGAGTGAAAGGAAGACACGCGTGCTTGCCAAGCTAACAGGCATGACACAGCGAATGATCTACTTTATTACATGAAACCAAATTGTTCTGTTTTAAAGTAGCTAAGACTGCTGGACCAGGATGACCAAGGTGACGATGTCATAAGGTGAAGGAGGCTGCAAGGAGGGCTTGTGCGGTGGTGGGAGCAACTGATGGGATGGTGTAGAGGTCCTCGGCACTATCGCAGCGAAGGATCACTCCTCGCGTCCTGATGTCCTTAATAGAAAAACCAGAGGCGTCAAACTCGATAGAACAACAGTTATCGCGAGTGAATTGGCGAACTGAAAGTAAGTTGCGAATTATGGATGGAACGATAAGAACGTTGTTCAGAACAAATCTAGACGTATCGGTGGCTAGAACAGAAGAACCTCGGGACGTGACAGGGATATGTGCATCATTGCCTACGGTAATCGAAGCGGAAGGAGCTGGAAGGCGAGAGAGAAATATACGTTCAGAGGAGAGCATGTGCGTGGAGGCTCCATTGTCCTTCACCCATTCATTTCCCTCGAGCGCTATCTGCTGAAGAGCGGCGATTAGACCAACCTAATCCCACGAAGGAGACTGAGCTAGCGCCTGGGGTGAGGTGAGCGCCGCATTAGCTTGAGGAGGGGCGCCAAGAACGCCCTGACCGCCCATAGGAATTGGCCTCCTGCACCACCACTCCCGCCTTCCGAACCCTGGGGGCAGCCCATGGGTTGATGCAGATCCATGGGCCGCTAGGGTTAGGCGTGTGAGGTGGCTGCTGCTGCTATTGGCCGTCGTTGGACCGCCTGCCCCTACGACGTTGCTACTGTTGTCCGCCCTGCTGCAGCTGTGGCAGACGCCGCTGCTGCAGGTTTGGGCGTGGCTGCATGACGGAGGTCGAAGACGACGCAGATTGGCAGGAAGAGCCGCACCCAGACGAGGAGGAGGCGACCAGAGCAAAGGAGGCGGACATCTTGGCCTAATTTGCCAGGCGCAACTCCTGGAGGGCGAGGCGATCGACGGCCTTGACGAAGGTCATGCCCGCCTCGCCTGCAATGATTTCTCTAGTGGTGTTGTAGCGAGGATCAGCGCCAGCGAGAAGGGTCAGCACCATCTCAGACTCGGAGATGGGCTTGTCGACGTCCCGAAGCGCATCGGCGGCCTTCTTCAGGGCTTGGGCGTACTCATGGACGAACATATCCCCTTGAGTAAGCACATGAAACGAATGACTCAAGAAGATGGCGCGAGGGGCTTTGTTCGCCTGGGCGATGGCGTCCCAAAGTTCCCGCGCAGTCTGGTTGGCCGTCATGATGAAGTCGAGACGTCCTCGGTGACGGAGCCGTAGAGCCAGCTGCGGACAGCGCTGTCTTCTTCGTTCCATGCATCAGTGCGCGGTTCAGGAAGGGCGCTGGTGATGTGACGGAGGAGGCCGAACTTGCCGCACATGGCCTCGATGAAGTTGCTCCACTTGGTGTAGTTGGAGGAGTGGATTTCCAACTTGATGGGAATGTGCGCCTGCACGGAGACGGCGGCGTACATAGCCATGGAGATCGTCAGAGGCTGGATGTCGTCGACGAAGAGGGAGGCGATGTCGTCGAGGAAAGAGTCACCGTCGTCGAGGGTGTCGCCGGCGTTGGTGTAGGTGCTGGTGTCACAGGACATCAAGAGATGGAACCTGCTGGGTTGCACCCGGCCAGGGGATGGTTCGCACAAGGACGGGAGAGCAGCCGGCCAGAGGAGGCGGCGCAAGGGAGGGGGGGGGCAGCCGGCCAGGGAGGGGCGGCGCAGGGGAAGAGTTGTCGCGGCCTAGGGCAAGCGGCGGCGGCGACTGGTGGGTGGTTGCGCAAACTGGGGCTGCCACGCGAGCTAGGGCAGCGGAGAGGAGAAGGGCACACGGCCGGCCTAGGGTTTGGCCTGGACTCGTGATTGTTATGAATAGCACTTGTATTCATCATGAGGACTCTAGGCCCAAATATATACATGTACAGGTATTAGGAAATATACACAAAACCCCTTATACAATGGGAAAACTACAAGATATACATATACATCTAACACCCCCCCTCAAACTCAAGGTGGATCAACGACACTAAGTTTGGAGAGATATAACCTGGGCTGAAACCTGGTCTGTGCCTTCGTAAAGAAATCTGCCAACTGAAGCTCTGAAGGCACATACTGAAGAGTAATAACATCATCCTGTACCTGTGCTTGTGTATATGAAGTATCAACACCAATGTGTTTAGTAAGCTCATGCTTCACCGGATCACGAGCAATACTAATGGCACCTGTACTGTCAGACAAAAGAGGAGTCGGCCCAGAAATAGAAACACCAAAATCCTCAAGCAACCACCGCAGCCAAGTAACCTCTACTGTCACAAAAGCCATAGCTCGCAACTCAGCCTCTGCACTCGAACCAGAAACTGCTACTTGCTTCTTAGTCTTCCAAGCAATGAGAGAACCACCAAGAAAAACACAGTAAGCAGAAAGAGATCGACGATCAGAGGAATTACTAGCCCAAGTAGCATCAGAATATGCCTGAAGCTGTAAAGAGTTGGAACGCGGAAAGAACAAGCGACGAGATATGATCCCACGAAGATAATGCAGAACACGAAGATGACTATAGTGAAGCTGAGTGGGAGTAGACACAAATTGACTCATGATATGTACAACATATGAGATGTCAGGACGAGTAACACCAAGATAGACAAGACTCCTAACAATATGACGATAACGAGTGGGATCTGCAAGAAGCTCCCCATCAGTGGCACGAAGATAAACATTAAGTTCCATGGGAGTCTCTACAGTACGATGGTCAGTGAGAGAAGCACGATCAAGAAGATCCTGAATGTATTTTTCTTGAGACAGACAAAAACCCTGAGGTGTGGAAGAAACCTCGATCCCAAGAAAGTAACGAAGAGGACCTAGATCAGACATAAGAAACTGCTCACTGACACGTGCCTTCACAAAGGCAATAAACTGAGGATCATCTCCTGTGATGATCATGTCATCAATATAAAGAAGGAGAAGAGTCCGACCACGAGACTACGAGAGGAAGTGTGAATGAATAGCGCAGGATCATGAGTACTGGCAGAAAAGCCAGCAGTAGTGACAACAGAGGCAAAACGCTGGAACCAAGCACGAGGAGCTTGCTTGAGGCCATAAAGCGAGCGGCGAAGACGACAGACCATACCCTCAGGAACCGAATACCCAGGTGGTGGCTGCATATACACTTCCTCACGGAGTTCACCGTTAAGAAAGGCACTCTTCACATCAAGCTCAGATATAGACCACTCACGAACAGAAGCCACAACAAGAAGAGTGCGAACCGTGGTCATATGAGCCATAGGTGCAAATGTCTCATCATAGTCCCGACCATGCTCTTGCTGAAAACCACGCGCTACAAGACGAGCTTTGTAGCACTCAAGAGAACCATCAGAGTGGGTCTTAACCTTGTGAACCCACTTACAAGTGATAGGATGGACATGTGCGGGAATAGAAACAAGATCCCATGTGCCATGCGCTCAAGAGCAGCAATCTCCTCTGCCATGACATGCTGCCATTCCTGATGATGAATGGCTTCACAGTAAGAAGTAGGCTCAGAAAGAACAGTACCAGCAAAACAAAGCCTATCTGGAGGCCAAATTGACTGCCGATCACGAAGAGCATATCGCGGAGAACCCACAGCAGAAACTGTCTCATCAGAAAGAGATGATACATCAGAAAAAGATGAATCATCAAGAGGAGAAGGTGCAACAGAGGAAGATGGCTCATCAAAAGGAGATGGTGCATCAGGAGATGGTTTCGCAACCCGTCGAGTACGTGTGTAAACACATGTGCCAGGAGGTTTACTGTCATAAGCAGTGCCCACAGGAACCGGTGGAATATCTTCCGAGAAAGAAGGGACTACAAGTGAAGGAGCCATTGAAGAAGGCTCCACAGGTGAAGGAACTACAGGAGACTCAACGGAAAACTCAGAGGAAGGCACTAGATGTGGAGGGGCAATAAGAGTATCAGGAAAGAGTAGGAAAGAGAGTGGCTCAATGACAGATGCATGAGAAGCATCAGGAGAAGGACGAGGATAAAAAGGACGAGACTCATCAAAGCAACATCCCGTGAAATCCTCATTCGACAGCCAACAGGATCCCAACAACGATACCCCTTATGCTCAGCACTATATCCAAGGAAACACACTCAACACATGGTGTACTAATGGAAGAAAGACTGGTGCGATCAGGAGTCATATGTGTTAGAGTATATTAGGCAACTCCGGATATGGTTAGTTTATGATTGATTGTAATCCTGGGATTACCTTCCTTATCTCTAGGAGATGCTACTTGCCCTTCAAGCCATGTCCTCCTATATAATCAGCCCAAAGGGCTCAAGCAATAAATCTCACACATTATACGCATCCTACTTTCCTACATGGTATCACGAATTATGGTTTCGACCTAGGCTCCCGCTTCCACTGCCATCGCGCCGCCCCTAGGGAGATCGATCTCTGCCGGGGGCAGCGCCCTCTTAGGATCAGCGCGCGTATCCCTCTGATCCGCTGCGCCGTCGCGTTGTCAAGCACAGTAGAAGGACCTACCTCCCGTGGTGATGCGATCTCGTCGGGTCCCTCGTCGCCCCTTCCACGCCGACTCCCCCCGTGCGCGCGGCCCCATGCTGGCCCTCTCTCCTCCTGCGCCGTCGTTGCCCTGTGCACGACCACGCGGCTGCGGAGGAGGCACGAGGTGCGCCAGGCCTCTGTGCCATCAAAGCCGCGAGATCGGGCCGGGTTACCGCGCCGCCGGTCGATTCCGGCGCCATCTGTCGAGATCCGCCGCCAGGACGAGCTGCAGCGGGACCACCCCGCTCCGCCCCGGCCTCCATGCTCCTCCACCACATCGCTCCTCCGTCGTCGCTGGCGGGCCGCTCCGCCGTGGGGGCACTGCGCCATCTGGCTAGCCCCTGCTGCTCGCCACCGGTCGCTCCCGATCTGCCAGAGCACCGACGCTCCCCCTCACCGCCGGCGCCCTACTGCTGGGTCCTTCCGACCTGAGTGCGAGCCCCGCATCCTCGAGGGCGGGTAGGTGCCCGGCCATGGAGTCCGGGAGGGACAGCCTCTCCTCTCCCCATTTGATTTTTCCCTCTGTCCTTGACCGGGGGAAGGAGATAAGGAAGGAGGGAGCAGTCTAGGGGCACCCGAGATTGTACCCCAAGGTTCGCCTGCTGCTGCTGTGTTTCTTTTTTCCCGATCAGAGATCGGGTTTGCGTCGCCCTGTCGTTTGGACCATCCTACAAAAACGAAACGGTCCCTTCGTAACCAGTCGTCCATAATATCAAATAGATCATTTTCTTCTTTAGTAACTCTACCAAGGGCTATAGTCATAGTGATCCTCCTATTCAATTACTTCAACCATTTCCAAGCGCCTCGCTTCATTGTCGACACTCCCGAAGGATGAGGTTGTTGCTGCGCCCTTCCAGGCTACAGCGACGATGCTCGTGATCAAGCCATTACCGTCGGTGTCGCCGCCTTCCTGCGGCGGTGGCTCCAGCACTGACTCGCGGCCCCTCGGCGCCACCGGTCGACCACCCGATGCCCCCGGCTGACCACTCGGCGCCTCCGTTCGGCCCCTCGGCGCCCCCCCCCCCCGGCGCCGCCGCTCGGTGACTCAGCACCACCTGCAGTACTCGGTGCCTCTGTTCGGCCACTCTGCGCCCCTCCGGCGCCGCCGCTCGGTGACTCAGCGCCACCTGCAGCTACCCGACGCCTCCGAGTGGCTACCATCTGCTTGACAAGCCTCTTCGGCTCCCATTCCAGCCACAACATCTGCTGCGCATCGACGGTTGCGACTGCGGGGGAATGTCATCCGTTCGACTTATTCTCCAGTCTCAACGTTTGCGCGCTCCCGTTGTGACTGCGGGGGGATGTTAGAGTATATTAGGCAACTCCGAATATGATTAGTTTAGGATTGATTGTAATCCCGGGATAACCTTCCTTATCTCTAGGACAGGCTACTTGCCTTTCAAGCCATGTACTCCTATATAATCAGCAAAAAATCCCACGCATTATACGCATCCTATTTTCCTACAATATGAAAAGAAGCACCAGAATCTAGAATCCAAGAAAAAGTACCTGAAGAAGACTGAGAAGGTCCTGGCCACGGAGCGACGGAGAGGGCTGCACAACGAAGCAGCCTGGCGACGGCACGAGGAAGGACCAGGGAGAGAGAGGAAATGAACTTTAACCCTAAATTTTGGCTCTGTATACCATGTTATGAATAGCACTTGTATTTATCATGAGGGCTTTAGGCCCAAATATATACATGTACAGGTATTAGTAAATATGCACAAAACCCATTATACAATGGGAAAACTACAAAATATACTTATACATCTAACAGTGATACCATGTAGTGAATTGGGAAACACCACACATCCAAAGGAGGGGGGGTGACCTCTATTATATATTGCCGTATAGGCTTGGAGTACAAGTAAACTCAGTACAAGGAACAACAATAATATATCTCTAATACGTCGACATCAGGAGAGGCGGCGGCAGCAGCTTTGGCGGTGGCGGCGTCGACACCGGAAGACATGGCGCTAGGCCAGGCGAGCGTGCAGGGTACGGTGCCGGCGGGCAGCGCAGGGGCGCTCTAGGAGCAGCGCTAGTGGGAGAGGCACGCGTACAACAGCGCCGGCAGCTGAAGGAGGAAAACCTAGTCTCATGATACCATGAAAGAGATTGGATTTGTTTGAAATATCGAATTGATTATTAAGAGATATACAGAGGTTACATATATAGGGAGAGGAGATCTTGAGGCTAAAGGAAACCCATAATCAAGATCTCCTAGGACTCTAACCTATCGTATCTCTATAATATCAACTAAGGGCCGGCAGGCTAACAAGCCTTGCTCGGGCCCAAGTACATGGGCTGGCCGGCTAACAAGCCAGGCACTGGACCCTGATCACACATATACATCAACTGTCTAACAGAGGCCACGGCGAGAGCAACAGGAGATGCAGGGCAGACGGCGAGCGGAGAACCCAGACCATGGGCCGTCCATGGCTTGCTTCTCCCCATGCTACATAAACATATGAGGGGAGGAGAGGAGAGAGATTGGAGGGGAGGAGAGAGGACACTGAGTTATTATAATAGAAGTTAAGAGGATTTTTTACAAAATGTTCGTCGATATGGTGCTACTTGGCATGCCACGTTGGCTTTGGATGCTCTCGTGGTGCATTTAGGACCTGTGATGAATCTAAATACACATTTTGAGAGTTTGGGGACCAAAATACATGTTTTGAGAGTTTGGCGACCCTAAGTGAACTAGCTGTACAAGTTTGGTGACCAGTGGTGCATTTTGCTCAATTTCTCTTTGTTTCCTTAACCTACTTATTGGACCCTTTTTCTTATGTGCATGCCTTCTGGGAGTCATTTTATTTGTTCCACTTCTATATTGGATAACAAGTCTATCCCAACTTGCTTGGGACTAAGATGATTTGTTGTTGTTTGTTCCTCTGTTGTTCTATGTCTGATGAGTACCTGCTGACACAACTTCTATTCAGGTTTATGTCTACAAATGTTTGACAGTGATCTCTTGCTTGGGAATATTATTGTCAACTTCAGCTTAGGGAAACCACAAATTGACAACAAATGGTATGCTCCTCAGCCTTGCCAGACCATCTCATAGTCTCACATATGTAATTCGAAGGAACCTAATGCTAGGTTAATTTATTTAGATTACCCTGTAGGCTAAATTGACATGGAACAGTTGTACATAGTTGACAGAGTCCTTCACATACTGGATGTGGTTTGTGCTGTAAAGAATGTTCTGGTCCACCTTTACAGCTTGTCTAGGATTGATCCATATCTATGAAGTGCACGATGTTGGGGAATTGATAGGCTATGCTAGGATTGATCCAGGAAGCCATGCTGGTATACAATCATATGTAGCCACTAGACATGCATTGAAATGGAAGACAAAGAGCAGCCTACTCCTTACGAATCATCAAGAAATGCAGTCAATTCACATCCCTCCTGAATGCCACGTGTCATCCTCAATCAGGACAGCAGCAGCAAAATCAACAATCATTTCCTCAATCAGGACAGCAGCAGCAAAATCAACAATCATGTATAGTTACCCCTAGACATGCTTTGAAATGGAAGAGAGCCGTCTACTCATGAATGATCAAGAATGCAGTAAATTGACATCCCTCATGAATGCTATGTATCATCCTCAATCAGCGCAGCAGCAGCAAAATCAACACCTCTATGGCATCCCTCATGAATTCCATGCATGATCCTCCCTTAGATGGATGTTTATTCCATCATAGTTCTTGAACAACTTCCTGCAAGATAGATTTGTATAGATGTATCTATTTTATTTTTACAATGTTATTTTTTAGTAAGTTATTTTTATCTTCTTTAGGACGTCCGCAGCAATTAGGGTGTATCGTGATGCAGTTTCAACTGGGCTAATACCTTCAAGCGATGTTTTATCTCAAGTGTTGGGATGTTTGAGGCTTCCTCATGACAATTTGATGAAGAGTAGTTTTATTGAAAACATGGGAATAAGTTGTGATATTCCACATAATCCAAATATAAATTCACTCTTCGAAGGATTCGGTGAATATGACATTCGTGCTTTTTCGATTCTGGAGGTAATCATGTTATCTTCAATAAACATTGGCTCTATTTCAACATCTGCGGGTATTAATGAAAGTTGCATGGCTTGCTGTCACAGGAGGCTGCTTCATTAGGAGCAGTTGGAAGTATTTCCATGAAAGATACTAGGATTGTTATTGATGCAAGAAAGTTAAGGATCCACACAGCCGAGGTACCTTTTCTACTTGCAATATTAGATGTTCATGAAACCACTTTATCATTTCACCTAAATAAAATTGAAGGTGACATCATTACTGTGTCCTTGCTTCTGCATTTTAGCATATTTCTCAGTTGAAATTGTTCTCAAGCACAGACCTGGTGCAGTAGTAGAGACTCTCCACTTGTGTCTTGGAGGTCCTGGGTTCGAACTGCCTCTTTGCAGAATTTTGTAGGAATTTTTTGCAAGGGTAAGGCTGTCTAGGAATTCCCTTGCCCAGACCCCACCTTGTGTGGGAGCTCTCGCACTGGGTACACCCTTTTTCTCTGTTGAAAATTGTTCTATGCTGAGTTTCTCCCCAAGAAAAAGGTTCTATATATGGTGAGAAACAGCAGCAACTCGGTTGCCAAGGGGACCTCTTCCCATAGTCGAGTCCCCCCTATTTTGTGTATGTCCTTGTTTTGTTGCTAACATTGGGGGTAAAGTGGTATGTTTTGCATTGTTTTTGTAATTGATAGTGAATCTTCTTATATATTTTTTTTCTTTCCTTTTTTTTTTGCAGGTTTCTCTTCTTACAACATTGAGATCCTTGAAGCATCGACTCGCTGCAGGTGAATTCTAAAGTTTTTTATACATCAAATAATTTGTTTTTGCATCTATTTTTTAGGGAATCAAGTAATATACAGCTTCAACACATTCATGCTTTGCACCCACCCCCACCCTGACAAAAAATGTGGAGAATAACAAATATGCATAGTTTCTGGATTATTGTGCTCCTGTAAAATTTGTTTGAACATTAAACTATGATAGGTATTGGGCCAGATTGTTAGCAAGGGTTATTGGGCCAGCCTTTGGGTTATGGCGCACCAGCAATCTGGCTGTGTGGCTTGTATGGTAGATGATTCACAATTAGGCAAGGATCACCGTTGATTGGGTATTGTCTATAAACCCAAGGTCATCCTTGCCTATATATGTGTACACGGGCATTGCCATCCGATTGAGTAATCTACTACCAATTTTCCTCCTCATCCTCTTTCATGGTATCACGAGTCCGGTTTTCCAACCCGATTCATCTTCCGCTGCCCTAGCGCGCCTCCTTGGCTGCACCTTTCGCGCCCTATAGGCTCCATCCTGCGCGCCATCCCCAGCAGCGCCATCAGTATCGCACCGGCCCACGCTGTGCCGCGATGCCTGGCACCCCCCGCCTGCCCCAACCGCCGCCAATGCTGGTGCCACAGCAAAGGAGGCCGCCGCCGCCGCCACAGTTGACACCAATGCTGCTGCGCGCCTGCGCACGGCCTTGGAGCGCGCCTCCACCGCCGAAAGGAGGCCAAGGCTGCCGCTCGGGAACACGACGCAGAGTGCGATGCTCTGGCTCGTGCTGTGCAGGAGCGTGCGGCCGCCGACGAACCCGACGCCGATGACCTTCCTCCCAGTGAGGATGCCTTCCTCTCCGATGCTGACTCCGAGGTCTTCGATCACCGCGATCTTCAGCAAGCCCTCCTTTTCCATGAAGCTGTGGCGATTGCCAACCTCCACGCCCAAGCCATTGCGGTCTAGAACATCTGCGCCCTGGTTTCGGCCATCCTCGCAGGTGGCGTGATCAGCTCCTCCTCACCATCGGGAAGTACTCCCTGCAGGATCACGTCCCGTGGAACACTCCGGCGCCCTCTTTCCCGAATTGGCAACGCATGGACTCCGGCACCTCCGACAATCTTGCCGAAACGATTTCGGCCAGGTACTCCAATGCATGCGACGCCTACCTCGCTGTGGACTCCCAGTTTCTCAACAACCGGGAGACTCTCTCTCTGCTCTTTGAAGCCAAGTTCTGCAACTTTGTACAAGGCGATCTGTCGATCGTCGAGAACACCAAGGAGCTCAAGCGCATGGCGGACATGCTTGCTGACTTGGGTGAGGTCATCAATGACCGCACCCTAGTCCTTCACCTCATCCGCGGCTTCAACGAGCGTTTCAAGAATGTCGTGATGCTTCTCTGTTGTGGACGCCCCTTCCCTTCCTTCGCCGATGCCAAGGCCGACCTCATCGAGGAACTCAACATGGAACACCAGGTGTCGCCCCAATTGACGGCCCTCGTCGCCTCCACTGCTATGTCGGCTTCCTCAACCTCACGCCAACAGCCTGCCTCCAGGAGCACTAGACAGTAGCAGGGCTCCATGGGTGCTGGACAGCAGCCGGGCTCCGGGGGCGCGCCTTCTTCCTCATCCAAGAGCCGCCGCAGCAAGCATGGCGGCAAGCGCCACGAGAGAGCAGCAGGGCGGCCTGCCTGCATGGACTAACGGATAGAATGATGGCACGTCCACAGCCACCAACTCGTCCGAGGGCATGTAGTGGCCCTCCTTCTACAACCCGTGGACCGGGACCATATAGATGTGGCCCTGGCCTCCACTCGCGCCCCCTCCCCTCGGCGCGTCATTAGCAGCCACAGGCCCTCCTCTTCCAGCCCCCCACACAGCAGCTTGCTCCTGCTGCAGCAGCGCCTACGCATGCTGGACAGTGGGTCGCGCCACCTCCGGGCTTCTACAACCCGATTGATTTTCAGCACCATGTCCCGACAGCAAGCGCAGAATAACGAGTGGTACTTCACCTCAAATGCTACTTCTCACATGTCTTCCTGTTCTGATCTCCTTTCACATTTTTCTTCCTCACGGTATCCTATTCCTCAGTCTGTTGTTGTCGGTAACGGATCCTTGCTCCCCGTTATAGCCACTGGTAATACAGTCATCCCTCCATCTTTGCATCTTAATAATGTTCTGGTTTCTCCACAGCTTATTACGAATTTGATTTCTGTTCGCCAGTTTATTATCGATAACAAGTTTTGTCAAGTTTGACCCAACTGGTTGTTCTGTGAAGGATCTTCTATCTCTGAACGTGATCATCAGGTGCAATAGCTCTGGTCCCTTGTACCCTCTTCGTCTCCCGGCTAAATAGTCTCTGGTTGCCACCGATGGGTCTACACTTCGGCATCGTCACCTTGGACATCTTGGTCACAGGGTCCTCTCCAAGCTTGCGTCTTCCGTTCTCCCTGCCTGTCGTCATGACACTAGTTCTACATTTTATCATGCCTGTCAGCTAGGTCGCCACATGCGTCTACCCTTTCATGTGTCAGCATCACGAGCGACCAATAAATTTGGTCTTATACACTGTGACTTATGGACATCATCTGGTTCTTAGTGTTTCTGGCTATAAATATTATTTGGTCGTTCTCGATGATTGCTCTCATTGTCATCTCATTATTTATAGACGTTTCCTTTAAAACTTAAATCTGACGCCATCTCGACACTCTCTCACTTCTTTGCCTTTGTTTCCACCTAGTTTAACACTAACATCAAGGCCGTCCATTCGACGACTCCACTTCCCGCATGTTCTTCCTTACTCATGTTGTTTATCTCCACATGTCGTGTCCATATACCTCACCCCAGACTGTAGAGTTGAACGCATTATTCGTTCCAATAACAATGTTGTGCGTTCCCTCCTGTTTTAGGTTTCTCTTCCACCTTCGTTCTTGGTTGAAGCCCTACCACCACCTTGATCAACATATTTCCCACCAAACCGTTGAAGTTGTATACCCTGCACTTTGCCCTTTTATGGCACTGCTCCTTCCAATGATCATCTTCGCGTTTTTGGGTGCAAATGTTATCCCAACCTCTCAGCCATAGCCACACACAAACTATCTCGTTCTACCCAGTGCGTCTTTTTGGGTTACTCCGCTCACCATAAAGGATACCACTGCTTTGATCTCTCCTTCAACAGATTGATCATCTCTCGTCATGTTGTCTTCGACGAGACAACCTTTCCCTATGCCGAGCGTGGTTCATCCCCCTCATTGGCCGACCTCGATTTTTTGGATGTCACTGACTACTTGCCAGCTCCTAGGGGACCTGTGCATCTTACTCTTGCAGGCTCTGGAGATCCTTCGCTCGCACAGCCACATGCGGCTGCAACAGGTGCTAGTCTAGTTGGTTCAGCACCACTTGATGCGTTCCCAACCGGGCCTCCGCTCCTCGACACGCCCTCTATGACGCCCGGTGTCGTCTCCTCGCCCGCACTGCCACGTGCGGCGCTTGCCTCCTCTTCGCCCGGTGTGAGGGCTCGCACCCCCGACTCCTGGCACACCGCGTACCTCGGCGACCTTCTCGAGTGTGCGTGGCCGGAGACCTCCACCTGGTTTCCTGTCGCTGGCCTCCGGAGCGCTCTCTCCAGAGCCACCCGCAGCCCTTGGTGCTCCGTCTTTGTCGGAACATCCATGCGCGGCAACCCCGGCTGTCCCATGGGGACCTCCGGTGTGTTCCATCACCTAGGTGTACACCCGCCGCCCTCGTGAGGATGCTCCACCGCCCCTGCCCCAAGGCGCCGTGGTCGTGCCTCCGATCACCAACCAACACCCCAAGACGACACGTGCCAAAAGCGGCTTCCGTGTTCCGGCGCTCTTCCACACCGTCCCGCTATCTTTGGTGCCCAAGACCTTCTGCTATGGAAGAGGAACATCGTGCCTTGCTGCAGAACCATACTTGGGACCTCGTTCTGCGTCCGCCCGGCGCCAACATGGTCATCGAGAAATGGATCTTCAAGCACAAGTTAAACGCTGATGGGTCCCTTGAGCGGTACAAAGCGTGTTGGGCCCTGCGTGGCTTCACCCAATGCCCAGGTATGGATTTCCCCGAGATGATCAGCCCAGTTGTCAAGCCAGCCACTGTTCGCACTGTGATCTCACGACACTCTCCCGCAATTGGCCAATTCATCAACTCAATGTGAAGAATGCTTTTCTCCATGGCACCCTAACTAAGACAGTTTACTATATGCAGCCTTTTGGGTTCGAGGATTCCACCCATCTAGACTTTGTTTGCAAGCTCAACAAGTCACTCTATGGGTTGAAGCAGGCTCCCCGTCTTGGTATAGTCGGTTTGCTACACATCTGGTCTCTGGGGTTTGTTGAGGCTAAGTCGGACACTTCACACTTCGTCTATCGCGTGGTTCGAACACAGCTTACTTGCTCCTGTATGTTGACGACATCATTCTTACTGCTTCGTCACCCGCTTTTCTTCGACAAATCATTTCAACCTTGCAGCAGGAATTCTCTATGAAGGACCTTGGTGAATTGCATCACTTCTTGTTAGAAGCTCAATTCTTACTCTCATTGAGCTGAGAGGATGACACTTAGTGTTGAGGCAATTTTTTGGGTTTTCTTCATTCACTGGTACACAATGTCATACTCTCCACGGGAGAGGAGGCTACACATTTATAGGCAGTCAGGACAGGCAGCCAAAGATGCTAAAAAACTAGTCTAAGATGCTAGTCTAAAAGTGGTCTAAGATGCTGTCCTCTAGAGCTGCTACTGTCCTAGAGATGCTACTATCCTAGATGCTGAAAAAAACACACCCACATACTGCAGCTGGACCATGCAAGGACCATGTGCTGCTGCTAGCCACAAAGACCAGCGTACAAAGCTTATTCCCAGCATTCTCCCACTAAGTCTTGTGCGTCGTCTTGTGGGAAAGTTGGACCATCCCGGTCCTAGAGCAAAGCTCAAGGAACTTGACCCTCCCAAGGGGCTTGGTGAGCAGATCCGCAAGCTAGTCCTTGGTGTTGATGTAGCTCACCTTGATGCTCCCTTCCTCCAAGCAGCCTCAGATGAAATGGTACCTCACCCGGATGTGTTTTCTCCATTCATGGAAGACGGGGTTCTTCGCCAGGGCCGGAGTGGACTTGCTGTCCACTCTAACCTCCATCGCTTCAGTGTCTCTGCCGAGGAGACCACCAAGCAGTCGAGCGAGCCAGAGCGCCTGAGTCGAAGCAGTAGAGGCCGCTATGTACTCGGCCTCACAGCTGGATAGGGCCACCACCTGCCGCTTGACCGACTGCCAGCTAACGAGGCACTTGCCGAGGAAGAAGAGGATCCCTCTCGTGCTCTTGCTAGTGTCGATCTCGCCGGCATGGTCGCTGTCGCTGTAGCCGACGAAGTGTGCCACCCTAGGGCACCTCGGGTAGTGGAGACAGTGATCGTGAGTCCCCGCAACATAGCAGATGATCCTCTTCACAGCCTGCTAGTGCTCTGTTGTTGGTCGCTGCATGAACCGACTAACGTAGCCGACGGAGAACGCCAAGTCCGGCCGTGTGTGGGCGAGGTAGCGAAGGCTCCCCACAAGACGCCGGTACTGAGTAGCGTCCACCTCCTCCGCCGTGCTGTTACAGCTTAGCTTCAGCCTCTCCTCCATCGGAGTGAGAGCTGGATTGTAGTCGGTGAGCCCAGTTAGCTCAACGACGCGCTTGGCGTAGCCGGTTTGTCGTAGCGTGATCCCGGAGTTGTCCTGGTGTACCTCGATCCCCAGGTAGAAGGAGAGAGGCCCCAGGTCGCTCATCTGGAAGGTGGTCTTCATCTCGTCCTTGAACGCCGCCACTTCCGCATCCTTGATGCCGGTGATCACCAAGTCGTCGACCTAGACACCCACCAGTAGGGCATTGCCGCCATTGCCCTGCCGGTAGATAGCCGCCTCGTGTGGGCTTTTCTTGAAGCCCATCCCCTTGAGCGTGGAGTCCAGCTTGGCATTCCACGCCCTCGGCGCCTGCCGCAAGCCATAGAGGGCCTTGCGCAGATGTAGCACCTTACCCTCCTTGCCGGGGATCGCAAACCCCGGTGGCTGGTGCACGTAGACCTCCTCCTCCATGTCGCCGTTGAGAAACGCTGACTTGATGTCCATGTGATGGACGCGCCAGCCCTCCTGGCCAGCCAGCGCAAGGAGAAGTCGCACGGACTCCATCCGTGCCATGGGAGCAAAGGCATCGTCGAAGTCAACCCCCTCCTGCTGCACGAAAACCTCGTGCCACCAGGAGAGCCTTGTGCTTGACAATGGCGCCGGTTTCATCCCTCTCCAGTTTGAACACCCACTTAAGGGTGATCGCGCGGTGACCGCGAGGGAGATCGGCAAGCACCCAGGTGCGGTACTTCACAACCGCATCCATCTCCGACTGCATCACGACACGCCATGCCACGTGTCCCTCGGCCTTTGCGAAAGATCGAGGCTCGCCATCATCGCACGCGAGGTGCAACTGCGCCTCCAGGTCGTGAGGCACCTGTCCTGGCGTCGGCTGATCGCCGAGAAGGTCCTCCATCGTGCGGTACTGCAACGGCTCGCCGTCGTGGTACGCGTCAATGTGCTCCTCATCGTGAGAGAGCGGAGTAGCGAACTCCACTAGGCTGTGCTCAGCATGAGCAGGTGTTGGAGTAGACGTGCCCGGAGGAGTGGCTGTCGGTGCTGAAAGGCTCTTGTTTGGTTTTGGTAATTGAGTGACAACTTAGATGGACTAATAAGTATTTATGTTGAGATACACAGGAGATTAGTCCACACAAAGACACTAGTATGAGCAACATGTGCCATGAAGGAGAAATGACTAATGGTTGATGCTACGCTCATATAGTGTGATCGAGGAGCTCATTGCATATGAGACATGACATGGAGTTATGTGACCAAAGTGGAGATGATCAAGACAATGCTTGGCTTGATGGACCGGTTGCAATGGAGAAGTGCAAGTCAAGGCTTTGAAGCGAGGGACCGCGAGGCGGTGAAGCTTGGGCAAGATTTGGCGCCGATGGACCGAGGCAACGGTGAAGAGTGAGCAAGGTCAAGATCGATGAACCAAAGAGGTCATGTGATAATATGGAGTGGATCATATCATTCAAGAAAGATTAAGCCAAGTGTTGACTCATGATGATGATCAAAGGGCTTGATGGAGTTTGGTGCTTGTGTGACATCAATATTTGGGAAGATGAAATGGAATGCGCAAGACAAAGGTATGACTTGTAGGACATTTCATTTCACCAGTCAAAGATTGGGTAGAAAAGTGCATGACCGGATTTAGTGTATATGGCCGTACTATCAAGAGGGGCAAACTTGGTTGCATATCAGTCATCTAGTGCCACTTGAGCGATCTAACATTGCGATGTTGCTAGGATCGAGTGGCGTGGTGAGATCAAGTGAAAATCCTTTGAAAACGTTTGTGAAATGCTAACACACATGCACATGGTGTTGTTCATGTGGTGTTGTTGGCACATTTGCAAAGGAGAAAGAGTTGGAGTTGATGTTTATCAACTTGGGAAGCTAGAAAGGTTTTTCGGTGTTCTTCGGAGATTAGGTTGGCTCTTGAAGTGAAATACTGCTTTGATCCATTGTGTTTTGGATCAAATATTCAGTTGGGTTGTGTAGCCCTCTGAATAAGCTTTCCATAGAGTTCAAGATCACCATATTTGGACATTGGAGCTAAGAGTTATGGCCGTTTTACCGATATACATTTCTGCTGGAAATAGACCTGCGGACGGTCCGCTCCTTGGGGGCGGACGGTCCGCCGTTATCTCGGATGAGCTCGAACAGAACCGTTTTTGGCTCTATTGGTGGTCTAAAATGAACTGCGGACCGTCCGGTCCATGGGGGCGGACGGTCCGCCTTTAAAAGCTGAAACGGGCGCAGAAACTTGGTAGTTCTGTCTTGGGGGTCCAAATTGTACTGCGGACGGTCCGGCCCTTGGGGGCGGACGGTCCGCCTCCTACTAAAAATTCTGGGACAGAAACACTGCGGTTTCTGTGTGTGCTGACCTTTTGAACGGCAGACGGTCCGCCCCTAGGGAGCGGACAGTCCGCCGGTCACTTCCAGTTTTAGTCAGAGACGTTTGCAAATCGGTTGGTTCGAAGTTTTGAACCGCGGACAGTCCGCCCCAAGGGTGCGGACAGTCCGCCCGGGGCTCTAACGGTCGACTCTGACACATAATCATTGCAGTTCTAGCCGTTGGTTTTGAATGGCGGACGGTCCGGTCTCTGTGAGGCGGACAGTCCGCGAAAACTCTGTTTTCACGAGATTTGAGTGTAACGGCTAGTTTGGTGCCTCTCTCTATAAATAGAGGGTGTGGTCGGCCATTTGAGGTGGCTGAGCACCTTGGGGACTTGGTGTCCATGTGTGAGAGTGCTTGAGAGCCCTCTACTCACTCTAACTTGATAGTAATCATCCGATCGAGTGAGAGAGCGATTCTAGTGCGATTGCTTTGAGTGATTGCATCGAGTGGCACTAGGTGATCGTGTTGCAAGCCGGTGTGCTTGTTACTCTTGGAGGTTGCCACCTCCTAGACGGCTTGGTGGCAAGAGGCTCCGTTGAAGCCCGCAAGAAGATTGTGCGGTGCTCCGGAGAAGAGATTGTGAGGGGTATTTTGCTCACCCCGCGGGAGCCGCGAAGAGCAACTCTAGTTGAGCGAGACGTGAAGAGCAACAAGTGGTCCGGCCGGATCATGTGCTAGAGTGTGACTTGAGAGTCACCACTAGCAAGAGGATCGGCGGCAACCTTGGAGCTTGTCTCAACGAGGATTAGCTTGGTGGCAACCAAGTCAACCTCGGGATATAAATCACCGTGTCAATCTTGTCTACTCTTCTCGGTGGTTTGCATTCTCTAAATCACAAGCCTTGTATTTACATTCATCTATATCTTGTACTTGTGTAGTTGCTTTCTAATGATTAGTTAGCTTGTGTAGCTTGCTAATCATCTTCTTGCTTGTGTAGCTAGAAGTAGAGATCCTAGTGTAACTAGTTAGCTTGTGTAGCTTAATTAGTTGCTCTTACTTAGATTGTGTAGCTAAGCAAGTTGAGCTCTTGGATTTGGATTGTGTATCCTTGTCCTTGAGCATCTAGTGAGCTTAGTTTTGGTTTTGTGCTTTTGCTCATTAGAATTGTGTAGGAGCTCCCCCGGTTTGTGAAGTACTAGTGCTTAGACTTGTATGACTTGGCATTAGAATTGTTAGGAGAGCTCTTACTAGCTTGGCACTCCATTTGCTTTGTGTAGGATCTTTTTGGAGGTGCCTTAGAGTCATAATTAGAGGGGTGAAGTCTTGGCTAAGCGAATAGTTTCAATTCCGCATAAGTTTCGGTTAGCCGGCGCAATTAGTTTTAGAAAGGACTATTCACCCCCCCTCTAGTCCGCCATCTCGACCCAACAGGTGCTGGAGTGCGTGGCGTCGCCGGCTGTGGTGGTGCAGACGAGGAACTCGGCGCAGTCAGAGTCGTGACTGGAGAGCGTGGTGCCGCCAGTGTAGCAGTCGCCGGAGTCGGTGTAGGCTTGGGGACCGGGGTAGGCACGCTCGGCGAAGAAGAGCTGCCTACTCCCCCAGCTCCCTTGAAGTGGACGTACTCGAAAGTGAAGTCGTCGTACGTAGGAGCCGAGCCGTCATCGTCCACCGTTTGTCCCACGCCCATCCTCGCCCTTCGTCGAACACAACGTCGCGCGCCGTGCGCACATGTTGTGTCTCCGGGTCGAGAATGCGGTCGGCCTCCGAGCCCTCCGCGTAGCCGATGAACACTCCCGGGGTTATCCTGTCGTCTAGCTTGCCAATGTGGCCCAGCTCCTTGGCAAACGCGAGGCATCCGAAGACCCGTAGGTGGGAGACCGCCGGCTTACGCCCATGCCAAGCCTCATACGGCGTCATACCGTCGAGTGCCTTGGTGGGCGAGCAGTTGAGGATGTAGACGGCCGTGTCACCACCGCCTCTCCCCAAAAGACAGCCACATCCCCCTCTGCTTGAGGAGGGCCCGGGGCATCCCCACAACCATCTGATTGCGCTGCTCGACGACGCCGTTTCTGCTACGGGCTGTACGGCGCAGAGTAGTGGCGCTGGATGCCCTCATCCACGCAGTACGCTGCAAACTCGGTCACCGTGAACTCGCCGCCATTGTCGTTGCGCAGCACGCGCAAACTAGCGGCCGCTCTCTGCCTCCGCAGCAGCCTGAGCACGCCTGATGGTGTCCGCAGCCTCTCCCTTGCTGCCGAGGATCATCACCCACATGTAGCAAGAGAGATCATCGACGAGCAGCAGGAAGTAGCGTCGTCCTCCTGTGTCACCGGGCCACACAAGTCCCCGTGTACGAGCTCGAGCCGCTCCCCGGCTCGAAAGCTCGCCTGCTGAGGGAAGGGGTGCCGCCTCTACTTCGTCAGCACGTAGACGTCGCAGAGCTACTCCACTTGGTCGAGGCACAGGAGGCCTCGCACCATCTCCTTGGCGCCGAGCCGCTTCAGGACCTCAAAGTGGAGGTGCCCAAAGCGCTCGTGCCACTGCCTTGCTTCGTCGTCCCTGCAAGCTGCAAGACAAAGAGGCCTCCGCGATGTGGGCTCCCCGACGCCTCCGCTGCGGGCAGTCCTTGGCCCAGTGGCCGGGCTTGCCACAGTTGTGGCAAGCGTCGTCTCGTGCTGCCTTGGGCCTATAGGCGGCACAGCCCTGAGCGCCTCCTCGGGCGCTGCCCTCGGTTCGCCCTCGTGCTCCGGCCTGGGCACCTCCGCGCCCCTTGCGCGGCTTGCCGCGCTTGCGGCCACCAATCGAGGAAGAGGGCTCCCCCTTCTTCCCGTCACCGCTCCAGGTCTCCACTGCTCCTGAGTGAGGTGGAGCTTCCCGCCGATGGAGATACCTCCCGAGGGAGGCTGTGGCTCGTCGCTGTCGACGACCTTGAGGCGACCTATCGCCTCCTCCATCGTCATGGTGTAGAGATCCAGCAGAGACTTGATCGAGCGAGCAGTCTGCCTGTACCTCTCGGGGACGCAGTGGAAGAGCTTCTCGACAGCTCTTTCCTCGTCGTAGGTGTCGTCGCCGACCGTCACCATCTTCTGCAACAGATTGTTAAGACGGAGAGCAAAGTCATCGATGTCTCCACCTGGCTTGAAGGCCGTCGCTGCCGATGCGAGCCGCAGTGATGGCATCCCAGGCCTCCTTTGCAGTCTCCTTCTGGGAAAGCGAGAACTGCATCTCGGGAGGGACTGCGGCGATGAGCGCATCCAGCGCCCGGCGATCTTCGTCGTAGTCGATACCGTCGTACTGGACGGCATCCCACATGTGCCGCACCTGGAGCGTCACCCTCATCACCGCAGCCCACTCGACGTAGTTGGACTTGGTGAGGGTTGGCCACCCGGCACCGGGACCAACATCCCTGACCTCCGCCTGGAGACCGTGGTAGCCGAGGGCGCTGCCGCGGGCGCCCCAGCTAGGGGCGCGGCCGCCGGCCAGCGTGCCGCCGCCAGGAGCGCGGGCGCCGCCCTGCACGCCGCCGCCGTCGCCGCTGGGCGTGCGGATCCCTGGGCCGCCACCGGGCGCGCCGACCTCCAGGCCGCCGCCGCCGTGGGGATGGGCTGCTGCCCACCACGCGGTCCGCTCCCGCGCCCTCTCCCTCTCCAGTTCCTCAAGGTCCCCGTCAGCGGTGGTGTCACCGGCGATGCAGCCTCTGAGGCTACCGCGCAGGGTCTCAACTTCAACCTCCGCCGCACGTGCTGCATCTTCCGCCTCCTCTGCCTCCGCCTCCGCGCTGGCCGCCGCCAACTCTGCTGACGCCAGCCTGGCCGCCCTCGCCGCTGCTGCAACGGCTTGTGCCATCGCTCGCCTACGCTCCTCTGGCGCACCGAGCTCGGCGTCTCGCTAACGCCGTGCGCTCGAGGCGACCGAGCTCCAAGGGGCTGCTGTGTGGAGAAGACGCAGCCTCAGATGAGCTACTGCTCGTCTGCTCGGGTGAGGAAGGAGGAACAGGGGCTTCAGTAGGTGCTGCTGCTACTGGTGCTGCTGCGCTAGCTGCTTCTGCTAGTTGCTGGGCTGCTTGGGAAGGAGAAGAGCAGGAGATGTCTAACCTATAGGAAAGTACGGCCCTGATACCAGTTGTTAGAAGCTCAATTCTTACTCTCATTGAGCTGAGAGGATGACACTCAGTGTTGGGGCAATTTTCTGGGTTTTCTTCATTCAGTCATACACAATGCCATACTCTCCACGGGAGAGGAGGCTACACATTTATAGGCAGCCAGGACAGGCAGTCAAAGATGCTAAAAAACTAGTCTAAAGATGATAGTCTAAAAGTGGTCTAAGATGCTGTCCTCTAGAGCTGCTACTGTCATAGAGATGCTACTATCCTAGATGCTGAAGAAAACACACCCACATGCTGCAGTTGGACCATGCAAGGACCATGTGCTGCTGCTATTCACAAAGACCAGCGTACAAGGTTTATTCCCAGCACTTCTTGGGTATGCATGTTCAGCGCAGTGGCGATGGTCTTCTATGTTGGAATATAAGTGAATTGCTCACCTCTCCCCATCAGCTTAAGCTTTTGGGTTGAACTGGACGTTGCATGCAACTCAATATGGTATCAAAGCCAGAGGTATCGAGTTCGAATCCTGGTTAGCGCGATTAAATAAAATAATTGCTGCTCGCTCCTATTCCACGTCTGAGGTCTGAGGAAGCCTCCACGTGAGGGGGAGTGTTGGAATATAAGTGAATTGCCCACCTCTCTCCATCAGCTTAAGCTTTTGGGTTGAACTGGTCGGTGCATGCAACTCAATATTCTCCTTTCTAAGAGATAGTACATGCTAGATATCCTGGATTATGCTGGTATGGCTGATTGCAAGCCTTTGTTCGACTTTTGTTGACACCAACCTGGAGATTGCTGCTGCGGATGGTGCTCCTATTGCCGATGCTACAGAATTTCGCAGTCTCGCTGGTGCCTTACAGTACTTGACCTTCACTCGGCCTAATATTGCCTACGCATTCAGCAAGTCTGTCTCCACATGCATGATCCTCGCACGTCTCATCTGGCTGCGCTCAAGCGCATTCTTCGCTACATTCAGGGCACTCTTGATCTGGGGCTTCTGCTACGACCGCCTACATCACCTGATCTTGTGGTGTACACTAATGCTGATTGGGCTGGTTGTCTGGATACGCACAAGTCCAACTCGGGTTATGCTGTGTTTCTTGGTGACAACCTCATCTCCTAGTCCTCGAAGCATTAGAACACCGTCTCTCAGTCAAGTGCTGAAGCCGAGTATCGTGCAGTGGCTAATGGAGTTGCAGAGGCCACTTGGTTGCGCCAACTCTTGCAGCAGCTTCACGCTCCTCTTCGCCGTGCCACCCTTGTTTATTGTGATAACATCAGTGTTATCTACATGTTTTCCAATATTGTTCAGCACCAGCGTACCAAGCACATCGAGATTGATCTCCACTTTGTTCGGGAGCAAGTGGCTGTTGGTGATCTACCTGTCCTGCATGTACTGACTTAGTCTCAATATGTGGATATCTTCACCAAAGGGCTATTGTCTTCGCTCTTCGCAAAGTTCAAATCCAGTCTGAACGTATGTGGTGGCGATGATCAGACTGCGGGGGCGTGTTAGCAAGAGTTATTAGGCCGGCCTTTGGGCCATGGCGCACCAGCCTTCTGGCTGTGTGGCTTGTACAGTTTATGGTAGATGATTCAAAGATCATGGTTGATTGGGTATTGTCTATAAACCCTAGGTCATCCTTGCAAATAGCCAGCTGAATTACAAACACATGGTCACTTTGTTTTTGTCAAATGTTCACCGTTCTAGGATTTCTTCATGCAAAAAAACTAAGGCCTGTTTGGGAGGGCTCCGGCTCCTTACAAAAAGGGTGGAGCCGGAGCTGGAGCAGGTGGAGCTAGGTTTTGTGGCTCCATCGGCTCCACCTCCTCGCAGGCAAAGCCGCAGCTCCACCTTCTCACATGCTACAGTATGAAGCCGCTCCACTTTTTAAGTGTTTGATAGGGCTCCAGCAGGAGCTGCCGAAGAAGCCGGAGCTGGAGCCCTGCCAAACAGGCCCTAAATAGTTATTCTGTGATGTACTCACGCACCAATAAGAAATTGGAGAAATATATACTTGTACTTCATCCATCCATAAATATAAACATTTTTAGATTTGTCATAGGTCTAACCTTTTTCCAACTTTGACTGTCGATAGCAAAAATTCATGATAGCTATCATAATATGTAACTCTTTCTATTTGAAATAATTCATAGAGATGTTATTGGCCAAAGTTAAAAGATTTGACTTAGGACAAACCTCAATTACCTAATAGTGCTTATATTTGTGGATGGACGAAGTATAATTTATATCATAGTTTTTTCTGTTCTAATATTTCTTATGTGATGCAGGTGCAAGGTTACCAAACGTGACAATCTTGTTACCCACAGAAAAGAAACTGGTCGACATTGATGAAAGGGAAAAAACACTAAAGCTTGCTGGAAGGTGAAATCGCACCCATTACTCTGATTACATATGCTATATATTTATGGAAAAGTAGGATTTTACTTTGGGAAGTTTGTTCAGCTTGAAACTTGAAAACATATCTCAGTTATCCATTAAATAATTTCATAACTTTTGGAGGAGATTAATTTGGGTGGTGGCGTGCAGAATTGGTCAAGCAGTTGGTTCTCTCCTGAGGCGATTAGGAATTTCATACCAAGGGGAGGAATCCCATGGGAGGATGAGGATCAGTGGCCTCACGTTAAGGAGATGGTTCAATCCAAAATTGAATAGCAAATCCTTCAGTGCCGCGGCAGCTGACTTGCTGCCACTATCGTCACGTTTAGCCAAAGGGATTGCTGATCAGCAACGCGACATCAGAAGCCTTTCATTCGACTAGTTCACGTCAATGCAGTACCAACCGATCTCGGTAACCTTTGTGAGAACATGTCCAGGATAGTAAAATGTGTGAATAGTTTGTTCAGAGGAAGGAAATACATATACTACATATATGTAATCTGTGAAAAGATTATTGAAAATAAATAAATACACAATAAATCAAACTTTGTAATCAGGATGCATAAAACGAATTCAGTTTTTAGTGTATGGAGCATTTTTTTTCCGATCCTTCACGTTCTTTGTCACGCATGATAAGACGAAGATGCATGTTTCATATAGCATAGAAAAGCTTATGAGTCCTTTGCGTGTATATCCTTGTGGAAGTTAGTCGTTATCTTTGTGTCCAAAAAAATTCAGCCGCACCTCTATACCCTCTTTGAATTTTTGTTTACCCTTGTGCCCTTTTGGATTGAATTCACACTAATGGTGTCAAATGGAGTTGGAGAAAGACCATTTTGTCCTTATGGCAAACAGATGCGCAAGCAGTCCTCGTTCTCGACACTCGCATTGATCAATCGTCCGGCGGCAGGCCAGCATCCATGGAGTTCTCGAGGTCCCTGTGGCTGAAGCGAGTCTCGTTCTTAGCTCCCGCCAGCGATGGCGGCACACAGCCGGCGTCCCGCAGCCCCCGGGCGGTGCCCCCAGGGGCGGATACAGGAGGGGGGCTCAAGCCCCCCTAAGCTCCCCTAATTACACGTAAAATACTATAGTAAGACCTTCAAATCACCATTAAATCTTCACACAAATCAACATCTCTATTGTTTCAGCCCCCCCTTGCCTCCAATCCTATATCCGCCACTGGGTGCCCCTCCTCGTCGCGGCGGTCTATGATGCCATCGACCTCTCCCGTATCAACGTCAGCCTCGTCGACATGTCCTTCGGCGCTCACTGGCCGAGTCAGTGCCGAGGAAGGCGGCCCCTCGCGCGGCGACGGGAGCGGCTACCGGCGGCGGTGGGCACGCCTCCCCACGGCGGCGGGCGGCCCCGCGCGCGGGCGATGTGCGCGGCTCCCCGCGCGCAGGCGGCGGCGCCCAGGCTACTCTTAGGGTCACGGGGAAGACTAGAGGAGGCAGCGGGTGGGCAATGCGGGCTACTCCTTTCCTGTGCGTCGCGTGAGAGAGAAAATTGGAAGGAGATGGATCAGGAGTAATATGGTCATTTCCATGGCGGGACCCATCTATCAGAGCTCTTCTACCGCTATTTTTTAACAGAACATGAACGGAAGGGCACAGAGGTAAACAAAAAGTTTGCACGAGGGTATAGAGGTGCGACTCAACTTTTTTGAGCTATAGAGGTAACGACCAATTTAGAGTTTAGGGTTTAGGGTAACGATCCTAAACCAATTTACATAAGGGTATACAACTCAAAGCTTATACGTTGTTTAATAGCTTCCGAGAGCTACCTATTTAAATTGGTTTAACTCACTCTTGGTTTCCAACACCAATATGGGACCAATATAGCCATATAGGAGAATTCTGCGCTCACGTTTGTTGGGCCCGGCCCAATAGCCATATGGTCTGGGTTGTTACAACATATCCACCCTAAGAACTCGACATTCTTCTCGAGCTATCAAACTAGCTTACCCGTACAGGACATAGGTTCAGGATCGACTTTCCTGACCACGTCCCGTATGTCCAGTGCTGGCGCAAGTGCCATACCATGACCACACTGGCTTCACGCGTCATGCGCACCACATCATGCGCGCCATGCCCGCACATCTGACCTTTATACGCCAGTGACAAAGTTGGCTCTAATTACCAAATATAATCACCTGACCTAGTAAAACGGTTAAGATCCACTCTACAAGTTGAATGGATTACACCTACTAATTAACTCTCTTGCGCTTTCGTCCTTACTTCGCACAAAAAAGATTGTAAAAATGTTGCAACCTGAGTTAATAGCTTCCTAGAGTCACCTATTTAAATTGGTCTAACTCACTCGTGGCTTCCAATATGGAGACTAATATCCCTAGCTGCTACTAGTGCATGACGTGCACTAAGTACATCATGCACTAGCAGCATGCTTGTTGGGCCCGGCCCAACGACCACACAGGCTGAGCTGTTACAAAAGAGATGGGAGTGGCTGAGTGGGTGTCTCGTAAGACAATGTGTTCCGAGAACCACAGTGTTACCAAAGTGTGGACTCGGTTGCACTCAGTTCCACATGTTAGTGAGCGCGAGTCGCTTAGTAGAGGAGACTATGGGCAACTAGAGTAGAGAAGATTAAGGACATATTTGGTAGAGCTCCATCTGATTTTCTAAGAGAAATGATTCTGTGGCTGAAAGTGAGTCTCTTTGGTTCTTTAATCCAAAGTCTTGAAATCAGGATGAAGAATGACTTCACAGATCAAGAGAAGCTATTTTTTTAGCTTCCAGTCTCTTAGTTCATTTCACAGAATCCGTACAGAATCATTTCTCTTCGAAAAATTGTTAGGTCTGCTCCTACTAGATTCAGCAGAGAATCAGATATGGTACGACAGCGGCATATCAGATGTGGTACGAGCACTTGGCGTGGAGCATTGGGAGATGGTGCGAAAAATCAACCTTACTATATCTACTTCACTACTAAAGAAAGATTCTGGGGGCGGACAAAAATATATTTTTACGGGCGGGTACACAACTGTCCCTGCTTCTCATAGCTAAAAGTCGATTTGTAGGGACGAGTGATGCCATGACCCGCGACCTGCCCCTACAAATCAATTTTTAGAAAATAAAAAATAGAAAACGCTTGAAAACATCATAATAAAAAAGAAAAAATATCATAGCCAACTAGCCACCTCCACAAACCCCTCTGCTACCGAGGTATAATTTTTTAACAAAATATACACACATGCAAAAACTAGGGTTCGAACCACTTATCTCAAATCTTGCGCATACCCTCATCTTCACCACATTACACGGTCACCTGTGACAATACGAGATATTAGTGAATGGCGCGCGCTAGCGCGCGCTCATAGATCAGATGTTTCATTTATGTAATTAGAAGGCTTTGAAAAATTGGTGTGCACTGTGTTGCATCATAGGTTCGATAATGGAGAGGTTTGGCAATAAATATGTAGAGTGGTCAGGGCGTCTATTCTCGGCGTCCAACAGTAGCTGTGAATGCTGACAAGAACTCTCTAACAAAACAAGTGGAAATAGCTGATGTGAAAGATTTCAGGAACATAAGCAAAACTACGCACTAATCACAGTATTGGTAGGGATCTGGTACACAGAAATGCAGTAGGTAAAGGCAGTATAGTACGTTAATCACAGAACGACCAGCATGCAAGATTGACGATCAAAATTGGCACCAAGCCAAATCACAAGCCAGTCTGACGAGTACAGGGCGAACTGTCTGGTATTCACAGGCAGACTGTCTGCCTATTAGATGTTCAGACGTCCGAACCTAGTCCCAGCAAAATACAAAGGCGCGGACCGTCCGGTATTAACAGGTGGACTATCTGCCAGCCAGATTCGGACGTCCGAACCTAGTTCCAGGAAAATATTAAGGCATACAGTGTAGTTCGTATTCGGATGTTCGAATATGCGGACCGTTGGTACTTATAAGCGGACGGTCCGCCAAACAAATGTTCGGACATCCGAACGTTATGACCTGGTTCCAGTGAAGGTGCGGACCATCCGGTGCTATCAAGCGGACTATCCGCTTGTGTCCAATCAATCTGACCTATGGGTCTAATCGGTCTGACTGACCCATGCAGAGTCCGAGTACAATTAAGGATTTCTCATAGATTTAGATCTTTAAAAAGATTTCATGCAGGGTAAGACCTTCGCACCTTATAAATATAAAGAGCCAGAAAACACATTTATCTTTTTACCTTTTCTCTTTGCCATAAACTTTTCCAACCCAATGTATTGATCGTCTCTAGTCACCCTTGCGTGAGGGGGCGTCCTAGCTGGCCTGCCAAGCCTAGAGCAAACCACCATGCGTATGCCCTGACGGGGTCCCTCCCGGGCGAGCATTCAACGGATCTACCGATGGACCTAGTCTGTGAAAACTGGAAGTTCTGGTTTCAGCGGCAACACAGCAAGGAGTGTTGCTGGAAGTTCTGGTTTCAGCGGCAACACAGCAAGGAGTGTTGCTGCGGGTGCACGATCAGTGCTCTAAGTATTTGGCATGACACATTTTTGCACCAACGTATTTTTTGGCGACTCCGATGGAGAACAAAAATATGGCCATCATAGCTGATTCGTCAAACTCTAGCAGTATGATGGCGCTTGAAGGATTACCTGAAGAATTACTCAAGGATATCAAAGAGAGGTTGTTTCCTCACTATTATCGGGTAATGGAACAAGGCGTCATCATAATAAAGATATATGTCATCGACGAGTTGAGGATGTACGATCTACCAAAGCATAGTAAGTCCACAGCTAGCCTTATAAGTGGTTTGTTTAATTTTGTGGATGATCTGATGGATAAAAAGAAGAGCGTAGATCCAATTCCTGTTATTCAAAAGTCGGCTATTTAGAAACCGGCTAATAATCCTTACGAAACTTTGTCTAGTGTTACAGGTCAATATGAAATTCGTCCGTTTCAAGCCAAAATTGTTGACATAAAATCCCCTAGTGAGAGCATAGAAATTGTATTGGGTTCTTCTACACTCAGGGGGCTACTAGGCAAAGATAAAGAGGTCGGTTGCGACAAAATCGTTCTGAGTGGTTCCAAGACCGGTCCAGCCACCTCGTATAGGATTTTACAAAATAAATCAAAACCTACGATGGTTAAACCTAAAAAAACCCCAGATTGGTGTTTGGAAAACCGTTGAATCCAAAGGCCATTATAAGCATGAAACGAAAACTCCAAGCCTATTCATAGAGAGCTTCTGCCTAAATCCAAAAGGCAAATGAATGTCAATGATGCTAGTTGGCCCAAAAATTCGAAGCAAAAAAAATCTGGTCCAAAACAGAGATCAGAATCGACAATGGAATTATTTTCCTACATTGATACTATTTTCATCATATGGATCACCTATGAATATGCCATGGGGTGCTTATTTCAGTATGCCTTCTTCTTGTCCGTCATGGTCTTATATTCATGGATGTCGTCTCCTCCTAGATACTTTTGTCCAGATTATATTACCTACAAATAATGACTGTTTCGATCATAGGAATCGGTCTATACAGAAAAGGAAACACAAGATGATCAGGCAAGTCTATCATGTCAAGAAAGATGGACGGTTGAGCAAAAATCCAGATTTGACACAAGATAAAGAAAAGCCGACCCTTGAAGAAACATTGACTAGTTCCGTTGATCAGTTTGTCCCCAATGGAGCCCACACTTCAAAGAATATAGCCGAAAAAAACCTAAGTTTGGCTGGGGGGGCAAGATGATCTCAAAGCGACCGGTTCTGTCAGAACCATCTAACCGGTGGCCAAATCGGTCCGACAGGTTTTGCCAGAAATTCTGGCAGAACTCCAAATGTCACGCCAAAAAGCAAAAGGTTGAAGAAGAAGCCAAGCTTTGCTGAATTGCTACATAAATCCAACCTATAAAGCACCGATTGAATTACGTTACGTCCACCCCCAAATTTTTACCCCACTGAGATAACTGAAACACTGTGTACCCAAAAAAAATTGTACCAAGGAATCCCCCATCATCAAAATCAATGGCTATAAACGATTCCTACCAGGCTTCAATGCGATCCGATGGTGCATCTTCTTTGGATCACCCCACTGGCCAGGCGTCAATGCAGCCCCGCCCATCCCCGCAGGCGCGCAGCACCCTCCACCTCGGTTCAAAACCAAGCCACCCCAGTTAAACATAAAACAGAAAGCCCTGTCCCTCACACATCCCCAACCTTATCCTATCCCCTCCCTCTCTCGTTGCCTCCACCAGCTGCTGCTCCCTTTCGTCTCCTCCTCGGGCAAGCGGGCACGGCAGGGTGGTCGGAGCCCCTATCAGCGGCAAGCGGCACCGATAGGACCACTGCAGGGGCATCCTCGATGGGCGGGCACACTATTATAGTAAACTTAACTGAGGTGGTCAAAATTGATTTTCTGAGGCGGTAATAGCAAACGCCTCAGTTAATCGAGCATTTACTAAGGCGGTCGGGCAACCACCTTTGTTAACTATATTAACTGAGGCGGTCACTTTATGTTTGACCGCCTCTGTTAATATTTTCACAAATAAAGAAAACTTATTTCATTTGTGATTTGAATTTGAAACACATACAATATGAATTTTAAACACATACAAAAATCAAATCAGTAAACATGCGTATAAAGGATAAAAACATATATTACATCCATTCGTATGAATATCCACGTTCGATGCATGTCACAAAGTTCATATTACATTCACAAAGTTTATAGTTCACTAATAACACAAGTTACAAAAATAAAAAGAGATCCGGTAACTTGTAGTCGATCTTGTTGAGCTCGGTTCTCCAGTTGCGTTGGCTCTTGTACTTCAGCTCTGTTGCGAGCTCGCGCTCTCATGATTAAGAATTTCCCGTCAACGGAACAGCATTGTGCAGGAGCCATGCCACGGTGGCACGGTCGGGGCCCTATAGGCTGCGCGGGCCGCTTTGACGAGCTACCGTCGTATCCGACGCCAGCGCTGCCGTGTGGTCCAACCGAGTCAGATCCTGCCCTACGCCCCGCTCTGCGGCGGCGCCCCGCCCTGTGCCGACGCCGAAAACCGTGACATCTTTGGCCTTCCGGCGCCGTCGTGAAGCTCGCCGGCTGCAGGCTGGGCTGCCACCGTCGGGACGCGCACCGTCGGGAGCCACGGCCGGCCCAGGCGAGCGGCGGCGGCCGGCGCGGGAGAGCGAGGCCGCCACGGCTGGCCCGAGCAAGCAGGCATTGCCTTTTGTTTCTTTAATCATTTTCGTAGCTTTTCTTTTGTGATTTTGGGAGCATCTTCTCACAGTGTGCCGGCAAGATGGGAGTCGTGGACTTCTCAGTGTTGGGTGCACTGCAAAAGGTCAGATCCTTCATCGCCGGCCCCTCGCCGGCGGAAGCCGCTGATGGCTGCCCTCCCGCGATGCCAATGTCATGCAGCGGGGGGTCGTCCCTTGTGACTCGCCGCCGCCCGCCACGGCGAGATCCGGGGGCAGGCGCGCCATCACCCTGCAGCGGTAGATCTCCTCGCATGCAGGCCGCTGAACGTGAAGCCTCAGCTTCCCCCAAGCGTGACGCCTCAGCTTCTCATCCACCGTCGCCAAAAGACGCACGGGGCCGACCTCGCCGAACAAGCGGACGACGCCACTATCACCAGAGATGCGAACGTTGCCGACGTCGTTAGAGACGCACAAAGCCGACGTCGCTAGAGACACAAAGTTCAGATCAGGTATCTGTTGGGATCTTCACAAGCCATGATGAATAATTTGGTCATGATGGGGTCATCTCCTCCGGTCGAGGCTATTGTTGCCTCGTAGGTCATGAGGAACTGGGTTGGATCCACAGAGCCGTTGTACTTTGGCAGCTGTGTGGGCTTGTAGATGAAGGGCTAGGGGGTGAGCTGAAGTTGTGGGGATAGTGGGGAGGTTGGATCGAAGGGGGAGTTTGCTTGGTAATGCTGCTATTGATGTGGGTTTGGCTCATGGCGGAGGTTATATACTTGGGGTTGGCAGGAAGCTTCTATATGACCCACATCCCGTGCCTCGCAGGCCTTCTGGAGCTGCTCAACCTCAGATTGCATTCTGGCAAGCTTGCGTTTGGCCTCAGCCAGCTTCTTTGCCTGAGTTATCGCTTGTTGCTGTGTTGCCAGCTGAGCAGTGAGGTTAGCTTTTTCCCTCTCGAGGGCTTTGAGCTTGAGAGCTGTTTGCGAGTATTCGTCTTCCTGCTTGTGTTGTGCTTCTTCATCCTCAACGAACTTTATATCTTGGTTGGTCAATGCAGCCTTGTTCTTCTCTTGGGCAGGGGGTTGTCCTTGGACTTGTGTGCCTGCTCCGGTGGTTTGAGCAGTGGTTTGCTCCGGGGCGACAACAGCTAGGATTGGGACGGTGTGGGGATTGGAAGTTTCTGCTTTGGTGGTAGCGGTGGTGGCGGCCTTCTTCTTTGTGGGAGCCATTGGGATTGTTTCTCGAGCTGGGACACGGTGGGCCCCGCTGTTGGGATCTTCGCACCCGAAGGTTGCTAGGAAACCAGACAGGCAAAGGAAAAGGAACGCAAAGTGAATAGGGTACACGAAGACCTTCGGATAGTAACTCAAAGTGAGATTTTTTCAATGATCAAAAAGTTGTTACCATGTAGAAAACTGGGGGTATTCATACCCCCAACCCTCGCGGTACATTTACATTTCTGCCCATACATTTTCACCTTATATCAGCACTTTCGGAACCCTAGACTAGTCTTTTCTTGCCTTGCGATTGTAGAGCCGTTCACGTCACGTAAACTTCCCCAAATCGTGATTGGCACGCTTCGTCCACCGCCGCTCCTTCGAGGGTCCCCCAGAAGCTCCGGGCATGATCCCTTCCTTGGGCCACAGATTGCACACTTTAGACACCAAATCAACTCCACCCATTTGCTATTCCCCCCAAACCAACTCAAACTACTTCCTCTTTTTCCCAAAGCAAACCAAACCAATAGTTTCAACCCAAACCTTCAAAATGGTTTGGAACTATTAGGTTAAATTCTCTCCAAGTAGTTTTAATATATTGCTTCCCATATGGGGGGTTATATATAAATCTAGACATACCAATCTACACAGAGTAGCTGACAATCATTACGAGGCATCTCCAATAAATTTCACTCGGTTTCACTAAAATTTTAAGGTGTGAACGTGAGCTTTGAATTCTAGGCCTAACTTGCGGCGTGGGGTCCACGTGTAGGTCTATCCACGCTGTTTTGCACAGAGCAGCGGCTTGTCATACTGAGTCATCTCCAACAAATTTCAGTTAATTTTGATAAAGTTTTATAGTGTGAATGCGAGGTTTTATTTCTAGGATCCGGCTCTGACATGGGGCCCACGTATAGTTCTAGACACACTATTTTGTATAGAGTAGCTGCCAGTTATACTGAGTCATCTCTACCGAGGTTTTATTTCTAGAGTTCAGCTCTGACGTGGAGCCCACGTATAGTTCTAGTCATATTGTTTTGCACAGAGTGTCTACCAGTCATACTGAGTCATATCTCCAATAAATTCAATCGATTTCGATGAAATTTTACAGTGTGAACGCGAGGTTTTATTTCTAGGGTTTGGCTCTAAGGTGGGGCCCACGTATACTGCTAGTTATACTTCTTTGCACAGAGTAGCTGCCAATCACACTGAGTCATCTCCAACACATTTCAATCGATTTCGATGAAATTTTATAGTGTGAATGCGAAATTTTTAATTTTAGGGTCTGACTTTTAACACCGACACAGTTTTGCACAAAGCATCCATTCCAACCCACACCAACACATCCCAACCCGCTCCGCCCCATCCCATTATTTAATACAACCCATTCAAACACATCCAAATACACTCCACAACATACCCAATCCATAAAATCCATTTCAACCCAAACCATTAGCAGGGTGACCCGTCTTGAGCCCCATTTTTAGAGGCGGATGATGGTGTCATCCGCCTCTGTAAATGGTATTTTTAGGTGCGGGTGATGCCATCACCCACCCGTACCAAAAAATTGGGTTTATTTGTAGGGGCGGGTCATCTACTACAGTTACCTGGTTCCTTTTGTATGTTACATTTTAACCGGGCCTTGTAAAAAGGAGACATTGCTACAAATCATTCTTTTAGTAGTGAATTATTACGCATAATTGTTTAATGCTAATGGTCCAAATACAGATTATTAACACGTAGCCAAAGGGGTACGCAAGAGGTGTTGCACGGTGGAGTTTTATGCAACATCATTTATTCAAATAAGGTCCTGTTTAGATCATAAAATGCAAAATCCAAAAAATTTATAAATCACTTGTATAGTATACTAAATGTAGTAAAAAAATAAATCGCATTACACAAATGGACTGTAAATCGCGAGACGAATCTAATGAGCCTAATTAGGACGTGATTAGACACTAAATTGCTACAGTAATTCTATAGTAAATATGCTCTAATGATGGATTAATTGGCTCAATAGATTCGTCTCGTAGTCTACAGACGAGATATGTAATTAGTTTTGTGATTAATTTATATTTAATACTTCAAATGTTGAAGATTCCCTTCCAAAAATCTAAAAATTCAAAATGCAAAGTGATCTAAACAGGGCCTAAATACATGCAAGTTCATCTGTTCAAAATAATGCAAAAATAGTTCTTGTATTGTATGGTTATGGCAATATGAATCAAGTAGCTAGCGCATGCTTCAATCCATAAAGTTCAAGGGTCATGCATGCGAATGTTTTGGGCGTGCAATGTACCGGGAGGGGCCGGGGTAGGTCAATTGTAAACATTGATGCACAATCTATCTTATCTATGGACTCAGTGTGACACAACAATACGTGCATTGCTGTGGACGAGAAAAGAACTAAAGAAGCTGTGTCATGGTGCCCCAGGATCGGAGATCGGTGCCAGTGCCACGGCGAGGGTAACCAAAGCTCAAGCTGCTAGGAAGAGATATACGTCGGCACGTAGCAGCTGAGCACGGCACTGGACGGTTTCCAAATCTCAAAAAAGCGCCCGCCGTAGCTCGCTCATCCCTTCCTCGCCACCGAGCCACCCGCCTCCGGCACGGCAGCCGCAACCGAGCAAGTCCGGCTCCGAGCCAGCAGCAACCGCTGCCCATGCCTACACTGGCGATCAGTGTTTAAAATTTCGGCGAAATTTCATGAAATTCGGTGATTTCGCACCCTCCGAAATTCGAAAATTTCACAAAATAATAATTTAAATATATCTAAAAGTATTTTTAAAAATAGTCTAAAAATGAATTTCGGCCGAAATTTCGTGAAATTTCGCGAAATTCGGTGATTTTGGCCATGTCCGAAATTTTTGACAAACGAAATTCAAAACCCTACTGGCAATGACCACCAGCTCACGCGGAGCGGTGCATCCCCTGCCGGAGGATAAAAAGGAGACATTGCTACAAATCATTCTTTTAGTAGTGAATTATTACGCATAATTGTTAATGCTAATGGCCCAAATAAGATTATTAACACGTAGCCAAAGGGGTAGCAAGAGGTGTTGCACGGTGGAGTTTTATGCAACATCATTTATTCAAATAAGGTCCTGTTTAGATCATAAAATGCAAAATCCAAAAAATTTATAAATCACTTGTATAGTATACTAAATGTAGTAAAAAAATAAATGCATTACACAAATGGACTGTAAATCACGAGACGAATCTAATGAGCCTAATTAGGACGTGATTAGACACTAAAATTGCTACAGTAAATTCTATAGTAAATATGCTCTAATGATGGATTAATTAGGCTCAATAGATTCGTCTCGTAGTCTACAGACGAGATATGTAATTAGTTTTGTGATTAATTTATATTTAATACTTCCAAATGTTGAAGATTCCCTTCCAAAATCTAAAAATTCAAAATGCAAAGTGATCTAAACAGGCCTAAATACATGCAAGTTCATCTGTTCAAAATAATGCAAAAATAGTCCTTGTATTGTATGGTTATGGCAATATGAATCAAGTAGCTAGCGCATGCTTCAATCCATAAAGTTCAAGGGTCATGCATGCGAATTTTGGGCGTGCAATGTACCGGGAGGGCCGGGGTAGGTCAATTGTAAACATTGATGCACAAATCTATCTTATCTATGGACTCAGTGACACAACATACGTGCATTGCTGTGGACGAGAAAAGAACTAAAGAAGCTGTGTCATGGTGCCCCAGGATCGGAGATCGGTGCCAGTGCCACGGCGAGGTAACCAAAGCTCAAGCTGCTAGTGAAGAGATATACGTCGGCACGTAGCAGCTGAGCACGGCACTGGACGGTTCCAATCTAAAAAAGCGCCCGCCGTAGCTCGCTCTCTCCTCGCCACCGAGCCACCGCCTCCGGCACGGCAGCCGCAACCGAGCAAGTCCGGCTCCGAGCCAGCAGCAACGCTGCCCATGCCTACACTGGCAATCAGTGTTTAAAATTTCGGCGAAATTTCACGAAATTCGGTGATTTCGCCCCCTCCGAAATTCGAAAATTTCGAAAATAATAATTTAAATATATCTAAAAGTATTTTTAAAAATAGTCTAAAAATGAATTTCGGCCGAAATTTCGTGAAATTTCGCGAAATTCGGTGATTTTGGCCATGTCCGAAATTTTTGACAAACGAAATTCAAAACCCTACTGGCAATGACCACCAGCTCACGCGGAGCGGTGCATCCCCTGCCGGAGGATGGACGCCCGCGCGCATACGTAGGGGTGGTAAAGGGCCAAACATTTTGAACTAGAAAATCTAAGGAACGGGTTCTAAAGAACAGTGTCACGCCCCATCTTGATCCAATTTTTAATTTAATACGCCCACGGACTTGTTGGGACTGCTGCGCAAATCTGACGCCCCACTTAGTCACTACGCTATATTAGGAATGCCACACAGAACGGCGCTCCCCTCCCGATGCGGGAGTCCCGGAAACAGGGCGCATCTCCGAGCTTCCAGCTGGAGCTTCTAGAAGGGAGGGACACGTGTCATAGGAGATACAACCGCCTCCGCTAGCTTCTGGTGCGTGTGGTACGGTGCCTGGCCGTCTCTCTCCTCCCTTTCTTCGCCAGCCTGCTTTATATATATACCCCGCTAGCACACGGCCCTTCCGTATTCCTCTCCGCCGAAACCAAAAACCCCACTCACTTCTAGATCGCGGCGGCGGCGTGGGGCGATGGCGTTTGCGGCCAGCGGCGTCCAGCACCACGTGGCGGTGGATGTGGAGGCCGGGGACGAGGAGAAGAGGAGGGCGCGGGAGGAGGACGAGGCCGACCTGCTCTGGGCGGCCATCGAGGAGCGTCCCTTCGCCAAGCGGCGCAACCTCGCCATCGTCCTCCCCGACCCTGACAGCGCCGGCGCCCGCACCAGCGGAGGAGGCGGTGCGGGAGAGGGCAAGGTGGTGGACGTGCGGAGGCTCGACCGGCCTGAGGTCCAACGCGTGCTCCGCAGGGCGCTCGCCACTGCCGATCTTGACAACGCCAACCTCCTCCACGGCATCAAGGCCCGCTTTGACGCGTACGGAAATTCCGCGCTCAATTTGTTTTCATACTAGATCGATTCGTATCCTACAGATTCACCTACTAACTACGAACCCAACTGCCTGGTCGTGCAGGGTGGGCTTGGAGGTGCCGCGGGTGGAGGTGAGGTTCCGCAACCTCACTGTATCCACGGAGGTACACGTCGGCAGACGGGCGTTGCCAACGCTCGTCAACTACGTCCACGATGTTGCCGAGGTACTACACCGTTACACACCGTGCAAGGTTTTTGTGCTTCATGTGGTGCCTGCCTGCCTGGTTGGTCGAAGAAGGGCAGGGTAGGCCGGTAGGGTAAAGTTAGCAGATCTCATTGATCGGATGTGCTTCATGTGAATGAACTGTCCATATCTGGACTTTAAGCTGGGCGCTAGTTTTCAGATGTTGCCAGTTTGCTTTGCGATGGGATTCTTAAATCTTGTCACGTGTACTTACGGCTACCAGATGCAACCAAATTGGAAAACTAATTGTTAGCTCGGACATATTTACAGTAGGCATCAGGATGTTATCGATTTTGAACCAGTATGACCAGGAGCCTTTATATATAGATGAGGCTGTGTTTTCAACATTTCAAATTGGTCATTTCGTGCTGATACAGTCACTCTATTAAATAGATGATGGTTACTTGATGACATCAGTGCATCACAGAATTGCTATAGCAGCACTAAACCCGTATATACACTGGTAAAATATCCTCTTCCTTGTATCATTTTCATTATGACTATATCATATACATAGATTTTTCTAATGACTGTAGTTTACATGACTATTATGTACGCTTGTTTTTGGTTATTAATTGTTATCGCTGTAGCCCTTATTGATACATATGTTGTACCTTGTGCGTGCATTCAGAGACTTCTAATCACCTGCCACCTTTTACGTCCTAATAAGCGCAAGCTCACTATTTTGGATGATGTTAGTGGCATTGTCAGACCTGGGAGGTAAGAAACAATACTTCTTACTGCATGGTTCTATATAAATGTAATCACATCTGATGCTGGGACTTCGATTTTGGTGCATGTGTTTTGGCACAAAGATAGCAATTGTATTTGATGCCTAATGTGCTTAGACTTGTTTCCTACGGAATGTAGAAATGTAATCTCATTTAGTGATAGTTCATGGGTAATCATTCATCATTTATTCGTTCTCAATATCTATATATGAATATCAAAAGAATGGAGTTCAAATCATCCACATTCACAACAGTGCTTGACACAACTCATATTGATCTTGTGGTCTCCGCCATCTTTAATGTCACCGCTTTTGATTTTTGTTGTTGCAAAATAGCCTTAATCTCTTGCATTAGAAACTTGTAACCCATTTTTGTGTGCCTGAATAGTTGTATTCCATTATATTTTTAGTGACATGGATTCCATGCACACATTTACTCATATTATGAAGTTTGTAATGTCAAATTGTTGATGCTGTACTCTTGTTTTAATTTTTGTGGTTGAAGAATGACATTGTTGTTGGGACCACCTTCATCTGGGAAATCAACACTTTTGTTGGCCCTAGCCAGTAAACTGGATCCTCAGCTAAAGGTGACCTTGCCATCTCTCATTGTGTTTATGACTGTTGTTTTTGTGGGATTGTAGGAGGCGTTAATGGTTTGCCAAGAAAACTAGTTGCCTAACCAATCTATCATATTTTGTTGTTCCATTATCTCTATCATATTCCAACAGAAAAATGGAGAAGTGAGATACAATGGAATTTCTCTCATGGAATTTTTTGTACAACGAACTTCTGCTTATATCAGTCAGACAGACAATCATATTGGAGAGTTGACAGTGAGAGAAACTTTAGATTTTGCTGCAAGATGCCAGGGTGCAAGTGAAAACTGGCAAGGTTAGGTTCCCTTTTCTTATACTTTGAAATACCTTATTTAGTTCTATTGTGAATACCTAAGGTTATGAACAAAATTTCATTTAGACTTTTCATGCCATAGGTAGTGTTTGGTTCAAGATTTGCAATAAAACGCAAACGGAATCAGATACTGCTTGTAACGCAAAAGAAGTAATAGTGAACAGAGTTTGGTTGGTTCAACCACGTAAACGAATCCTCAAACTGCTGCCTGCGCTTCCAAGTCAACAAGAGCAAAGCCATTCAGTGCTGCTGCTGCTGCTGCGCATAAGCAAAGCTGCTGCATGCATGCATAGTATATACTTCGTACAGACTCGCTAGTCTAAAGCTTCTGCACGCATGCATCAGATAGTGCTTGGGTGGTGGTGGTATTATCAGGGGCGAAGCTAGAACGAATGGTACTATATTTTTTCCCATAAAAAGGTAAAATACCATGTTTGGTTATACAAAATTTGCATGATTAACGTTGTCAGCCAATAGCTCAGAAATGTATATTAATTTTTAAATACATATTTCGATGTTCATATTTATGTGTACGTGCATAAAGAAAATAATCTTATCAGCATGTACAGGAATTTGATCGGTAAATCTTGACAATGATGAAGTCTCACCATCAAGCTCCTCACCATCGTTAGGTGCATTGCTTTCTACAGAGTGGTAAAAATATAAATAAGACATGCACGGTGTCAAACCTTGGATTTCATCTTCGACACAGAGGGACCACCTCTGACCATCTAATCACTCAAGTTTTCTTCGTCTCTCTCATAACATATGCATATAAAACTCTTCATGTGTACCTAATCTATTTTTCTTTATTGAATTAGAACTTTGGAAGATCTGAAAATTGATCCAATAAGGAATTAATGAAAGAACATGAAAGTTGAACAAAAAAGGAAGCATTAAGAATATGGCCAAGCACAAATACCAAATGATGATAGGAAAGAAGCTTAGAGTCTGCGATCCTGGCTAGGCTGCTAGGAAGTTTCTAGCTTGTTACTGCATCAAGTTGGCTGCTAGGAAGTTCCTAGCTTGTGCACAAGTTTATTTGCTACTGTATTTCAAAATAATAAAGTAGGCTGATGCAGCTTTGCATCTGATCAACTTAGGGGGTGCATGGCTTCTAATTTGGGGGGGGGGGGGGGGGGGTGCACAAGTGGTGAAAAATTAATAGCAACAAGTACTTTTTTGAATTCCGTGCGTGCATGTGCACCCACACTGTCCTGAGTAGCTCCGCCCCTCGGTATTATGAACGCCCGTATCTGATAATAGTGTGATCCGATTACTGGAAAACCAAACCATCTATTGTAGATAACGAGATCTATTACCCTCTGTAAACAAATCACGTTACAATCTGCCTAACCAAACAGGCAAACACTACCTTAGTTCAGTTAGTAATTCACATTTGAATGACTTGTCCCTCTCCATAAATGCATTCTACTTTAGTTATAAGGTGATTAATTGTAATTAGCATACTACTCCCTCTGTCCTGAAATGTAAGGCATTTTGCTTTGTCCTAACTCCAAGTAGTTTAAGTTTGACCAAATTTGTAGAGAAGAATGTTAGCATCTAACACATCAAATAAGTAAATTATGAAAATATATTTCATAATGGATCTAATTATTCTGATATGACATTAAAATATTATAACTCTTCTCAATAAACTTGGCCAAACTTAGGACAGTTTGACTTAGGCCTTACATTCCAGGACGGAGGGAGTAAAGGTTAGGTTCTTCTAGTCGACCCAAACTAGCATGAGTGCATGTTCTTTTTCATAGGATGAACCTTTCCAGAAATTAAGCAAACCTAAGGGGCAATCAACAAGACAAGCCATCTTCCTGGTGTTTTTTCTCGTCTTCTTGAACATGAAGGAGAGCTGTGTATCATTGTATTAATAGCCATCTTCCTGGTTGTTATTTCAAGACTAGCTGAAGCTTGCAAATTCTGTGAGGATACACACATGTTTTAACTTTTTGCCTATCACAAGTATCACAGATGGTGAACTCTCCTTAAGAATGCAGAATCTAGTACTATCTGCTTATGTTTGTCATAAATGTTCACTGATAAAAAACTTTAAGCTCACTTCAAAGTTAGTTTTCATGTTATTAGGCTGTTGTAACATTTTGTTGCTAAAATCTATCTCGATGCTTCTTATAGAAGTGCATATTTTGTTAACATGTAGCAGCTGTGCTGCCACTTTACGAGTTCTTTGTCTTATGCACATTTTTGAAATGTGTAGAGTGCTTGAAGGATCTACTAGATCTTGAAAACAAGAGAGGCATAAGACCGTCTCCAGAAATAGATGCCTTTATGAAGGTTCTTGTCTAATTCACATGTAAAGTTCTCATATTTCATTTCTTTATTTGCATAATGTTTTGTTCTGCATGGTCAGACAGCATCAGTTGGAGGACAAAAACACAATCTTGTTACAGACTATGTGCTGAGAGTGCTTGGATTGGATGTGTGTGCTGATACTCCTGTTGGTACTGACATGGCAAGAGGTGTCTCTGGTGGTCAGAAAAAACGAGTCACGACAGGTTTGTATGATTTCAGCCTGTTTTGTCTCCTTCGACATTTCCCACTGATTTTCTTCCAAATAGTTCCTCTTAGTTCATGGGTAAAAGAGAACTGGCTCATCTTAGAGAGGATATAATGTCTTATTATTCCATTTACATTATTAATCCAATGACTCACTGAGGCCCATCAACAAATACAACCCTTACTAAATAATCTTGGGGAAAGATTTTAGACTAAGAAATATGAACTAAGAGATAAGGTCATCACCCTGCATCTGAAATACACTTATTGCCACCCTCCATGATGCGTAGTGGACCCACGTTTGCATTGAATCCCATTTACCTTTTGGCTTGCTTTTATGTAAGTTAACCCGGAGGTATATGCCAGCCCCAAGCTATCTCAATCCTCCCATTACAACACTACATAAGGCGATAAGATTCATATGTAGTGCCATAACTAAAGTGATAACACTCCAACTTAAACAGCGTCATGATAGAATTCTAAAAATTATATGGTACATTTGTAATAAAATTGCTGTACTTTTGCAGGTGAAATGGTTGTTGGCCCTAGAAAAACCCTTCTCATGGATGAAATATCAACAGGTCTTGACAGCTCAACAACTTTTCAAATAGTTAAGTGCATGAGGAACTTTGTTCATGAGATGGAGGCTACTGTGCTGATGTCACTTCTACAGCCTGCACCAGAGACATTTGATCTATTTGATGATCTAATTCTTCTCTCAGAAGGGCAGATCATTTATCAAGGCCCCATTGTGCATGTTGTGGACTATTTCAAATCATTAGGATTTTCTCTGCCACCTCGTAAGGGAGTTGCAGATTTTCTCCAAGAGGTATTGCATAGTGCCTGTTAATTCTAACATAAAGCCTACAGCATGCAAGAATTTACTTTCAATTAATTTTATTATTAGGTGACATCAAGGAAAGACCAAGCTCAGTACTGGTCTGACAAGTCAAAACAGTATTCTTTTATTTCTGCGTCGACAATGGCTTCTGCATTTAAGCAATCCCAGTATGGCAGATCTCTAGATTCTACTTTAAGTGATCCATATTATGTTGGCACAAATTCTCATCAGGCGCTTGCAAGATCAAAGTTTGCAGTATCAAAGCTTAGCCTTGTTAGAGCATGCTTTGCCAGGGAGCTTATTTTAATAAGTCGCAACCGTTTCCTCTACACTTTCAGGACATGCCAAGTACGTTCATGTGTCTCTTTACTAAACTTTTTATAATTTCTTAGCAATGTAACTTGAAGAATCCAAGCCGTATCCAGTATCACTGTATATAATGTTACATAATTTTCTGGTGGCTTTGTTTTTTATCTAAACAATATTATCATCCATCAAACATAATATGGGAAATATTTTTTCCTGTAAACTGTCCATTTTCATTGGGTCAAGCCTTGCAATGTTCAAACAGATTATATAGCTCCATGATCCATCTCATTCTTGCAATGGTAGATGGATCAAAGTTACATTATAAGCAGTAATATAGAGCTGATGTGTGAATGATAATTTTTGTTACCTATTCAAAATGAAAATTATTGATAGCTCAAGGAAGAATTCTTCTTTACCTTCTCTTTTATATTGGTTAGCCACATATTTCTTATCCAGATGTAAGATTTTAAAATAAGTACTATCTGTTTATTACATATTCTACTTCTTTTAACTGTGGAAGAAATGTGCCCTTGTTTGAAGCACACTTTCATGTACTACCTCCATTCCAAATTATAAGTCGCTTTGGTTTTTTCATAAATACATAGCTTTTACTGTGTATTTAGACATAGTGTATGTCTAGGTGCATAACAAAAGCTATGTATCTAAACAAATTAACATGACCTATAACTTGGAATGGAGGAGTAATAGGTAATGGCAAAGATACAATAATATTATCTGTGCATCATTTCAATAAAAAAGTTAACATTCTTGGGATTCAAATTGCGGAAATCATCTATTTTGCAAACAAAAGAACAAAAATATTTACTTTCTCTTTAATTATGTTGGATATTTTGTCGGGTTGCATTGGTGCAGGTCATTACTCTCCTCACATGCATGTGATAAATGATGGCATAATTTTTTGCAGGTTGCTTTTGTCGGGGTATTCACATGCACAATATTTCTTCGTACAAGATTACACCCTGTTGATGAGCAAAATGGGAATCTTTATCTGTCATGCCTGTTTTATGGACTTGTTCATATGATGTTTAATGGTTTTACTGAGCTGCCCATTACTATTTCACGGCTTCCAGTGTTCTATAAGCACAGAGACAATTACTTTCATCCTGCATGGGCTTTCTCAATCCCCAATTGGATACTAAGAATTCCGTATTCTCTTATTGAAGCAGTAGTTTGGTCATGTGTTGTTTACTACACAGTAGGCTTTGCGCCTACTGTTGATAGGTACCGACCACCAACGCACCTGTAGGCTGAATTCTACTTTGGTATTTGGACATGTCAGAATAATACAAATTTTCTGCAGATTCTTTCGCTTTATGCTATTGTTGTTCTCTGTACATCAAATGGCTTTGGGCCTTTTCCGGATGATGGGAGCTATAGCACGAGACATGACTATTGCTAATACTTTTGGATCGGCTGCCTTATTGGTAATTTTTCTCTTAGGAGGGTTTATTGTTCCTAAAGGTCAGTGTTTATATGTTTATTTCCTGTGATATGCTTAATTCTGCTAGAAACCTTACCTGTTCCTGACATGATAGTTAGTACTGAGAAGAGTTAGCAGGTTTACCTCCCTATTGATCAGGAATGATTTTTTTACTTTCAATGCGACATATTCTGATTTTGTTACTACTATTTTGCATAAAAGAGGCTATAAAACCATGGTGGCAGTGGGCTTATTGGGTTTCTCCCTTAATGTATGGACAACGTGCTATTTCAGTTAATGAATTCTCAGCATCCAGATGGTCAAAGGTCTGTTTGAATGAATCACCTTTTCTATCTCCTGGTTTTGACTTTTCAAAGTATGCTGAAGAAAGGTCCTAATAGCAAAATTGAATGATATTATAGTTTTAAGCAATATATTGTTTTATATATTTTCTGCATGGTGGAACTATGTATTGTTCAATTTTCTCATATTGAGTGTCAAACATAATATGGTCCAACTGCTTGCGCATATTCTATTGAGTCTTTATCTTTTACCAGAAGGATCATTTTACATTCTTTATTTATATTTTAGTTGCCATATTTTGTTCTCTCATGTTTCATTACAGGTATCAGTTGCTGGCAGCAATAGTACAGTTGGAACCAATGTTCTTATTTCACACAATCTCCCTACACAAGATTATTGGTACTGGATTGGAGTTGGTGCTTTATTGGCTTACGCTGTCTTGTTCAATGGTCTATTTACTCTTGCTTTGACATTCCTTAATCGTAAGTGTAGAAATGAAATTTTATTTCTAATTTCTAAAGTTTTTCTTCAGTACAAGCTGATTGGATTTTCAAACAAAATTTGTAATTTCTTTTAAGCTCTAGGGAAGGCCCAAGCAACGATCCCATCCGATTCTGAGGAAACAGATGATGCAGGAATTGATAATGTATCCAATGGACAAGTAATTATAGGTGATTTCTCATTTTTACAAGGGAGCACATGATACTTGCTTTTACCTAACACATATTTCTTTCATAATGAGATTATCGTTGTATATTCTCATTCTAAACACCTGTGAAGTTAAATATTAGTCCCTCTGTTCAATGGTGCAAGGCGTATATTATATTTTATATAAGCCAGAACTTGTAAATTTTGACCAACTATTAAACAATATTCAAGAATGTTTAGCACAGTAAAATTGTACAACAGATTATTTCAATTATTCTTGGTAGCTAGACATTCAAGTTATGTGAGAAAAAATGGTTAAAAGTTTAACTTTGATGAACCTGTTGAAATAAAATAATTTTTTGAATGTGGGGAGTAATTATTTAGAGTTAATGGATGGTACTATTTATGATTGAGTGGTCTATTGATTTTTCAAACGTTCATTGTACCTTTGTACTCTCCTTTGTTCCATAATGTAAGAGATTTTAGTTTTGTCAAAAGCCAAACTTCTTTAACATATTATAAGAAAGCTTCTCTAACTTTGACCAAGTTTGTAGAAACTTGCTCAGAGTTAGAGAACTTTGGCTTTGGACAAAACTAAAATCTCTTACGTTTTAGAATGGAGAGTGTACTTGGAGCCAAGGCTCTGGAATCTGATTTTGGGAATAGGCTAGGTGTGTTTTGCTTAGTCGTTCTCTTGGTCAGATTGATTCTTAAGGCTGTGGCTTGAAAGATGTAAATGTTTTGCAAGGCTCTGGCCTTGTACAATTTTCTTCTCTTGTTCTAACAAATGATAAGCAACTCTCTTCCGTATTTGAGAAGTTCAATTATTCGCATTGTATGTATGATTTCAGTACTTTGGAAGTAATAAGGAACAACCTCTACCCTGAAATGAATTGCAGAAAATAACGGCAGAAATTATGAGTTTAAAGGACAGACTGAAGGCGAACTTAACAAGGGAATGATACTACCATTTCTACCTCTAACAATGACGTTTCACAATGTGAACTATTTTGTTGATATGCCCAAGGTTATTCTTCTTATACTTTTTATTCGTTTATATATATTTATTATAGATGTTCCTCGGCTAAGTCAATATTTAAATAAATAGGAAATAAAAGCAAAGGGTGTACCTGAAAAAAGACTACAGTTACTGTCTCAAGTAAGCGGGGTATTTAGGCCCAGTGTTCTAACAGCACTGGTCGGCTCAAGTGGTGCTGGAAAGACAACCCTTCTTGATGTTTTAGCTGGCAGAAAAACAGGCGGATATATCGAAGGTGATATCAGGATCTCTGGACATAAGAAAGAACAAAGAACCTTTGCCAGGATAGCAGGATATGTTGAGCAAAATGATATCCACTCACCACAAGTGACTGTTGAAGAGTCCTTATGGTTTTCGTCAATCTTACGGCTTCCAAAAGATATAAGTAGAGAAACAAGACATGTATGTTTCATACTTGCACAAACTCATTTTACTCTGGAGCGCATAGTTATTTGAGTTGATGCACACTTCCAATTTTCCTGCAGGAATTTGTTGAGGAAGTTATGGCTTTGGTAGAGCTTGATCAACTGAGACACGCATTAGTAGGGAGACAGGGTTCTACTGGATTGTCAACAGAGCAAAGGAAACGCCTTACAATAGCTGTTGAGCTAGTTGCAAATCCTTCAATTATTTTCATGGATGAGCCTACTTCTGGTTTGGATGCAAGAGCAGCTGCCATTGTGATGCGTACTGTCCGAAATACTGTTGATACTGGGAGAACTGTTGTTTGCACTATACACCAGCCCAGTATTGATATCTTTGAAGCCTTTGATGAGGTAGGCATACATTTTTTGTGTTTTTGTATCTGTTGGCAGTTGCTTACCATTTTGGTACCCCTTTGCTGACTACTCATCTGGTTCCAGCTCCTCCTTCTGAAACGTGGAGGCCGTGTTATATATGGTGGTTCTCTGGGTGTCAACTCAATTGACATGATTGGTTATTTTCAGGTTGCTCTTTTTATCTCCATTTAAATTCACAAAGGATTTTAAGCAACAATTTTTTCTAATAAAGGTTTAAGATATCTAGATAATGTTACATAACAGTATTTCTTGTATTAATAATACTTTTTGCATGTATTGTAGTTTAAAATTATACCACTTAAATCATTTGTCTTTCAGTGTACTAAAAATTTCTTACATAGTGATGAAATACATGGACTAAAATCTAGGTCTAGGTCATCTTAGAATTATTTGCTACTGTACTGGCATATTTATGCTCAGGCAATAAGACACCATTGCAACTGAGCATAACAGAAGCCATGCTAACTGTTGGTATCAGTACATCTTAGAGCTGTAGATTATCTGAAGTAGCCTAGGAATAAAGGACTGTTTGTTGCCCTCTAGATTATATTATCTTGTATAATCTCATATGATCTAGCATGTGTAAGCACATGGACAATAAACACCACAGATTATTCTTTGGATTTAAATAATCTATCTATACCCCCAGATTATCATAATCCCATAAGCTGTCCAAGGTATGTTTATTTCAAATTATATAATCTAGCATGTGTAAGCTGGTTATATAATCTGAGCAGGAAACAAACAGGGCCAATGACTATATCTTAGGTAATCAGATAACCAGTTCAGAATATTGGCTTACATTGCATTGCATGACTTCTTTAAAAAGGATTTATAGACGTTTTTGTTAAGAGTTGAAATCTTTGAAGAGGGAAAAAACTAGGTGAAACGAGGAGTTAGTTGGATTTATAAGCAAAAAAATAGGCGCTCATATTCACCTCAATAAGGACTCGAACTTGGGTGGTCTAGGCGTACAACACCCAATTAAGCTAGGCTCGGTTCATATCTATAGAAAGATAGGGATTAGTTTTTTTCGATCTTGCAAATGAGATGAATTAATTGTTTTCATATCTTTCAAGTTCGTCTCTTTATAGACAAATTCCTCCCCATGTACATCCAATTGTAGATCAGCTTTCTCTGCGGAGTTTTTATCACATCACAAAGAAATATTAGTTGCATCATTGACTCCAAGATTTTTAGCACTGATATCGGCCCCTTTGAAGCAGTTAGCACCAACTGTTGAGGGAAGCATCTCATATATATGATAACTAGTGCATGTAAATATGCAATAGCTTTTTATATTCTCATACAAATTAATGTTTTTGGGTAAATACTTAGGTAATAGAAGGTAGTGCCTTTATACATAATCGATTTTTTGAAAACAATTCCACAAACATGGATTGGAAGCAAATAAAATCTTGATCTTTGAACTTGTTTGCATTTGATTTTTCTTCACATTTATATAATCATAAGTTCATAATGTGTTGTCAACACAGTCCATTCCCGGGGTTCCTCGTATCCCTGAAGGCTGCAATCCAGCAACCTGGATGCTTGAGGTCAGCACACAGGCATGTGAAGAGAGCCTTGGTTTAGATTTTGCAACATTGTACAAGAACTCAGATCAATTCAGGTGATTCCTGCTGGACTCCAAATAATGCTCCTGTTGTTGTTTTTCTGACCTAACTGGTTGGCTTTCAAACATTTTTTTTGTAAAGGCATACAATATTTATGCAACTTTTGAGAACTAGTTTAACAAACTTGTCCACTATAATTTAGGAATGTGGAAGGGATAATTGAAGCATTAAGTGCTCCAGCTTATGGCATGAAGCCTTTGGAATTCTCATCAGAGTTTTCACAGAACTTCCTAACTCAGTTCAGAGCATGCTTGCGTAAGCAAAGCCTTATTTACTGGAGAAGTCCAGAGTACAATGTTGTGCGACTATTTTTCACTGCCATTGCTGCTGTCATATTCGGATCAATATTTTGGAACGTTGGAATGAAAAGGTATATCTTTATCTTAGGCCTATTCCAGTTTTCCGTTCATTTCAAATTCACATTTTTGACTTAAATCATAATATTTACAATGCAATGGCCCAAAAACACTAGTGTAATAAGAAAACTGAACAACCTGTTTCATTGTTATGAAAAGTATCAGGTACACACAACAAGCATTGCAACTTTGCCTTATTCATGGCCATTGTTATTTATGGCCCACCAAATGATTTTCCCTTCCATATCTTTGTCTGAAACCATATAACATCCTAGCAGTCATAATGTCTGCCGAGGCCATAAGGATGCCATTGCCTTCTCATGACTGTAATGTAGGAGTTAAGTAATGTAAGATGGGATGTGTATGCGTGTCTACTGCTCCATCTGATATCAATATACTTCCATGCCTAGCTTATCACTTGAATAAAAACCATAAATTTTTCTTTCTTGGGCCTCTGTTCTTTACTTGTGTCTAGTTGTATCTTGTGCTGAAGTTCTACTTATTAACTTAGTTTTTTCCAACCATCCAACAACAACAACAACAACAACAACAACAACAACATAGCCTTTTGTCCAAAGCGAGTTGGGGTAGGCTAGAGATGAAACCCAAAAGACAAAAGTCCATGTTGAATAAATAAAATAAGCCTTGAAAATTTAGCAAACAACAAATGTGGTAGAGTCTCACTCCTTGAAATCCTACAATGACATTAAAATAATACTTTTCATACTGTGAAATAAAAAACAATGAAGAAAGATCAGAGATAATTTCGTTAATTGTGATCATGTAAATAAAAATGTTCGGTTAGCTATGTGATAAGACATACCTACCTTTTTTTGATTTATTCTATTTGATCCAAAATGTAAGTCGTTTAAAGGTTATCAAAATTTGTTTAGTTTAACCACAAGAAGTGTATGAATAATCAATCAATAAATGGGCACCATAAGGTCAGCATTACTATATCCATCATAGCAACTAATTTCATAATATATATTATTCTTTTTATTTAAAATTTATTAATTAATTTACTTAAATCACTAGTATATGTGTGTCACCTTTGAGGCCACGCCAAGGCCCTAAATAACTTTTATTTGGGTGAAGTATTTCTTAATTGTTTCAAGTTTTATTAATGAAGAGTTGAGAGGATGTTGGAATACGTTGGGCATTCGAAATGTGAACTCAAGAACTTTTTTGTTGAGAAATGCGATGAGCTTAGACATGGCATTGTTGACTGTTAGATAAGAATGTCAACTCCATGTCCTGCTTGAAATGTATGCTAGTCTATTTTACAAATAAAGGCCGCATTCAGAGAACATGGTTCATATGCTAATGCCAATAATTATGCAGAGAAACAACGGAAGATTTGATGCTTGTCATGGGAGCTCTCTATGCGGCATGCCTGTTTCTTGGTGTAAATAATGCATCATCTGTGCAGCCTGTCGTGTCCACTGAGAGGACAGTCTACTACAGGGAACGAGCTGCTAGAATGTACTCATCGTTCCCATATGCAGCTGCACAGGTTCGTTGGCTTTTGCTCGTGTCAATTTTGGTTGTTGTCCCTATAGATCCCAGTGTCTAACAATGCTTGAAATCAACAGGGTCTTGTAGAGATTCCTTACATTGCAGTTCAAACACTTATATTTGGCCTCATCACTTACTTCATGATCAATTATGAAAGGAACATAGGCAAGTTACTTGTCATCCAGGAAAACCATTCTTCATTGAAGGACTTCTTGTATGTTTTGTACTGTTTGTAACCTAATAAACTCAACCTTTATTTTCAGGAAAATTGCTTTTATATCTTGTTTTCATGTTCCTTACTTTCACGTACTTCACTTTCTACGGAATGGTGGCGGTAGGGTTGACCCCAACCCAACAAATGGCAGCAGTAGTATCGTCAGCATTTTACTCCTTGTGGAATCTTCTCTCTGGGTTCCTCATCCCCCAATCTGTAAGTTACTGAAGTATTAACATTATGATGCTTTGAATTGTTATTTACTATTTATACTATTAAAATCTGACACAAAAAATTTCTGCATTCCTATGAGACTTTGTACAAACTAAGAATTTGTTTGTAGAATATAATCTAAGATTTCTGACCCCACAAACACTGATTTTGTTGAAAGTTTAGGTTACCTGTTTTTCCAATGTTAGTTTGTATGGTGCATCCATCTTCATTGGTCAATGCAGTTGATGGTTTAACATAAGAGAATCCTTCATTTCAATGTTTATCAGTTCCTCTTTTCTCTTGACATTCATGCAGAGAATCCCAGGTTGGTGGATCTGGTTCTATTACATCTGCCCAGTGGCATGGACCCTGCGAGGTATCATTACATCGCAGTTGGGCGATGTGCAGACAAGGATAGTTGGCCCTGGTTTCGATGGGACAGTGCAGGAATTCCTGGAGGAAAGCTTGGGATTCAAACAGGGGATGGCTGGTGTCACAGTTGCAGTGCTTGCTTGCTTCTCTCTTTTCTTCTTTGCAATATATGCGACTTCCATCAAGGTTATAAACTTCCAGAGAAGATAAATCAGCATATATTGCGGCATTTGCAACTCAGTCACGCGCCCAGCGTCACGTGGTGCCACGTGTTGAGTACAGGACAAGTTTTTGCAACGGTTAGAGAGGATTGTAAACAGCCAACAATTGAAACCGTATTGTTTTGTATATTCTTGTTATAAGCTGCACTATTTGTATATACGGCACTAAATCCTATATCTGTGCACTAAAACGCCCAGATGGGCGGTACAATGACCAAGGAGTGGCAATGAAAATGACCAAGGAGTGGCAATGAAAATAACTATCTCCCATGACAGCGATTATTTTTATATATTGCGCTTGCGCCCGGTTGGACAGTCACAACTCGCAACATGCGTACAAATTTGATACGATTATATTCGCTACTAATTGAGTACGATGGATCCTAACATTCTGAAGGAAAGTCTAGTACAATACATTGTGCTGCACATGCACCGACATCTGTGCTTCACTGTTTTGCATCCTTTTCAGTTTTCACAGCATCACAGACTCACTCTGACGGCGTCGTGGCTCAGTCGGAGTTTTTAGGGCAAATCACAGGAGCTTTATTGGCTCACGGCAGAACTACGAAAAGCCTGTCACAGCCCAAGGAAAAAAAAGAAATAAATAAAATTTTCCTCGCCGGGCCCACCCGTCAGCCTCTCCATCTCCTCTCTCTGTTCTGCTCGGCGCGCCGCACCGCACACGTCGCCGCCGCCGGCCATCCTCGCGCCACGCGCCAGCAATCCTCGTTCCGCGTGCGTCCTTATCCGCGTCGAGTCTGCCCCCTCGCCCTCTCCTTGTCCATTTAGAGAGCCCGGCCCCATCTTTCCCCTTCCCCAAACCCTAGCCCTCCATTGCCGCCGCCCCAAGCTCCCTCGCCGCCGTCGATTCATCGTCTCCGGTCGGTCTCTCCTCGATTCCTCGTGCGGGGAGCTCCGTCTCACCCTCCTCCTTTGAATCCCCTCCTCACTCGGTCCTTTCCTTCGTCGTGCAGGCGCCCCGGCGGAGCTCGCTGTCCGCCGCCGCCTAGCGTTGTCCCGCCGCCTCCTCGTCACCGCTCCTTGCCCGCGCCACCGCTGGTGAGCTTCGCCATCATTCCCTCCACCCCGTATGTGCGCCCTTTACCCCGCTCCGGCTTCGCCTCACTGCGCCGCATCGCGCCGCTGCCGCTCGCCGTCGCCACGCCCGACGCGCGATGCCGTGGCCGCACCCCGCCGCGGGTCAAGGCCCCTGGTTGGCCTTGACTCGGGCTGGTGGGCCGCTGGCCCGTGGGCCCCGTCTGTCAGCCTCAGGGCTGGCTGGCCGTGGGGTGGATCTAGCGTTTAGGGTTTCTTGATTTGTGCTGTAATGTTGAAAAATGCGTAGAAAATTCTACAAACCTCGGAAAAATACGAAACTCATTTCGTTGGGTTCGTATCGCTGAGATCCACTTAGGAAAAATGTTGTTTTGTTTGTTTCACTGTTGTTTGTTAAGATTTTAGTGTGTTTTCGTTTGCTCTATCCAAAAATGGTTTAATATAGAACTTTGCGATGGAAAGTGGTAAAATGGCAAAACCAGTTTTGTTAGCCTTGTGTTCCTGCCTAGTTTCTATGATAATTTTCTTAGATTTGTTTAGTTGAGTTTGCATGCCTTTCACAATTTATCTTATTTAGAGTAGCTGAAAATTAATATATTTATGATTAATTATACGAAAATGCTTTTACTGCAAAACCAATTTTCATGAGTTCCTTGTAATGTCCTCTGCATGCTCAATTTAATTTGTGATTTATGCTTTCTGTATAATTTATTTGCTAATTCTTGATCTAGCTTTTTCTGTTCGCGTGTACGATAGTGATTGTTTGTCGTCGCGTGTGTTACGTTTGTGCATCATCGCATATGTGCCATTCATTATGCATGTCTTATCACCCTTGCATAATCTAGGGTATCACACTAATGCATGCATCTCATTTCATGCATAGCATTTCTTGCACAATCATGGCATCATGCTAATTCTGGCATCTCATTCATGCATTATAGTGACTGAACCGTCGGAGAACGAACCCGTTGAGCCTGCCGAGTCCGTCGAGCCTGAACCCGGAGTCCAGTTCGTGGTCGAGTCCGAAGCTATCCAAGGCAAGCAGCTAAGCATGATTCCTTGCTCCTATTTAATCTGAGTTAGTTAGTTACATCACCGGGTAATATGGGGTTATATAGTATGCATGTATTGCATTTTGGTACCTACTCTCTTGCATTACCCTTCTTTGAATTGTTATCCATGTCCTTGTCACTTATTAGACAGTTAATAACTTAATCTGACTAGATGCTTAGCCCTGCTTAGAATACTCATATTGCTTGCTCGAAAGGAATGGTTTGGAGTATCACACTTACCTGATTATCCTTGATCGCACTTGAGCAACTGGGGCAAGTGGATGCAGTATCGAGGTTCGAGCGGAAAGGTAGGGCCTAGAGAATGAAGTCACATGGGCATAGTCCGCTTGGACCGATTAAGAACCATCCATGGATGACGTCGGTTTTGAGCACCTTTCCGTGCTACCACATATCCAATATAATGGTACAGATGAGCCAATTACCTTCTTTAACTTGATCATTGATGTGCAGTCCTAGATACGTGACTAAGGGCTATGCAGAGAGGCTTAGAGGTGTCCCCGGGTGGACCTATGTGTAGGAAAGTTTAGAGATGTCCCCGGTGGAAACTAAGTCTCTACGCATAAGCTAGGTGTGAAAATTTCAATGATCGAGCCTTGTTGGGAACGGTTGACGCGGGTACCCCCTTATCCAACTTTGGCCGGTTGGGTGAGTCGCATGGTCCTTGTGCCGTGTGGGTAAAGTAGTACACCCTTGCAAGGTTATAATCAATTCGAATTGCCACACTCTCGGTTATGAGCACGCTCTTTATCCCATGAACTCCTCGTAGAAGTGCGGACATGTTGGAATGGATTTTAGTAACTCGGGAATAACTATGTTATTCCTAGTATGTTCTACTAAAATTTAATGGGGGTTCGGGCAACATTAATTAATTTTGCTAGGTGTTAGTTTAGAGAGCTCATGCTAGTGCAATAATTACTTAATCTTAAAGCTTTTACTTGAGCCTTTGCATGATCCTTGTTTATTGAATCGCGTAAGTCTTGCGAGTACCTTTGTACTCAGGGTGCTTCTAACCCTAGTTGCAGGTGAACCGGAAGTGGTGTTCGGCCACTTCTACCCCGCCGTTCCAGGTACGGGGGAGGAGTAGGTCGTTGAGGTTGGGATGGTGTCCCTGAGCAAGACATCATCATCGTAGTAGGTTTTATCGTAATGGAACTCCGTAAGAGCATGTAAATACAATAAATTTTAAGTTCCTGTTTAATATGGTATTCGTGAGCCCAAGGTTTGTAATGGAAGTTAGTTGAACCCTCCTATATCAAACTTGTAATATTAAGTGTGTAAAATTGCTCTTTGTGGATCATCGGCAATGTACGCGCTTGTATAATGGTACGTGTGCTTAATCCTGGGCATGTGGCAAACACGTACCAGGACTACCGGGTTTGTTCTCGTTCTAGGTGAATTGTGTTGGTTAAATGCCTCCAAGGTGTGGATTAGCATGTGGCGTGTCGAGAGATGGACACGTGCTAGCCCTCATCTTAAAGGATTAATCAAAAATTTCACCTAAACCGAGGGCAAATTGGGCGGTTCTTACAAAGCCAGTCTGGGGCATAACCAAAACTAGACCACATGGTCTTACTAATGGTCGGCATCTTCACATAGCAATGAGCTGCCAAATTTGCTTCCCGGTGTACAAAAGAAACACGAAAAGATACAAGGGATCTGCCTACACTTTAAAAAATAGCACATTCATCTACTCACGTTAGTACCGGTCGCACTTTGGTGCGGTACTAACGCCTTAATTTAGTTCCGGGTGGTGCGCACAGTGCCCCTCAAAGCGGTTAAGTGCCAGTTGGAGGCTCCAGCCGGCAATAAACTTGATGAGGACATCTCATTCATGACTACACCAAGTTCAACCACTGCTACACATGATCAAGTAACGAAAGGACCAATTACGCGAAGTCGTGCAAAGAAACTACAACAACAGGTGAACTCACTTATTACTACATTTCATGCATCTATAAATTAGAATTTTATACTACCTAAATGCTCTACATTGGTTGTACTTAGGCGTACACATGAAGAAAAGGAGAAGGATTGGACCGCCAGATCAGACAACCAGATCGGAGTATTCCAGGGTATCGTGAAAATCCTCAGAGAAGCACTATGGTAAAGTGTATCATAAATCGTAGTGATAACCTTTATTGAAATTACCGACCGACTAATCCAGCAGGGGTAAGCCAGATAACTGATAAGATAAGTGGCCAGGCTATGACCGTGCGACACACAGGAGATTCTATACCTTAGAGAGGTAGCAGCTCGGAGGACAACGAGCGAGAAAGGACTCCTGAAACACTTCTAAACTACTGAGCTAGCCTCACTAGAACTAATCTAAGCCTCTAACTTGAAGTCGGAACTAGGAGCTTACTTCGGCGGCCTAAGCGAAGGGCGCAGACAGGGGTGAGAAGGGGTCCAACATACTTTTGGCAATCCTACTGCTATGAAAACACCCGAATGTGGTTGACTACGAAGGACGGACAAGGCTGTCACCACTTGCCGCCTACCACTGCGGTACTGTAGGGTGGAACACACTTTCTAGCTAGCACTCACTACTGGAAAATAGGCTTATTGTACCGATTGTTGAGGCTCTTGGGTACCGGTTTTTCAAACCGGTACTCCGTAGCCGAGACCAAAAGTCTGGGCCTTAGGCATTGGGTAAAACAACCGGTGCCTAAGGCTCTCGTCAAACAAAAATATTAACGCGGTGTAGCTAGGATTCGAACCAGCGATCTCTTGCCTCGCACGTACCTCTCTTACCATCTCATCTACACAACACATGTGATAGAAAGAGAGATATTTTCCTTTCGAAATAGCCTGTGAAGGACCCTAAGGTACCAGTTGGTAACACCAGCCGGTACCTAAGGCTCCTAAGGTACCGGTTGGTGTTACCAACCGGTACCTAAGGCTCATCCATAGGCACCGGTGGTGGTACCACCCGGTACTAATGGAAAAGTTACCATTCAGTACCAATGGAGAGCCTTAGGTACCAGTTGGTGTTACCAACCGGTTCCTAAGGCTCATCTATAGGTTCCATCGATCCCAAAACTAGCATAGGTATCGGTTCATTTTCATTCCGGTATTTTTGGGTGGACCTTTGGCGTGTTTTCTAATAGTGATTGAGTCAGACACCACGTCCGCTCTCGGTACTGGGATTTCTCTTGAGGCCTTCAAGAGAAATCCCCCTCAACCAAGTGAACTAACTTGAGTTACACTAGTATGGGTGAGAAAACTAGTAAGACTAACTCTGACAAGCAAGAAAGAGAACATAAACTGAACTAGGGGTAAAACTTACTCCCGCAGACAAGTACAAGTACTTGAGAGATAAATACTCGTGGAAAGTAAAGCTGACTCAAATAAATAAAAAAGATAATTTATATTAAAAATAGTCAAAGAAAAAAATACAAGAGCTTTACCGAGCTCCGATGACGACTCCGGATCCCTGAGACAAGCTCGACTCGACTCTAACACCCAACTACTAACCTACTCTAGACTTGAGAAGAGAGAATTGCTCCTTTGAGTGTGTGTTTACAAGTGAGGGGGAAAGTGGTATTTATAGGCTTCCAAGGTTGGTAGAAGGCCGGTAATTCTGTTGGCGCCAGGTGCACGCAACTGTAGAGGTGGTGCTTAACTTCCACACGAAGCCGGGAGCCAAGAGGCTGAAAGGTGGGGTCGGGCGGCCCAACCTAGGCCGGCTGGCCTAGGATTGTGCCACATGGCCACCGACCTTCTATGGGTGGCCTCTGAACCCTCCTGGACGTCGGTACTTCGGGTATCTTCGTTAGATTCTGGTATCTTTGGTCGGGCGGCCCGGGGGAGGCCGGGCGGCCTGGTCCTGGGGCCTCTCGGCCCTCCGTTTCACCAACGTTGCACATCAACGCTCCACACTGCCTCTAGACTGGTTGTCTTCCTCATTTTACGCTCTTGGCATTGGCAGGTGGGCTTTTGGGTTGATCCTTGTGCCTTCCGGGTCCACCAACAGGATATGAAAAGTTCACCTTGTTCTGGAACCTTATGGACATGTCACATCTGGAACCTCAGGCCGGTCGGCACGGAATGTACTGGGCGGTCGGGATTTTCTCTGATTTCGACCATCTTTGGACCTTGGATTCCTGCAAACACAACTCATCCAAAACTTGTGGAACTTATTAGAATCAAATAAAATATACATGGAACATAGTGCAAAACTCAATTTATTCCTGAGAAGTTGACAGTCAAAACGAGAGATAATGGCCGTCAACACCCCCCAAGCTTAAACTTTTGCTCGTCCTCGAGCAAAACTTACCACTGAGGCTCGGTGGATCAGGAGTTGCGTCAATGTTCGCCCTCTGCAGATACCCTGTGCACAGCATATTACTCTATCCATATGTACTTCGAGTAAGTTGGCTCATACCTATATGTTCTGGATGATGGGGCTTATTTCACATTTCATCCCTTGTCTTGAGCGGTTGGAGGACTGAACAACCTTCACCGGAATGTTTTCCTGCTTTCCCTGTTCGTTCGTTCTCGGAGTATTTCTTAGATGTGCAAATGATTAAGGTTCCCTGAAGGTACTCTCAATCGCTCAAGGTGTATAATCCTCACCAAGTCGAAACTTGACCAAATTCTTCCTAATCTAAGGCTGATATCAGGAGTTTTGGGTAGGAAGAGTGTGGCATACCTTGATTACCTGTGTTGCCGAGCCGAAGAGTGGTTCGCAAGAGATAGGTACTTGATCATATTCCGATCTTATGGAGTCACAAATGTTCAGGGGAGAGGGAGAAATGGACTCACACTTTGGAAATATTTTTGGGTTATTTTATTAAACTCCTCTTTTGCACTACTTTTGCTAAGGATCATGAGCACTTCTTCTTTCTTCTTCTCTTTTTCTTTTCTTATTTTTTTTAAGAAGATAATCTCATGTCCTTCTTGATTTCAGAATATTTCAGAGGGAGCTTTTGAAGAAATTTTGACCCTTTTGGAAGTGGATAGGCACACAGTGGAGATTTAGGGCTGAGTTGTGGTGGAATTGTCTAGCGGTAGTGGATGACAATACCTGGAGTAGGTAATTGTCATACCAGACACTCTGAGGCTAGCAATGAAATGGATACACAAAGGAGAAAGACCAGTAGATGACAAGTACCTTTTCTCAAGCGAACTCACCATTCGACAAAGCTCAAAGTAAATCAAGATAGCCTATGTAGCTCATGTATGAAATGTCATTATGGCTCTGGATGGGACATGTAAACCAACAGGGAAACCTTATCATATTTTAATATTACTCCGAGAATTTCCCTTACTGAGGTAGACAGTTTTAATTCCAATGTAGGCCATCTCGAATCCCACAACAATTTAGACTTAGAAATCATGTTAAATGCTCCCACACAAATAGATTAATTGTGTCTATTATGTGCCAACTAGCTCTAGTACTAGACAAGTAAAAAGCTATAAACGGGCACATGCAAAGCTCAAACAGAGCAACTATTCATCATTTCTAAGATAAGAGTTTGCACATATTTCCACACATTTATTCTGAGCATGGCAATTATCTTTTTTTTTGAACGGAACGAGCGGGTATGACGACTTACCTGGGTACTGACGATCTCTCCCCCAAGCTTCAACGAAGCTCGGGGCTACTGGTCTGGCTGTGGCGGGGGGGGGGGGGGCGTAGAATGCACCATGGTGCCAATCGTAGGACATGGAGGAAATCATCCCCAACTCTCCTATGTGAGACTGGTGTTGTGATCGAGGCTGTGTCCCAACTCCTCCTGACGTAACTCTATGGCACCTGTGCGGGCAGTGAGATCCGACAGCCCCCGTGTGTGCGGGTTGTCGTACTCAAAGCGTGCTGACGCAGACGGGCCAACCTGCGGGCCATGGGAGGTGTCTATGCCCGAGGGGTAGTAAAACCCCTGGCCGTGCCCAAACCCTGTGCTACCCTCAGGCTGGTACGAGGGCTGGCCACCCTGGTTGTAAAACCCGTAGGCCTCCTCAAAGCTCATGTGAGTGGTGTTTGGGTGATGCTATGCTGAGGCATCTGGTGAGGGTGCAGCGTGTGATGGTCCAGCTTCCTGGGAAGCACGGGCCTGTCGTGAAACTCCTGGCTGGCGAGAAGTTCCTGCCTGGCGGGATGTGCCTGCCTGCCTGCCATGATGTGCCACCCTCGGCCAACTGTGCGTCATGCCGAACTTTGCCACGTGTCATAGGGCCAGCTGTGCTGTGGCATGCTGGCTCCTTCTTTTCCATCTGGAGGGTAAGACGCTTCACGGAGTAGAGCGAGAGTTTCGGGCATGGAAGCTCGAACTCCCTCTCATACCCCAGATAGCACATGAAGACTGAGTTCCCAGGACCTTCACGCATCATGTGCGCATGAACAAAGTGGTCCAGACCAATGAAGGTTCGGTACTCATCTGTCATGGGAAGATATGTGACTTGTGCATTCTCCAAAACACCGACATACCGCGCAATGCGGGTGACCAGTGAGGTTATGTCGATGGGAGATTTGCACGTGATCATTTTCTACCAATGTGCGACCATGCCCATGATAGGTGAGTAGCGAATCTTCTTTGCCATAGCATAAAGGCACATGAGCTCCGAGGAACTACATAGCCTGAGGTCTGCTCGGGAAAATACTACCATGGCTTGGTACTTGGCTAGAACCCTCAGAGTTGGATTATGGATGGAGACTGCTGTTCTTACTACTCACTGGTTCATCTGAGATTTCATTCCACCAAGCACTACGGTCATATTCAGTTAATGCATTAGCTTCTAATATGCTTTTCTTACTGAAGCCTAGCGCATTACTAAAGTCTTTGGGTGGCATTTCAAAGAACTCGTCGAAAAAGTGGAAGTGGATTATAGTTTCTTTTCCAATGGTTTCGATATGCTGTGTAGACAGGAACTCCATGGTGAGAAGGTGCGAATCTGGTTCGGTGATGTCGGTGAAGCATGACCATCCTGCGGTGGTGAACACGCGGTTCATGTCCTAGCGGAGTCCTGTCATCATGAGGAATTCTGTATCGAACCGCTTGGCGTGGCCGTACGACTGCTTCTTCAACAGCTCGAGGGCATCCCGCTCATAATTGGTCCGGATGACGATCTGATCGACCGATGTCAGGACTCTGAATTTGAGATGGGGCCTCGGGACTGCTAGAGAGGCAGGGGCTTCCTCCTCTTCTTCCTGGAATTGTGACGGTCGATGGACAGAGTCCATTGACATGTCATCCCGGGAGACTGATGACACTCACGTACTGTGGGATCAGGATGACGAGCCTAGCTTCTTCACCTTGCCCTTGATGTTCCCACACAGCGACATGGCTCCTGCAAAAGATTAGTACAGAGAATATGCAGGGAAAAATAATCGGAGGGGGTCAGTGGTTAGTCGTTCTTGTGGGGATCAGTCCACCATAAATGTCCTTCATTCAGAGCTTGATTATTCTACTGGAAATATTTTTGTGGTTTTCATTTTTTTATGAGAGGGTTACTACTAATTTTATTGGATTAGTGCCGGGCTAATCTCAGCACTACTATTATTTTTGTGGGCCTAGCACTTGAGTTGCTTGGCTTAATTAACTTCTAAGAGCTTCATTATGCAAGAAAACTCAGAGAGAGGAAGAGGGAAAATGTGCTCGGGAGAGTAACCTGCGTACTCAGAGCGATGGTGCGACGATCAACGACGATGAGGCGGCTTTTATAGAGGGGCGCAGGGGCCAGGCCGGCCGGCCTGCATGGCACCGGGTGGCACCTCCCGCGGCCCTCCTTGCTCCATGTCGATGTCTAGCTCGTAGGCTTGCAGGTGATCATGCTCCGGTGGGTGACGACGCAACGGGAGCGGTGGAGAGGCGCCGGGCGGCCGTGATTAGGCCGACCGGCCTGCCCCCCCTCTGCACCATGATCACGTCCACTTTGGCTTGCCTCCTGCGCACTCAAAGCCCCGGTTCCCTGCTGCCTCCTGGCCAAATGAGAGCATGTGGGGCCGGCTGGCCTACTATTTGGCCGATTTATTTTTTTATTTTTTTATATGCAATGTAACAAAAATTTATGCAAAACAAAAATTTAATTTTTAGTTTGAGAAAGTAAACATGCCATGACTCTAGGAAAGAAAGATTATGCATGGAATTAGAACTATCCTATATGCAAATGCAAGGAGTGGATACATACCATTGTTCTCATGGTGATAGCTCGGGTTTTGAGTCCTGAGCGGTACTCTCCATACCTCGGGTTCTTTTGTCGTCGCCAGATGGAGTTCCAGACGAAGACACTTTTCTCCGCCATTCCTTCTCGGTGGCGGGTTTCGTTTTGATCGCTTTCGCCTCTGATTCCTCGAATTCTCTACGAAGGATTCGTTGTCTTGCGTTCCTGTAGTTGTGCACTCTGATTTCCCTGTCGATTCTTAGTTGTTCCAAGAGCTCGGCAAGGATATCGATGGTGGGTGTTGATGGCTTCTCCCGCTCTTTCTCGGATTTCTTCCGGTTGAATTATTTGACCTGAGAACATTGTTCTACCTTTGGTCAGAAGGCGAACCTCTCTGTCTGCCCATTGATGTTGAGCTGAATTTCTCCGGCTCTGACATCAATGTGTGTGTTTGCGGTACTCAAGAACGGCCTTCCCAGAATGAGGGGCATCTTGGCGTCGACCTCCATATCGAGGATGACGAAGTCAATGGGAATAAAGAAGTTCCGGATTTAACCAGAATGTTCTCTGCAATTCCCGCGGGGTAACGGACTGTCTGGTCCGCTAGCTGCAAGCACATAGTAGTAGGGGCAAGCTCATGATAGTTTAGTTTATCATAAACTACCTTGGGTTTGATGCTGACGCTTGCTCCCAAATCAAACAGAGCGTGTGAGAAATGCTGACTCCCGATTGAACATGTGATTGTGGGGCATCCTGGATCTTTCTTCTTCTCCAGGAGAGGATCGAGTATAGCTGCACTACACTCCTCTGTGAGTTGCACGACCTCGGTGGTGGGCAGGCTGCTCTTGTTACCAAGTATATCCTTGATGTACTTGGTGTAGGTTGGGACCTGCAGAGCATCAAGAAGCGGTATATTGACATACAACTTCCGTATTACCTCGACGAACTTGCCGAATTGCTCGTCGGCCACCGGCTTCCTTAACCGTTCCGGAAACGGTAAGGCAGTAGTGTCATGAAACTCCCGTGAAGTTCTAGGGGGTTCCACGATTTCCTCCTGGGCAGCAGTTGTGTTGGACTCTTTTGCCTCCTCCTGGTCTTTGTCTGCAGCAGAGGTATTGCTGGCAGGTACGGTTTTCTGCCGAGATCCTGCATCATTAGGGTATGGTGGTTCTTGCGTGGATTTACCCGTCCGCATAGTTACCGCACTAACAATCTCTTTCGGTGGAACTTCTGGTTGCCCAGAAAGTTTTCCTGAATTATTGTTAGGACAAGATGAGGCTAGTTGAGCAACTTGAGTTTCTATCATTTTGTTGAAGCTCAACTGGTTTTTAATAACATAATTTATTCCCTCTAGTTGTCCGGCCAAAGTCTCCAAAATTTTATCATTAGCAAGGAATTTCTTACTAATGTTGTCATTAATTTGTTTCTGGCCATAAACTAGGTCCTTTAAAGAAGGCTAGAAATTGTTATTGAAATTCATACCTTGCTGCTGACTAAAGGGGAGGTTGGGTTTTGAATTCCAACCCTGCTGAGGACGGAAGCCTGAGTTGTTGGAGTTGTTCGCCCCAACAAAATGATCTTCATCCTGAGTGACTGGGCAAGAGTTGCCCATGTGTCCAGTTTCTCCGCACACCTCGCATGTCATGCGAGAATCCCACAACTTGGTTAGCCTCCTGGTGTGGAGACTCCAGTCTCTTCATGAGAAGGTCCATCTTGGCAGCAAGCATATCGATACTATCGATCTGATGAACTCCTTTGTGTGGTTGTTGCTGCCTATCACCTTTCCAACTCTGGTTGGAAGCAATCTTCTCTATCGGCGCTTTCGCTTCAGGTACGCTGAGCGAAAGAAAGGAACCACCTGATGTTGCGTCAATGTGATTCTGAGCTGGTGTGTTCAGGCCATTGAAGAAACTCTGAATGATCAGCCATTCCTCCATGCCGTGGTAGGGCATGCTGCAATGTATTCCTGGAATCTCTCCCAAGCTTTCGGAATGGCTTCATCCGGGAGTTGTTGAAATCCAGAGATTTTACCTCGGAGGGCATTGGTTTTGCCCACCGGAAAATACTTCGTCAGGAATGCATTGGAGGAAGCTTCCCATGTAGTGAAGTCTGCTTTGTTGGTGTAAAACCACATCTTCGCCTTGCCTAGCAAGGAGAATGGGAACAGTCAAAGATGGACGTTGTCCATCGTGGTACCTCTGGGGTTGATAGTGCTGCTCACTTTCAAGAAATTTTGAAGGTGAGTGTTGGCATCCTCTGATGCCTTGCCACAGAATGGACTCGCTTGAACCATGTTCACCAGTCCCGACTTGAGCTCAAAGCCATCATTGCCTTGGTCATTGTTTAGTCCAGTAGGAATGTGGTTGCTGGACGGGGCCGAGTACTGCCTAAGAGTCTTGGCCATGGGTGGTGCTGAGACTGACAAACGAGGATTCCAAGTGGGTTTCTTCTGGGGTGGGACGACGCGGTGTCTCACAATTCGCCCAATTCTCTAAGGATTTGGATCGAAGTTGGATGGTAGATCAAAACTAGTCATGCACTGCTCTGCATCGAATGAACAAGAGAGAGAGAGAGAGCAATGGTAAGCCCACTAAAATTAGCGGTGATAAAACAGTAAGGTTTTTCACTCAATTATATGATAACTTTAGCCAATTGCTTCCCCGGCAACAACGCCAGAAATGCTTGTTGGTGTCTTTTATGCTCAATCTGAATAGGTCTGCAAGCACACAGAATTCACCGGTGTAGCACTTCACCTTGGAGTATTCCAGGGTATCGTGAAAATCCACAGGGAAGCACTATGGTAAAGTGTATTGTAAATCGTAGTGACAACCTTTACTGAAATTACCGACCGACTAATCTAGCAGGGGTAAGCCAGATAACTGATAAGATAAGTGGCCAGGCTATGACTGTGCGACACACAGGAGATTCTATACCTTAGAGAGGTAGTAGCTGGGAGGACAATGAGCGAGAAAGGACTCCTGAAACACTTCTAAACTACTGAGCTAGCCTCACTAGAACTAATCTAAGCCTCTAACTTGATGTTGGAACTAGGAGCTTACTTCGGCGGCCTAAACGAAGGGCACAGACAGCGGTGAGAAGGGACCCAACATACTTTTGGCAATCCTACTGCTATGAAAAAACCCGAACGTGGTGGGCTACGAGGGACGGACAAGGCTGTCACCACTTGCCGCCTACCACTGCGGTACCGTTTGGTGGAACACACTTTCTAGCTAGCACTGAGTCAGACACCACGTCCGCTCTCGGTACTTGGATTTCTCTTGAGGCCTTCAAGAGAAATCCCCCTCAACCTAGTGAACTAACTTGAGTTACAATAGTACGGGCGAGAAAACCCGTAAGACTAACTCCGACAAACATGAAAGAGAACTTAAACTGAACTAGGGGTAAAACTTACTCCCGTAGACAAGTACAAGTACTTGAGAGATAAATACTTGCGGAAAGTAAAGCTGACTCAAATAAATAAAGAAGATAACTTATATTAAAAATAGTCAAAGGAAAAGATACAAGAGCTTTACCGAGCTCCGATGACAACTCCGGATCCCCGAGACAAGCTCGACTCGACTCTAACTCCCTACTACTAACCTACTCTAGACTTGAGAAGAGAATTTCTCCTTTGAGTGTGTGTTTACAAGTGAGGGGGAGAGTGGTATTTATAGGCTTCCAAGGTCGGTAGAAGGCTGGTAATTCCTTTGGCACCAGGTGCACGCAACTGTAGAGGTGGTGCTTAACTTCCACGTGAAGCCAGGAGCTGAGAGGCTGCAAGGTGGGGCCTAGCGGCCCAACCTAGGCCGGCCGGCCTAGGATTGTGCCACCTGGCCACCGACCTTCTGTGGGTGGCCTCTGATCCCTCCTGGACGTTGGTGCTTCGGGTATCTTCCTCAGATTCTAGTATCTTAGGCCGGGCAGCTCGGAGGAGGTCGGGCGGCCTGGTCCCGGGGCCTCTCGGCCCTCCGTTTCGCCGATGTTGCACATCAACGCTCCACACTACCTCTGGACTGGGTGTCTTCCTCATTTGACGCTCTTGGCACTGGCAAGTGGGCTTTTGGGTTGATCCTTGTGTCTTCCGGGTCCACCTACAGGATATGAAAAGTTCACCTTGTTCTAAAACCTTATGGACATGTCACATTGCTCCAGTGAAATTATTGGACCAATGTATGTGGAGGTGTCCGGCCGGTCGGCACGGAATGTGCCGGGCGGCCGGGATTTTTTCTGATTTCGACCATCTTTGGACCTTGGATTTCTGCAAACACAACTCATCCAAAACTTGTGGAACTTATTAGAATCAAATAAAATATGCATGGAACATAGTGCAAAACTCAATTTATTCCCGAGAAGTTGACGGTCAAAACGTGAGATAATGGTCGTCAACAATACCTACCTAGGAGAGTTGTTGCTAGTATAAATATCCCCTATGAGTACTTAGAAAACAACTTTTGATAATTTGATAAACCGATATGGTATTGCAGCCGCACTGCTAAGTTTCTTACACACCTGTAATCTTTCGAGTTCTTCCTGGACTTGTGAGTAAGATCTCTCTGAGGTCCCCTACTTCGTGCTCAACGGTTGCCAGTTCGGCTGCGCCGTTTTGTGTGGATTAGTCCCAGTTTGTGGTTCTGCGATCATTCAGAGATCGAGTCGAAGTCCTCATGGCTTCAGTGCCTCTCTCCCCGTTGCTTGTTCGCATCCTACCTTGGCAGGTATAAAGCAATTTACCTGTTGTTCGCAATAAAGTTATCCTTGTTCTTGAACCTACTTTCGTGAAGATCGGGCCATCCTTGCGGCGATTTATATCAGCACCTAATATATGGTAATCGGAGCTATCATTGTCACGGTAGGTTTTGTTGTAACCCACTTATCTATCCTTCATTTACCATCTATTACTTTTTACATCCCTCACATATATTTGTTTTGCATATCCTATAGTCCACTTAAAAGACATAAAAAAACCCAAATTGGGTAAAAATGCAATCCGATCGCTGCAGAAGTAGGTATAGCCCTTTCGTGGTATTAGTACTTTTGTGTTGTTGCATTCATCAAGTTGCTTGTCACCATCGTTGTTCTTCCACTGTGTTCATTTTTCCCCTCATATTCGTAACTCTGTTTTATCAAGTGTGAAAGAAAGAGCAGAAGAAAAAGAGAGCAAAAAAAGGGAAGAGAAGTTGAAAGGGGTTGTGTTGCGGATCATGTTACTGCAAGTTTCAGATTTGTTATCTCTAGGTTGTGGTGTACTATACAGCAATATTTACAAATTTTATGAATGATTTACATCACTTGGGTACAGTACCGTAGCCTCCCTTGAACAGCCACCTATAGCTCCACAAAAATCTGAAACTGGACCTCTCTTCTTGTATCCTTTTGATCGCTTAATCACAGCTGCGGTATTGCCACTTTAGCACACTTACAGTCCTTGAGAACGAGTAAGAACATTGGTAAGTAAGAGGTGATGTTGTGTGATTCCACAGTCCTTACCTGAAACAAACTAGGTTTCCAAAAGGAGAACCCGACTCTCTGTATCATTGTGACAGTCCCTGGATCACTAGCTATCACATACAGAACACATTTCAATTACATATCATAGTCATACTATTGGCACTCCTTAGCCTAAACGAATTACTTCACAAGCGCACATAGACCTATTGTAGCTTTCACCAGGGAGTATACTTGGGATATCAATCCAATGAATGATAAGCCTCGACTAGTGGTGTAAAACGATTCAGCCGGACCCGCCAAGGAAGAAGAGGTACGAGGGTAGAGGATTTAACTCCAGATAGATTACCTAATACTAAGCTATCCTGTTAGATTACTAACTTGATCTGCTTCGGCAGTCTCAGAGAAAGACTCAGACTGGGATGAGAAGGGAGTCCAACGACAGTTGATAACTACTGCTATGAAAACACCCGTACATGGTGGACTACAAGGGACGGACAAGGCTGTCACCACTTGCCGCCTACCACTACGGTACCGTGGGGGTGGAACACAACTTGAGATAGATAACCAAGCCTAGGCACCACTCCTACAACTATCGAGCTACTTACTCCTACCATGTACTTAGGCATAAAGTAACCTTAGATAAATAGAACTTGCTATTTACACAGACTCAGAATCCTGCAGATCAAAGAAAGTATCTGAACAAGTAACTTAAGTAAAAAGTAAAACTAGCGAGACACTGAAGATAAATGAGGAACTTACTTGGAAAGATATATTCCTCTGAGGTGGCTACAAAAGTAGGGTAAGATCGAGAGAACTCGACTCCGTCCCTTTAGCTCGGCCTTCGCCGCAGCTCTCACCTCACACTCTCCCTATTCTACACTAGGAACTAAACTAACTTGAGACTCTTCTTGCTCCAAGTGGTGTGTCTTGCAAGTGAGGAGTGGAGGTTATTTTATAGTGCTTCAAGGTCAGTTCTGTCCCCATGCATCACCTGTACACGAAGTCGATCAGTAGCTTAGCTTCCACATGAAAGATGATCACGAGACGCTAATTAGTAGGGCCGGACAGCCTGGCCTAGGCCGGTCGTCCTAGTGTTTCTGCCATCTGGCATCGCCCTTCTAGTGGATGCCTTTGATCACTCCCTAGAGGTCGGTGGAGAAGGACTAGCTCAAACGCACATGTCCTTAGGCCGGACGGCCTAGTCAAGGCCGGGCAGCCTGGACCTGGTGCCTCTCGACCCTCCAATGCACTGTCATACTCCTCAACGGTTGCATGTTGTCCCTGAAGGCGGTTTCAAGCTTGACACAATTCGTTTCTCTGATTATGGGCCCGTCTTTCCCTTCTGCTTTGGGACTCAAGCCTGTTAGTCTTAACTTGTGAGTTTTGAGCTGATCCCTATTGGGTTGGCTTGGATTTGTCCTCAGGATCACTCTAGTAAAGTTTCATGCCGAAATTCCACAATTGTTATGCCGGTCGGCTGAGCTCAGGCCTTCCGGTCTGGAAATTGTCTGTTTTGGCAAATTTTGGATATGTTGTTCCTGCAATCAAATATGCACCAAAACATGTGGAACTCATAAATTTTGGCATGATTATGGTCTATGTTTCATGAAATTAGGTGGAGTGTTGGCAGCGAAAACTATCAAAATCGACCGCCAACACACCCCCACACCCAGAGCTTGGTTTCATGAATTCAAGACATGCATAAGAGTTATTTTTTAGCTTTCCTGTCATACCTTGGATTCCGAGTGGTTAACATCATCACTTTCATCCATTGATCCTCAAAACATATCACTGAGAATCAATGCAAGTCCTTCTTCTTGGAAATTGGAGGTTTTTCAAATTTTTTGAAAACAAGGCAAACTCTTGAATGCTGAAACCACTCAGTCACTCATGGTGTTCCATCCTCACAAGGCCCAAAGCCTCTCTTATAGGTAAAAGTGTATATGTGTATGGCAATAAAGGTATATGCATACCTTATCCATTTATATTGCAAGCTCAAACGATATGTCTCTAAGTAGAAATGCCATCCATGTACCTTGATCATGTGCAAGTGTAAGCAAAGGTGCATGTCCATAAATTATACTTTTGCTCTTGTCATCTTTCCCCTCTCTCTCTCTCTCTCTCTCTCTCTCTCTGAACGAGAACATGAGCATGATGAATCATTCTCTTTTGATTCTTTTTCTTTCAGGGGGATGATGAGATTTGCACGATAACCATGTTTGATGGACAATGTTTGGTGTCGTGTACGTGAATGATCAAAGTACTGGATGAGCAAAGCATGATTCGAGAGGCAAAATGCTTGAACAAGCTCAAAATGTAAAAGATAGTATGTGGAATCAAAACACATTTCTCATGTACATATGTGGCATTGGAATGGATTTGGGGAAATTGAGCATGAGAGTTGTCATGATTTATTTTCGAAATAAATTTCCTCCAAGGCTTTGAATTCAGATCAAGCATGAATCTGGGTCAATATATCTCAAGGGCCAATAGACAAAAGATCAGATGATCCTATCAAAAGACGTTCCAAAGCCATGTAGGTACTTGCATGAGAAATAAAACTTAGGCACATGTTAAATTCACAAAAGGATTTCATCTCTTTCTAGATTTCATGTTCACAATTTTATTTGAATTAATCCAGAAGCAATTTGAAGTAGAAATTCAGAAAGGTGTGCTACTGAGGTCGCGAACCTGCACCACGATAAAGGTCTCGAGGTTTCGCTAGAAAGTGGGGCCAGGCGGACTAAGGGACACCAGCCAACCAGCCATTATGCCCATTTGCATGGGTCCTTCTGCAGGAAGTCAGGTTCGGTGTGTGTCACATTTCCATTGGAATTTGCTGAAGGTTGCGAAATTGATAGGCCAGCCAGCCTAGTGAAGGCCACCCGACACTTGCCCTTGGCAAAACACGTTCATCTTTTTCTGGTAGTTCTTCAACATTCTGTGATTCAAAATCCCTAGGCACTCGGTGAAATATTAGAATAGGATTGTGGTTGGCACACAAGTGTGCACCAACCTCTAGCATTCCATGGGTAAGTTCAAACTTTATTATTCAAACATAAGAAAAAAACTTCAGGTGCTAAAGGAAACAAAAACTAGGCCAAGAAAACAAAATTGGCAAGGGAAATGCAGCAGCTATTCCCAAATCTAAACTTATTCCTAGCCCTACATCTAATCCCTCAGGTCCGGGGCCCTGTACAGGTCCTCATTACCGGTCGCCTTCGCAATGCATTTAATCTTAGAACAAACGGCCTTGCGGTGGGCATCCATCTTGTCATCTAGATCAATATTGTCGATCTCGAACTCCGCCACATGCTCGTCCATGTTGTTCATGCGTAACTTGAGCACATCCAGCTGCTCACGGAGTGCAGCGATTTCATTGCCCTCCTCCTCCTCCTCCTCCTCACTGCTATCGGTGTAGGTGTGGATCTCGGGAGGGCCACAGATCGGTGGTGGCTGGGTGAAGTGCCGCACTGAACCCAGGTTGGAGTCAATTGACTCCCCCTCACTGCGATCCAAAGGTGGACGCAGCTCCTTCCCACGGGCGACCTTCCGTCCAACCATACGATAGCATGGCGGACTTAGGCTGCCCGGAGAGTACTCCGGCGACTTTGGCTACACCGCCTGAAGGGCGGCAACCTGTGCAACATTTCCACTGGCGGACGATGGCACGACACGCTTGCCATTGGCCTTACTTGGGGAAAGGATCCCCGTAGTTGGCCGTATGAGCGTGCGCGCGCGTGAACGCCTGTTGCCCCTTGGTCCTGAGCTTCTTGAGGGCGATGTAGCGCGAGACAGAAATGACCAGCACAAGGGGAGGCCAGGCGGTCTCCCCTAGGCCGGCTGGCCTGGCCAAGGTGCCACTGGCCTGGCAGCGAAGCAAGGGACTCGGCCAGATTGATAGGTTCGATGATTTGAATGCTACTCGAAGAACTCTGACTCTGGCTTGACATATTGGGGGCAGGAGGTGTGGAGCTCTTCATGGCACTAGACTTAGGAATTTTTGGTGAGGATTGCACAGCGATGGAGGTGATCTTTGGTGGAGATCCCATGGACAGAGGCTGGGATGAAAACTGGGTTTGGATTGACAATGGAGGTGAGGCCTCAAAGCTTAAATCAACTCCGATCTCCCCAATTCTTTCGGGATTCAAACATTTGAATAGAGGGGAGCGTCACAACATTTGGGGCACGATTGAACGGGTCCGGGGAGGCTAGCCGTCCCCAAACCCTAGGTGTGGCCCCCGGTCTTCTGGAAGGTTCATCTATGTGCTCCACTATCCACTGTTTTTAGGGTATTGGGGCTAGAAAAGAAAAGGAAGAAAAGAAAAGGAAAGAGAGAGATCCTAGCCTAAGGTAAGGCCGTTTAAGGTCTGGCAAAGACCACAAACAAATTTTGTATCTTGGTTAACTCGAAGACATCTACTTCTTCGAGATCCGGCATTTCGGGCTTGAGGAATACTTTCAATCTTTGACCATTAGCCTTGAAAATATTCCTATCATCGTCCTGGAGGGTTATAGTGCCGTGCTCGGCAGTGTTAAGCACTAAGTATGGGCCTTCCCACTTACTTCTAAGCTTACCATGACCGAACAACCAAACACGAGAGTTAAAGAGAAGTACCTTGCCTCCCGCTTTAAATTCTTGATCTTGATACGCTTGTCATGCCATCTCTTTGTAAGCTCCTTGAATAACTTGGAGCTGTGGTAAGCCTTCTCCCTCCATTCATCCAATCCATTCCTTCTCCCTCCATTCATCGAAGCCGAAGAGAAGGTGAAACTAGTGCAAGAAAATCTGAGAGCAGCTCTATCCATGCAAAAGAGCTACTCTGGTAAATGGAGGAAGCCTTTGAAATTCAATGTTGGTGACCATGTATATCTATTAGTATCACCAACCAAAGGTGTTCAACACTTTGGAATTAAAGGAAAATTATCTCGTTATATCGGGCGTTATGAAATCACTGAAGAATGTGGACCAATGGCTTACCAGCTACAACTTCCTTCACAACTTGCCACAGTCCATAATGTCTTTCACGTATCGCAACTCAAGAAATGTGTCCAAGTTCCTAACGAGATAATCGGACAACAGGAAATCTCCGTGGAATCAGACCTTTCTTATGCATAATATCCTCTCAGAATCCTAGATCAAAAGGAAAGGGGTACTTGTCGAAGGTGGTTAAAATGTATAAAATTTAGTGGAATCATCACTGAATAAGAAGCCACTTGGGAGATGGAGGATTATCTAAATCGACTTTTCCCTGGTTTTCTTGGCTCTACCCTAGGTATGTTCAATCCTATTTCTGTTTATTCCTACAATCTCGGGACGAGATTATTTTTAAGGAGTTAGGCTGTGGCACCCTAGGTGTTTAAAAGGCATAATTAAAAAAACTCAATTAAATTATAACACATTAGGGAAGGCAAGTAAATAAAGAAGGCATCAAATATGAATTTAAACTTAAACTCACCATATAAATAAGTCATGTAATGGAGTGAACACAAATTCTCAAAACTCAAATCAATTTCCAAACAAGTCACCAAAATAATAAAGAAGGCTGAAAACTAGTACCTTTAGTAGCATGTGCTCAATTGGAATTCTGCCAAATTCCATTTAAAACACCATTAAATTTGAAGCCCTTTTATGCAAAGTGGGACATTTAAAATAGTTTGCAAACCTTTGCTCAAATGAAAATGTGCCTAAAACAAAACATGTAGATCTTGAAAAACTAAACAAAAATGGTATTCAAAAGTTTTTCATTTGAGACTAGGAAGAAGGAAAAAATTTTAGTTTACAAAACAATCCCTGTTAATTTCAAAAATCACAAAAAGGCCATGAGAGCTCTGTTTCTCTCTCCCCTTTCTCATGGCGCCCGTACGCCGACGTTCTGCCAGGGGAGTGGCCCAGGGTGATAGCTGGCCGGCCAGGTGGCCCAGCGCGCCCCTGGTTTCTCCTGAAACCAGTCCCCCTGGCTCCTTCCACGGGCAGCACGCGTCCTTGACGCTATGCACGGCCGCCACGCTGCCGTCAGCCCACCTAGTGCCGCCACCTCACCATCAGTTCATCCCAGGCCGACTGGCACTCCCCCAGCAGCCTCAAATCTTCGTCATTAAGCGTTCTATCCTATAAATAGGAGCCCTAGGCCGGTCGCGCATGTGAATCGCTGTTTTCCTCCTCCGTAACCTGGCATTGCTCCGGCGAGTTTGAGCTCGCTGTGGAGCGGCCATCCTAGCCTTGTATTGCCTAATACAACCACCCCACAACCTCCCTCTCTGCTCGGTTGTGCTCAGGAGCCCGAAGTTCGGCACCCAGGACCGCTGGAGCTACCTTGCCGGCGATGATCTGCGCCAACCGCCGCATCTCGCCGCCGACGAGCTCCTTCCCTACCTCCCCGACCCCGACCCCAAGCACCAGAAGGTGCGCATGGACCCTCTCTATCTATTCCCCTACCTAGCCCCCGCCGACGAGGCCCATCCTCACTGGAACATTGTCGACGAGTGAGGCTCTGCTTGAACTCCGGTGACCAGGGACCCATTTGTAAATAAAAACATTGATTCTAGGGTTTAACTTGCAAATGTTACATGAACTTCCAAAATCAAAAGAAGTGAACTTTGGAAATGTGTACTAAATCATAGAAAAATGGTAAAAATGCAAATTCGAATGATTTGGAATCCTTGAGATGAGACCTACAAGTTTGTCCATAGACCCATGGACAAATTCTGGATATTTTTAGCTCTAGGTTAAATACAAGAATAAATAGGGTTGAAATGTTCTGGTAATTCTACTTTGTAACTTTGGATGATTTTTGGCTAGATGTATCCTCATGTTATTCTAAGCTCTGTGTAAAAGGTTGAACCACTTTGGACACTGTTAATTAGGTGAAAACCCATATCTTGTTAGATCTACTAGAAAGCTTTACATATTGTTTCTAGATGCTTGAGTTTAGATCTGTACAAGAAACTTTTTTCATGCAGTGAGTATACTAAATGCCTACCATTGCGCAAGTTTGAACATTTTTTTAGCCCTGGTTAACTATATATATGATTTAATCCTTATTAAATGTCAATTTAATGAAATAAATAGTTCCTGTTGCTAGAAAAATCTAAGAGTTTTCTTAACTTTGGATATATGACCCTTCTTGCAAAGTTTGAGATTCAGATGATGAGTAGAATGCTAGATAATTATTGCTCAAGTAATTACCTAGATGGACTTGTCATTTTTGCTTTGACTAATATATTGCATATCTTCCTATGAAAATTTAGCCAAGGTTGTTGTATGTATCTGGATGTTGTCCAAAACGTTTGACATTAATTACTTGACAGTAGCTACTTCGAATATTTATGCGTAAGTTTAAATAAAGAAATCCCATGTTAAAGTTATTGTTGAAAATAATAGCTGCAATTTTTACTAAAGATTTTAAATGCTTAGATTAGTCTCTGGTAAAATTGTCAGACATAGAAACACTATGTAGGTCTCTGTAGAAATTAATCTTGCTCTATATATGCTTATTTGGTCATAATCATTGCTCCTGATATATGCCAGGTTAAAATCTAGAAAAGTTACAGTATGTAGTATATCATGTGTAGAGTTTACTTTAAAAATTTGAGCTTCATAATCCTTGTAGATTGTTCTGTATAAACCTAGCTTTATTCTAACATGCTCTGTTTTAAGTATTTTTCATGCCTGCATACTTTACTGTTTTCAGTTGAAATTTTTACTACAAGCTCTTGAGTATATTTTCTGTACTGAGTAAAATTTTTAGCAATAGCTATTCCTAGCCTCTGTATTGAAATTGCAGATATTCTTATGCTTTACTATTTTCAGTTGAAATTTTTACTACAAGCTCTTGAGTATATTTTCTGTACTGAGTAAAATTTTTAGCACTAGCTATCCCTAGCGTCTGTATTGAAATTGCAAATATTCTTATGCATTTTGTCTAGAAAATAAAACACCCACCCAGTTTATTTTATGAAGTAAAGTAAATATAATATCTACTCTATAAATGACTGTCCAGTAAAATGAGTTAGACAAGTTCATCACTAAAGTAACACATTTGTTGGACTGTAACTTTATCATGAAGGAAAGAAATGTATTTGTATCATGTTGTAACAAAGGACACCTTTGCATTCATAAAGAGTCTGTAAACCTGTCCTACGGCATTTACGAGCTAGTGCCTGCCAGCGAATCCATTTCCAAAGGGTCTCATTTGAATCTAACTGAATTGAACCAAGACCCGGACCAAAGTCCGGCAAGTGAAACGACCTTGCACCCTCATTTGGACTTGGTCCAGGATGAGCGCAACATCAGCTGCAGAGTGGTTGGACGCTGCAGTCGAGGGGGGTGCCCCAGATCCACGGACTGGAAAGAAAGGGGAAAAGTCGTGTGGGTGGCATAGTTCCGCATACATGTGTGTTAGGTTTGCCTTGTAAGGTTAAGAAACCTGATTCGAATCATCCGCCTCTCACCGTTTGAGACTGCTTAACAATTTCTGTCACATAGAGTAACAAGTGGAACACGATGATGAAGAAATAGTTGTATGATTAATGTTCTCCCTACCATGTATGCTTAGAGAAAGGTGATTATCTAGAATAGTTAATCAACCTAGACTCTGAAAGCTAAAATCTGAAAGTAAGGACCTACTCTTTGTTGCTTTTCAGCAAAATAAACCCAGAGCCATACCAGTCTTGTGTCTAGTTAAGTGAACTAAGTATATCCATTGATGGGTAAGTCTTGCTGAGTATTAGTATACTCGGCCTTGCTTGTGGCACTATTTTTCACGTACTAACTTTGAGGATATGATTGCTGGTCTTACTTGGCCTTGTACCTTACCGCCGGGTTGGTCTGTTGAGTGGGACAGTCACTCAGCCGGTGCTGATGCCGTTCCTACTGACTGATGTCTCGTACGAGCTTTATCGAGGCATCACTGTTTTGCTAGCCATCTTGTTTTATTCCTTCCGCTGCAATAATGACACTTTAATAAGCTGGTGTGAGTAAGACTCTATAGTACTTTACTATTTAGAACATGGTTTGTAATAAATAATTTCCGTTGTGACTTTGTAATGTAAGCATTGTTCTGTGTGGTACTTTTTGGGCTTGCCTTCGTGTGAGTTGTTGCCTGTTTCGATCCCGGTTAGCATGGCTTAAATCGAGACTTTACTCGAGAAAATGCTATAGTAGTGCAGGTTGGATCAGAGTTGCCTAGCAATGATGATTAGCGCACTCGGGCCAGTTTATTTTGGGTGGTTCCGCCAAAGCTGGTATTAGAGCAAACAGGCAGCGTACCAGAGATTAGAACCACTATTTTCTAACAACAAACCTTAAAATTTGATTTCAAAACTACTAAGGTTTTTGAAAAAGCATAGGACTACTAAAGAAGAGTCTAGAACGTAAAGCCCTAGGGGAATTATGGGTATGATCAGGTGGCTTGTATAGTATGACTAACTTCCAGCACATTACTTTCCGTACTTTAAATTTTGTATTTAAATTCTGTACCGACACGCCGCCGCGGAGGTATGCTTGCTCATTCAGCTGAGGGAGTCTGACCTTTCTGTCGGTGATGCGAGACGAACGCTGGGCTCAAGCAGTGGCCTACTTGAGCTGCTACCAATGTACCAACCATCGGTTGATTATATTGGGAGGGAGTAATGGTTTGAAATTGGAACTAAATTCTCCATCCACGACAGTACTCAGTCAATATGTTGTTCTGATGGTGTATGCTTAACGTTGTCCATACGATAGGAATTGTATGGATGCCGATTCGATAGTAATCGGTAATGAATGGGATTGCTTTCGTGAGTGTTGGCATGAAAGGTTTATTGTTATATACTGTTAATTTTCTGCAGGGAACTAACCCGAAACCTAAATTCTAGGACGATTAGTTAATTGACTAGTTATATATAGAGAGAGACGTATTATGTATGCCACTGAACTAACTGCGTAAGACCAAAGCTATTTGGCAGTTATTTTTCTTTGTGAGGATGAATAGGACATGCATTCATCCTTAAGAATTCAAAGTTAATTGCAAGGAAAATCCGCAAGTGAAAGATCGTAGATACCCATAAGGATTTTCTAGACAATCTGTCCTAATCTGCTGAAATCTGCATAACTCGAATTTTTGAAAATAGTAAACTATCTTAAATCAAGTTGAGCCTGTGAACTGAAATATAGTAAAACAAGTATATGTTCTTATGTAAAAATTTGGGAATTTTTGGAATACGTTATCCACAAAATTCTGGTCAAATTGTAAACCCCTGTTATTTTGTCTAAATGTAGCAATCTGGCCATTTGAATTTTTCGACCAACTTAAAAGCATTTCCTGAGAAAACGTTCAACACGAAAGTTGGAGATAACTCTATGCGTGTAATTTGTGTGATTATTTCTGTCCACTAATGAAATTTCGCTTTTATCGTGCCTCACGCCCCCTAAACCCGGCTATTCTTAACGCTTCGTCCGCACTCGCGGCCCTCGGCAGGTCATGATGTGTCATGATGGCAGAGAGGGAATCGAGGCGTGCCTTGTTGGCGGCTACTCGGGCCCACTGGGGCCGTGCCACTAGGGGCCTTAACCCTGCTGCGGTGTGTTCTCCGGCAACCTCCGTAGCGTGCCTCAGAATGCGTGTGAAGGCGTTTAAGAGGAGAGCGTGACGTTCTGGGTCCCGCCTTGGACTTGAAGTGTCGCGCCTCCCCGCCTATAAATGGTGCTCCCCTAGGCGCTCCTCAATATGCCTTCCATCCCTTGCAAAAAACCCTTTCTTGTTCCCTGCCGTCTTCTTCCTCATGGCTGTGAACAAACGCCTTTGCATGGGGAGCATGGGAGGACGCGGCCACGTCTCGCCTCCCAGGACTCGATCTTCCATCGGTGCATCGCTGGCTCTGGCCATCCCGGGACGGGCGCGAGTCCGTCCTCCCGTCCCAGGGTCCGGTCGCCCTCCTCGCCGTCCTCAGTGGACTCCGACGAGGACCCCCGCCAGGACATTCGCGACCTGGTGCGGGACCTCGCCGAGGCCCGCGAGCGTTACTCTGCCTCGACGTTGGAGGTCAGCCGGCTGCGCGCCTTCAATGCCGACCTCGAGTCCGCCCTCACGACCCTTTACGAGACGGTGGCGAAGGCGCAGGGTGAGGCCGCCGAGGCCCGCGCCAAGGCAGAGGACCTGGAGCGGGACCTCGCCATGGCCCGTCATGGGATCACAGACATGGGGCTCCGCTTCAACGACCTCAAGAGCCGTCTCCATGCCCTCGAGCATGCGGCGCTTCGCGCCGTGAACATGGCGCGAGTGCCAGGGAGCGAGGTGGTCTTCTGCCTCCATGATCTCCCATCCTACGTGTGGAGAGCTGTGTGCCTCATTGCGCACCGCGAGGCGACCCTGGCGCTTACCGCGGTGCATCGTCTTAGGTCCGCCCAGGACCTTCACCAGCTGAGCCCTGGGCTACCGCCGCTTACGACCACGGTGGAGCGTGACTCGCTTGCTGGCAACTTCGGGCTCGCCGCCGCCCACGCCGTCGCCTAGGTGGACAATGCCGAGATCCTTTGGCATGCGGGTGGTGGCGGGTGTGGCGGCGCTTAACAGGGTGTGTCCGACCGGTCGGCGTAGGGGAGCCCCTGGGGAATTCCAGGGTGGTCAGTTCCGCGTGAAGAGGAACTACTGGCAAAAGGTCCCTGGTGTGGCCATGAACCCTGGGGCCACGAACCCTAGACTTAGCTCCTCCCTGCGGCCTCTGGCCCTGTGCGCCGTGTACCTCCGGCTAGGCATAGGTATTTTGCTTCCTGGGGCATCTGGATTTTGTCATTTCTGTGTGGCCCTGCGTGGTCTTTCAAGTAATCAGACCTTTGTGTAACCTGACGGAGCAGCAAAATATATTTATATGTAAATTACTATCAAATTTTACAGCGGCGTCTATTTATCGCGCGCGCGATAAAACGCGCTCGTATCGCAGAGGAGAAACTAAGGTCCTGTTCATCTTTAACCTCATGCCAGCAGAGGGAGCGGTGGCAGCCGGGAAGCTAGGGGAGGGAGCAGGGGGAGGGGGTGGTCGGGGAGGGGTGATAGGTGGGCGGAGCGGCCACCGGCGAGGTCGCCGGCGGCCGGGATGGTGGACGAGGTGGCAGAGCTTTAGGGTTCCGGGTTGCTGGGGCTTCCCTGGCCGGCGGCTCTAGAGTAGGAGGCCAGGGGTGGCGGCGGCCTAGCGGTGGTGGTGGGTTGGCCGTCGGAGGGCGAGGCGGTGCGGGAGCGCCGACGGCCGGGCGGGGCCGAACATCCGGTGGGCGGTGGCCAGCAGCGGGGGCGAGGAGAAGGCGGCGGCGGTGGACGGATGGTGCGCTGGTGAGCTTGGTTAGTGTCGGTGGCGGTGGAGGGCGGCGGCGGAGGCGCCGGGGGCAGTGCCAGAGTTGGAGAAGGCGGAGGAGGCGGGGGCGCTCGCGCCTGCGATTGGATCAATTCCATTCGCACGCGGTGAGGAATAGACACCACCAATTTTACTCCCCTTTTGTATGGACGCGAGCCGACTTCGTACGTCTTTATTTTTGCTTCCGCGTCTGACCCTTTCAAGCCTGTCCGCGGGGTCGTGCGGGCTAACCCCACCCTTCGTGTGATCCCGTTTTGGACCTCTTCTTGTGATGCCGACCCTCGGGCTCCTGTTCGATTAGGACGCCGGCCGGGGGCCATTTTGATTTTATTCCGACTAACTCTGCCACGCACTTCTTTCGTTCGAAGTGGGAGAGTCGAGCCGAACTGCACTTTCCATCGGGTGTCAAAGTACGATGCTCATGGAGCTGTTAGCAGGCTTGTCTAAGTGGAGCCCCGACCCCGTGCGGGGGGGGGGGGGGGGGTGTGACACCTCTGGTGTCAGTTTAACCAAAGCCAGACAATTAACGTAACTTCACACACAAATGAGCTAAGAAAACTTAAATAGGAACCCTATGTCTAGTTCTTCCAAACTTGTGTGTAAATGTATGTGTGCATGTGTTTGAGTGCAATGTGTTTGAAAAACAATAATTGGTACCCTTTTAAACTTGACTTTACATGTGTGGTAATAAGGCAATAAAATACACCTTTCATAATGAGCTATAAACTTTCTATGCAAATCAAATTTAAACCGGAAAACCATCAATTGAAATGATTAATGGAACCATTCTTTGATTGGTGAAGAGCCACTAGTACCAACAAAATAATAAAATAAGGCCGGAAATATTCAACAAACAAGTAGTTTTGAATCTTGAAAATCTTTTCAAAGAAAAGAAGACATAAAACATACTTACCTTGAAGGTTCAGTAAGAAAATATTCATTCATTTCTTTCTCAAATGTCAACTTGGAGTTATGAAAAAATAAAAATTCAAACAAAAGGTTAAATATTCCTTTAGCTCATGATAACAAAGAGTTATATAGAACAATAATGCATTCTTGTATAGGAGTATGTGTGGATATAAAACTTGTTCCTTTAATTTTCACAAAACCTTCATGCTCAACTTGTCATAACCATGTAGTTTGAAGGCACACTCATATTTTTGTGACACATAGTTTATTTTAAAAGACTTTTTGCAAACTCAAAATTTAAACAAATCAAATAAACAAAAGTTCAAGTTTTAGTGGTAAGGAAATTCAAATAACTTTCAAACCAATGCAAACATGCATATGAAAATAAATAGGCATATTCACCATGTCATGTTAAACAAAAGTTTAGTTGAAGCCTAGGAGCAAAAGTGCCAAAATTCACATGGAATGATAAGTACTTTAAATGCTAGTTTTTGAAATAATTAAATAACTCTCAAACAATTGCTCAAATAAAAAATACATAACACAAAAGTTGTAGATCTTGAAAAACTAAACAAAAATGGTATTCACAAGTTTTTCATTTGAGGCCGGGAAATAGGAGATAATTTTGATTTACAGTACTGTCCCTAGAAAATTGAGAAATCACAAATAAGTTCCTGTCTTCATCTCCCTCCTTCCTCCTTCCTGCACCGTGCCTACGGCGCCACGCCGTACGCCGGCGCCGCCAGATGGCCGACCACTTGGCCGCAACCCAGCTAAATCCCGCTTCCGCGCCCCCGGTTTGCATGAGACCGCTTCCCCCTGGCACCGACCGAGCTCGCCACGTGCCCCCACCCTTCCTGTGCTTGCCACGATGCCATGGCCGGCCACCGCTGCCCGCCAGGCCGAGTTGCCCCGGCCACGCCCTTTCGAGGCAGTCGTGCCCCAGTTCACTCGCTCTCAGTTTGCCCTCCCCCTCCTTCCGGCCTATAAAGGGCAGAGCTCATCCTCGCTCGCGCGCCCAGACTATTGCCGGCGAGCAGAGCTCGGCTCACCATGGAACCACCCCCTCCACCCCCACATTCTCCAATCCAAGCTATGCACGGCCTCCTCCACCCTATATGGCAGCTCCCTGACCCATCCCCCTCCGCCCTAGCCCGCCGGAATCGCCCAGAACTATCGCCGGACTTCCATTGGCGCCTACAAGATCCGCCCAACGTTGAACCCCCATCTCCGGCCTTCCTCCGCGTGAACCAACCCCTAGAACGAAAGCTCCTCGGCCTCCTGAAGCTCTCAGACCCATCCGCTCCCTCCTTCCCTCACCGGAGCATGGCCACCGGCGACCAGAGCCACTGCCGGCCGCCCCTCTCCGCGGACCCGCCTCCTCCTGCCCTCTCCCGACGAGCCAAGACCACCGGAAGGTAGCACTCGAGCCCCTCATACTTTTTCCCCACTTTCCCCCTACCTCCGGTGACTCTCCTCACCGGGAAACGCCGCGCCATCATCTCCCTTGTTCTGTGAGTTCCGCTAGGGACCTACCGTTAAAAGAAACGAAACTTCCAGGGTCTAAAACAAAATGTACATGAACTTCAAAACAGCAAACTTGTAAAATACATATAAATCATCGCAAAATCAGAAAAATATAAACTCAACTGTTATGGAATCCTTAGAACAAGAACTACAACTTTTGTTACAGTCACATGTTCATATTTTGCTTTTATTTTAATCTAAGAAAAAGACTAGTTTAAATGGCACATAAATGTTCTAGGAGTTTGGTTCAGTAACTATGCTTGATTTTTGGATATATTGAACGTAGTACTGTTAGAAGATCCTGGTAAAAATATGAGCTCTGTTTGAAATCATTTGCTTGCTCAAATGATCAAGATTCCTAGATCTACTAGTAAACTTCATATATTAATTCTTGTAGAAGTAGACATGATTTAGTTATGAAAATTTTTCTGTTTATGCATGTTACTAAATCCTTACTTTTGCGCAAGTTTGAGAAATTATTGATCTAATTAACTATATATTTGAGTTAATGCTTGATAAGTAGGCTTTATTTGTGATATATAGTTCCTTTGCTTAGAAAAATCTAGGTTTATTTCTGAAACTTTGTTTTAGTTATATAAACATACCTGCAAAGTTTGAGCACCTTTTACTGAGTATTTGTTTTTGCAGTTATAATCCATGCTTGAGATATCATGTTTAGTTTTGCTATTTTTGTTCTGGAAGAAATCTGTCATTTTTGGCATTCATCTTTGGACAGGTTACTAGTTAGAATGAGAACTAGCTATGGTAAAAGTTTCACATGCAGTACTGGTCATATTAAAGTCCAAATGAATATGCATGTTCATATCTAGTTTAATGCATGAGTAATTCATCTTCTAGAAATAATGCCTGAAAATTTTACTGAAGCATTTTGAGTCCATGTTTATGCTCTGATCAAATTTTGAGACACATAACCTATGCAGAACTCCATGTGGAATATATTCTTAATGCTAGTATGTTACTTTTGTTAATTTTATAACTCCTTTTATATGAGTAGATAAAATCTGGAAAAACGTCAGTACTGAGTATGCCATGTCCAGATGCTTCTGTAAAAATTTTAGCTCCAGAAACCATGTCTAACAACCTGTACAAATAGGTGAAGTTCTTATATTAATCTGTTTGCATGATTTTTCATGTTTAAATGCTTTGTTGTTAGATGCTGAAATTTTTACAGTAGAGGCTAGAGTATCTGAGCTGTTCTGCAGTAAATCTTCATCACTAAATCTTGAGTAGATTTTTCTGTTATGAAATTATGAAAACATGCTATGTTTTAATATTGAAAATGAAAACCAAACCCCACACTCACTCATGAAGAAACATAGTTGTGATTACTACTCCATAAATGACTGCCCATGGAATGAAATTTTGAGATCATCACTGAATTAACTTTTGTTGGACTACAACTTTATTGTGAAGGAAAGAAAAATCATATCATGTCATAATAACACATCCTTGCATTCGCATATAGAATCGGTTGATCTCGTTGACGGCGATTACGAATTGGTTCTTTCGGACTCTCTTGCTGCGGCGGGCGTTGATCTTAATTGTACTAACGTAGCTCAAGACCTGGACCAAGACCTAGATGTTTCTCTGCCTGACAGTGCCCAAGAAGGCAAGCCCCGGTGCATAACCCATTATTTTCCGTATTATTTCTCATCTAACTATTCATATATGCTATAATAATTTTATTTGCGCATTTACGTTTTCTAGGTGTTGATCGAAAACCTTAGATGCATGATCCCTAAGAACCTATGTTTGACATCCGGTTCTTTTTCTCGACTAGTTGCCCCACTAACTAGGTACGGTAGAAGTCGAGAGGTTTCCTGCTTTCGTGAGATTATAGGAGTTGACTGACTTTAATTCCTGCTGAAATATAAGGACAACGGGCGGGGTTGTGTAGTTGTGATACCCCGCTGGTGTAGTCGAAAATGGTTAAGGTCGCGGTGTGTGGCTCATTTCGTTAAGCGTTTGAAAGTACTAGCCACATGCCGAGAAATATGGTAATCGGTAAGCTTAAGTACCTGATTGGACCGGCGAGTGGAACGACCATTCATCCTCTTGGTTGAAGTAGGTTTTATTTTGTCCGGACGTACGGGTGCAGAGTGGTCGGACTCTGTAGTCGGGGAGGGTGACCCGGATCCACAGACTGGAAAGAAAGGGGAAAAGTTGCGTGGGTGAAAGCGATGTCGATCCCCATGCGTGTGTGTTAGGTTCCCCTGGCTAGGTTGAAATTCGATTCAGAATCGTCCGCCTCTCACGGCATGAGATTGCTTAACGTTTTCGGTCACATAGAGTAACAAGTGCAACTTGATGATGATAATACTGCTGTATGGTTAAATGATTGCTCTACCATGTTTGTATAGAGTTAGATGCAAACTTAGAACGGTTAATTCAACTAGAATATGGTAAAGTTAAAATCTGAAAATAAGGATCAACTCTTAGTGGCGTTTTTGGCAAAACAAACCCCACCAACCAAAAAGCCTTGCATGTCTAGTTATCGGACTATGTTATATCCGGTGACGGGTAAGTCTTGCTGAGTATTAGTATACTCAGCCTTGCTTGTGGCACTGTTTTTAGGTACTAACTTTGAAGAGCTATTTGCGTGTCTTACTTGGCCATGTACCTTGCCTCCGGGCTGGTCTGTTGAGTGGAATGGCCCTTCAGCTGGTGCTGACCACCCTCCCACTGAGTGACGCTTTTCGTATGGGCTTTATCGATGCGTCACACTTTTCGCTAGTAGTCGTTTACTCCTTCCGCTGCAATAATAAGACATGAATAATTTGTGTAGTTCGGACTTCTGTAGTACTTTGCTACTCTGAACATGGTTTATAATAAATTTCTTTTCCGCTGCAAACTCTGAGTTGTATGAGATGATCTGTGTTGTAATCTCTGGGCTCACCTTCGTGTGCGTGTTGTCTGTGCGATCTTGGAATAGCGTGGCTTTTATCGAGGCTTCACTCGAGGAGTGCCAATTTGGGTCAGAGTTGCTTAGCAACAAAGATCAGTGCCCCCGGGCCCAGTAGTTTTGGGTTGTTCTGCCACAGGGGGGGGTCAGACTGAGTCAGCTTGTGACTGACACCAGAAGCACTTGATGTCCCGACTCTCACAATTACCGGGGTCGTTCGCCCGAGCCCAGCGGCTCGCTGCCTTCCTTCGGGGGAAAACACGGGTCAGGATCTGATCAAGACTTAGACGCAAATCTGGATGCCCAGACCACCATTCTTGTGTCCGAGACTGGCCGCCAGGGGCCCATCCGTCATTGCCCCTCACTCATTTGGTGCCCTGGGCAGCCTCGAGCCCATAGCTGGGCCGGCTTCGAACCCTGGGGTGTTATTGGGCCGGCCAGGCCGATTTAGGGCCCAGATCCCCACTTACCTAGGGTGGAGCAGTCGATTGAGCCATTTGGCGTGATTCTCGATGGGCCGCATCTTGCCGGGTTCATGGGTCCCTGTTCCAGCGGATTCGGCGCGCCATGGGGGGCGCCGTAATGATCCTTCCCGTGGGAATCGTGGGGACAGTTTGCTTTTCCTCTTATATCTTTTATTGCGCGTCTCGGCGGCAGCGGGTTTCTTCCTATGCTTCCTCTGCAACCATGAGCGAGAGAAAAGGAAGACGGAGGGAGAAAGAAGCAAAAAGTGGCCACACCTTCCATTCTTCGTTCTCATCGCCGGCGATCTCTCGAGCCCTCCCGTTGTCGTCGAGCTCCTTCCCCTTCTTCGCCATGTCGTTCTGGGCTGCTTCCGACATCACCAAGGCTGCTCTGAATGGCTTGGTGTCTAGGGGGCTGCTGTGTCCCTTAACAAGCACGGAGGAATGGAGGGTTCCTCAAGGCGAGCAGAGTCCAGCGCCGCCATCGGGGTATATCGTCTCGTTCGTGCGTTTCCATGAACGGGGCTTCGCGTCACCCTCCCTCCAATTTTTCCATGTGCTGCTGAAGCATTACGGGCTGGAGTTGCAGCACTTGAATTCGAACGGGATTCAGCACGTCTCCGCCTTCATCGCTCTGTGCGAAAGTTTTCTCGGTGTCCCCCCTGTTTTCAACGTCTTCTTGTATTTTTTCTCCATCTCCCTCATCAAGGCGAGGGTGGGGGATGAATTTCATCATGCCCCGGTTGGGTGTACCAGCATCCACCTTCTAGGTGATGGCAGCAACAAGAACACCCAGGCGGGCGAGTACATGCATATCCCCCCTTACCAAGGACAACAAGGGATGACATTCCTTATGGTTCTATGTCAAGAACCACGGGGATGCGCCCCTCCCGGCCGATTCCTAACGGACAAGCTGCCCATGTGGGAGTACGGCCCGGAAAAGGAGGAAAGGGAGACGCTTTCCGGCCTTCTGGCTACCATCAAGCTCCTGAAGAGCCAGGGCTTGACCGGCGGCGGCGTGGTGGGGGCCTATCCTTAGCTTTTTGTCTCCCGACCCCCAGGGGTCGAGGGGTGTCTTATTGACGTCCTCAGTCGGTTCGACTGACCCCGTCTTATGGTTGGAGTCTGGCGCCTTGTCGGGGACATCGGTCCTAATAAGAAAGAGCTTCTCGGAGGCGATGACCACTGAGGCGAGCTCACAGCTGTCTACCTCACACTGAAAAACACGCTGATATGTCAATCCCACGGTAATGACCCCGCTCGGACCTGGCATTTTCAGCTTGAGGTACATATAGTTCGGGATGGCCCTGAACTTCGCGTAACATGGCCTCCCCAAGATGGCATGGTAGGCTCCCTTGAACCCAACCACCTCGAAGGTGAGGGTTTCCTTCTGGAAGTTGGAAGAATCCCCAAACATCACGGGCAAGTCGATCTGCCCGAGCGGTATCGCTTGCTTCCCGGGCACGACATCGTGGAAAGGAGCCCCCGAGGGTCAAAGGCGCACTCGGTCGATTCCCATGGCATCGATGGTGTCGACGTAGAGAATCTTCAAGCCGCTGCCTCCGTCCATCAGTACCCCCGTGAGGCGCTTGGTGCCAACGATTGGGTCGACGACCAAGGGGTATCTCCCCGGCTGGGGGACGCTGTTTGGATGGTCGCCACAGTAGAACGTGATCGCGGCATCCGACCACCGTAGATACGTGGGCGTCGCGGGCTCGGCCGCAAACTCCTTTCGCCATGTGATCTTCTGCTTGCGCTTCGACTCGCAAGCCAGCGGACCGCCGAAAATCATTAGACAGCCGTCGGTTTTGGGAAAATCACCTTTCTTTCTCGGCGGCGTCCTCCGTCTCCTACTTCTTCTTCTGCTCTCCCCTCCTCGCGTAGTTGCCGAACCACATCCTGGCCAATCCACAGTTCTTGAGGAGGTGCTTGATGGGGTAGGCATGGTTTGGGCACGGCTTCTCGAGCAGGTCGTTGAAGAAGCAAGGGGAGTCGTCCTCCAAGGCCTTGCCTGGCTGGCGCTCCACGGCGGCGACATATTCCCCCCCTTGCGCTTGTTGTTCTTCTTCTTCTCGAAGCGCCTCGGGTGCCATCGCCGGCCGCCTCATCACGCTTCGCCTTCGTGCCCTGAGCACGGTCGAAAACCACGCACAAGGCATCCTCGCCAGAGGCGTGGTTGGTGGCGATGTCGAGCAGCTCCTTGGTGGTTCGTGGGCTTTTACATCCAAGCTTATGGACTAAAGTTTTGCATGTGGTCCCCCGAGACCTGTGACCTCGGCGTCCGCAATGTTTGGGATGGTGTTGCTTTCCTTGCCGAATGTAGTCGCGGAGGGACTCCCCTACCTTCTGCCGGCAGCTCTTGAGGTCCCAAGGATTCCCAGGACGTTCGTACGTGCCCTGAAAATTTCCTACATAGATCTCACGCAGGTCCACCCAGCAGTGGATCTGATCCGTAGGAAGGTGCTCGAGCCAAGTTCGCGCTGAATCTGCGAGGTAGAGTGTAACACCCGGTTTATAAAAGGACATAAACCGAGCAATCATATACGTGCCAGGATCAAGTCACACGTATATACAACAGAATGAACAGTATATCACAGCACATATCACGTTAAAAGACATAATAAAGCGAGTACGAATGTTATTTATTACATTAATGACAAAATGTCTGATACAGAGTATGCGGAAGCGTAAAACAAGTACGAAACTCACGGAAGCTGGGCGCCCCTGTGGCTGACGTCTCCCAGTCGACGTCCCTGTGGCGCCCAGCTTCCGAGTTTCGTACTTGTTTTATGCTTCCGCATACTCTGTATAAGACATTTTGTCATTAATGTAATAAATAACATTCGTACTCGCTTTATTATATCTTTTTACGTGATATGTGCTGTGATATACTGTTCATTCTGTTGTATATACGTGTGACTTGATCCTGGCACGTATATGATTGCTCGGTTTATGTCCTTTTATAAACCGGGTGTTACATAGAGGGGGAGGTTACGGATGATGAAATCATCCCTCTCTGCCTAGCCGGCTCGGCAGGCAAGGCGATAGTCGTCGAGCCAAAGGCCGGGATTCGTTCCCCGGCGTATTTGGCATTTTTGGTGGGCGGACGGTACCGTTGAGATACATGCGCACCACGGATGTGGATGCTGAAGACCCGAGGGCCCGGGGGATCTGGGCTCATGCTGCGGTCCTTGTCGCTGTCGTAATGGCCGCCTTAGCACGGCCGGTATGTACGATTGATCGAGGCGCCGCTGTCGTCCCCCCATCTTGTTCGCGCCGACGGGAGTTGAGGGTGTGATGTGCATCGTGGTTTGCGCTCACCCGTGGGCGGACCGATGCAACCAGACGTCCCCTGCCCTATCGGGGCGGAGCCGACCGCTGCCCCTTGGGGCACGGCGCTCCTCGTTATTCACCTTGAGGCTCGAGAGGCAGTGCATGGCCGCCTCCCACCCCTTGCACTGCAGAAGCGTGCGCGCTGGCCTAAGAGTCCTGGGGCGAGAACCGACACTTCCTCCCTGCTGGTTCGCCGCGAACCGGAGGTACCATTGCATCCGCTCACGGGCTTGCTTTTCTTTTGGCATAGTGGGGGGAGGCAGGCCGTCGAAGATGGCCGCCGCCGCCACCACATTCTGGCTAGCCTGGTGGAAGAGCGAGAGCGCTCTCCCGTCGTTGTTAATCTTGTTTTGCACCTTGGCCACACGAGCGTGCGCCTGTTGGTATTTCTTAACGATCACAGAGTTCTCCGCAAGCGCACGGAAGATGCCATTGTAGCACTCACCTGGAGAGTATTCAGGGTATCGAGATTTCACAGGGAACGGATGTGTAACGATCTTTTGGCTAGCTTAACCCAGGAGAATAAGAAGTAGGCAAGCTTCGGGTATTGTGGTTTATCTAAGGTTAAAGATCAAGGCAAGGTAAACTTAGGCTCGTCACTTGTTTACTTCGGGCACCGGTCTGACCCAGGTACTGTAAGGGACCCCCGGCTTGTCGCTCTATGTGTACTCGGATACGGGGGAGTGCACTAACCACGAAGCAGCTTCGTAGCGGACCGACAGGGCTGTCACCACCTGCGGTCTACCCCGCAATACTGTGGAGCACGAGGCAAACAAAGGCAATCTAGGACCTAAGCACTACGCTTAAGCCTTCGACTACTTACTCTAGCGTTGCGCAGTGTTACCCGTCTTTATCAGGGGCCCTCTACAAGAGCAACCGTTACGAGAATGGACGATGAACCCGTAAACAAATGAATAACTTAAGAGTACTAAACCAAGAACTTAACGAAAGATGAACTTCGGATACTTACTCAAGTGATTCGTACCCGCCGAGGTACGAGACGAAGAGATGCCGACACGTCCGGCTCTTCTCCAATCCTTCTCCCGCACACTCCCTCTACTCTAATGATACAAGTGGAGACCTACTACTACTTCTCCAACAAGTGAATGGAATGGTGAATGGTGATGGGATGCTTGAGAGGGTGTGTGGAGGCCCTTTATATAGCTCCAATGGTCGGTTCCCGCCATCAACAATTATGGGAACATGGACAACCGCCTTCTGGAGGATAAGAACAACGTTCCCGCCAAAACTCAGCCTGATCCACTGCCATGTGGGGTTGGCCGAACCCCTTTGGCCGCCTATGGCCACCGCCTTCGTCTGGGTCTCTGCTTGGTGGGTCCTTATGTTAGATTGGTCGGTGCCGGGGATGGGTTGGTCGGTTTGGTCTGGTTTGTGGGCCCTCTTTGTTGGTATGACGCAGCGTCAGATGTTCTGTGCATTTGCGTTGTGTCTTTCACCTGTTTTTGCTCTATTTCGGGTATGGGTGCCTGCAATCCAAGAATCACCAAAACATGTGGAAATGGTTAGTATTAAGCCCTATAACTACTTTTGGTGCTTTGAAAGTTATGAAAAGATGCAGGAGTTGATGGCTTTATTTCTGACTTAAGGGCCGTCAACAACACCCCCACACTTAGCCTTTGCTCGTCCTCGAGTAAAGAGGCAAAAACTAAGGCGGATGCTACTCTCTTGAAGAAACCTATATACAAGTTATTCCAAGTTTTCTCCCAGACTTGTGAACTTTTTAAGTGTCTACCATGCTTATCTTGATAATTGAAACTTGGAACGGTTTAAACTTCAGGTTCCTTAGTCTCCTGAGCTTAGATACTTAGGTTTTATAAATATATTTTCAAAACCAAAACATAGCTTAGCTCCTCAGTTTGTACTCTCGGATCTCTCTTTTTGTTTTTAGGATTCCTCACCAAGGCAGATCATGCCTTCTTTTCCTCCTACCTCTAGAGAGGCTTATGTGGAGCTCAGGGTAGGGAAAAGTTGAAAGCATACCTGTTCCTCTTGTGTTGCTAAGTCAAAGACTGGATCCTTTAGGAGAAACAAGTCATAAACGTTGATCAAGATGTGCAAGTGTGTGGATATTTTTGGTGGATGGTGTATGAACACCGTTCATGAGCTATTGATCTCTTATTTTCTTTTGGACATGGGCTAACTTTCTTTTGAAACACATTGGTCCTTCATGTGTCCAAATTTCTCTTTTGAATGCTTTGGACCTTCGTGTGCCCCTTTTTTTTAACCCATGTCCTTGCAACTTGGAGAGAATAGCCATGAATAGCATGGAGTTTTTGTTTTGTGGAATGGTATACACAACTTCCAGTGTAGAAGTTGGTAAAATATGTGGAGTGTACGTGATCTTGATCATGGGAGTATGAAATGCATCTCTCAAAAAGGGTCACAACAATTTGACAAAGCTCAAAGAGATTACAAGTTGCAAATGTAGAAGGTTTTAAGTTTTGAACATATATGGCCTTGGATAGGAATTTTATAAACAAACGAGGAGCCATGCTATTAAAATTCTATTTAAAAGAAAATTCTAAGTACTTTGCAAGGGAGAATTCGGTTCCATTCATTTTAACCATATCTCAAAAGTTAATTACTAGATTAGCATGGGGTCCCTATCATGAATTGGTTCACAAGAATGAGGTAAACATAAGGAATAAAGAGTATACAAATTTTATCATGAAGTGCATGGTTCTTTTTATCTTATTATTTTTTGTTTGTTTGCACAGGATTTTTTTGTGGAACATAGGGGAAACAGGTTTAGAGATACAAACTGAGGTTTAGGAGGAAGCTGGGCGGAGATGGGCTCTCCTTGTGCTCGGCCGAACCCATGGGTCGGCCGGCCCAAGGGTGGCCCCTCTGGCCTTGTCCTTTTTGTGTGTGGCCCATCTCGGTGTTGTGTGCTGTGTTCGGTGCATGCTGCTCCCCCACACTGGTCTTTTGCCTGCGATCTTATTCAAAAGCGCATGGAAACAAAACAAAACTCTGCCGGTTTGAAGACCGGGGAGTTGATCTTTTATTCAATTATCAAATATGGGGGCACATTACATTTGAAGGGAAATACATGAAAAATAAATAATGAAAGTAAAGTGGTAATGTGCCCAAAGGATACTGCGAAGGGTGATGTGCAATCTAGAGGTTGCCCTTCTCAACTCGCTTTTCCAAGCGTTCTATCTTAACGCCTAGACCGCGGCAGTGTATCGTAGTCGTCCTTGACGGACATGAGCTCTAGAGTGAGCTCCGCCACGCGATCGCTAAGCTCCTTATGCCCATCGCACAGTTTGATTACTGTGCGGAGGAGCTGGGCGACCTTAGGTCTCTTGAGGACCTGCTCATCCTCGCTCTCATACTGCCCACCGGGACGCATGATTGGATGAGGGGGGATGTGTCTCTTGATGCGCTTGGCACCCTTAGGGGAGGATGCCATGGACTCTGTTTCTCCTTTATCCTTAGGAGAGAGTCTGGGCATCAACCCCTTGCCGTACCCACCACTTGGGGTACGGATGCCCACAACGTGAAAACGTTGTGGAGACGAGGGTGTCGTGGTGGTGCGCGTGGGTGTAGCTACATTGTTATGACTAATGACATCCCCGCTCTTAGTGTACAGCAAATAAACGTGCTCTTGTCCCTCCTCTAATGGCATCGGCGGAAGCGGGTCCGCGAAGAGGCGCTTGGAGATGTCCTTTGGCGCGAGCATCCCCGTCGTCGGACGTGTAGAACCTCCTGAGCCCGGGCACCTGCCCCTCTTGGCGGAGATCTTCCTGACAGTGCGCGGCTTCGAACGGGAGGCCAAGGGGCCACCGAGGTGGTTCGGCCGAACTAGGGGTTCGGCCGACCCTGCTTTGGCGCCCCTCGCCTCCTCCTTCGATGCTGGTGCAGGGATGATCGCCAATGGCATCTGGAGTTGTGCTCGGCCTCCTGGTGGACTTCCATGGCTGCAAGGGCGAGATTCGCCAGCAAGGGCTCTCCCTCGAGGGCGAATGTGGACGAGGCTTCATTGAACGGGATGATTGCCCTGCCGGCCATGGAGAATGATCAGAGTTGTGGAGGGGATGAGAGCAAGAAGATCAAGATGGAGGTGAGGAAGAAAGGAGAGGGAGAGGATCATTTTAAAGCCAAAACTGGGAGAAAACTTCCTTTCTGCGGCCCGACACGTATGTAAATGAGAAGTGGCCGTTTGAGGGTTTTCAAATACAAAATTTGAAAGGCTTTCGCTGTCAGGTGGGGTCTGCCGACCCAGGGGTTCCGCCGGCCCCACTTGGGCCCCTCTGGCTCTCAGTTTTTTCTCACGGGCCAGGGGCACGAGGTGGCCCCCATGCAAGTGGTTTTGGATTTTATTTTGGGGCCGAGGAGTTTGATATGTGTCGAAATCTACTAAATTTATAATATCAAACTCGTCACTGGAGTTATATGGCATATGAAAAACTTTTAAACGTTGGCCATTTACCTTGAACAACTTACCTTCATCGTCTTGGAGTGTGATGGCTCCATGTGATGATGCGTTGACGACGGTATGTGGCCCCTTTCCACTTGCTTCGGAGTTTTCCTTCGCCAATGAGCTTAACCCTGGAATTAAACAGTAGTACCTTGTCTCCGGTTTGAATTCCTTCGTCTTGATCCTCTTGTCGTGCCTCGTTTTGTTTTGTCTTTGTAAATCTTGGCACTGTGGTAAGCCTTTTCTCTCCATTCTTCCAATTCTGCCAGTTGGATCTGTTCGTTCATTCCGACTTGCTTCAAATCCATGTTCCATTGTCGGATGGCCCAGTGGGCTCTGTGTTCCAATTCCATTGGCAGATGGCATATTTTGCCGTAGACAAGCTGAAATGGGGACATTTCGATGGGGGTCTTGTATGCTGTCCTGTATGCCCAGAGTGCATCAGGCAACTTACTCTTCCATCCCTTCCCCATTTCATTGACGGTCTTCTGCAGGATATTTTTGATTTGTTTGTTGGATGTCTCTGCTTGACTGTTGGTTTGCGGGTGGTATGGAGTGGCAATGTTGTGCTTGGCTCCTAACTCCCTGAGGTAGTTTTGGAAGGTCTTGTCAATGAAGTGTGACCCTCCGTTACTTAAGACCATTCTTGGAGTTCCATACCGAGGGAAGATGACTTCTTGGAACATCTTCTGGGCGTGTTTGGCTTCGGCAGCTCTGCATGGCAATGCTTCCACCCACTTAGATATGTACTCCACTGCCACCGGTATGTACTCGCAATCCTGGGACTTTGGGAATGGTCCCATGAAGTCAATGCCCCAGACATCGAATAGTTTGACTTGAAGATTGTTTGTGAGGGGCATTGCATTTCGAGTTGTTATGCCTCCATGCATCTGGCATCTGCCACACCTTCGAATGAACTCTCTGGAGTCTCCATACATTGTTGGCCAGTAGAAACCACTTTGCCATATTTTTGCTTGAGTTCTAAATTCTCCATAGTGGCCTCCATATGCTGCAGTGTGGCATTTCTCGATGATTTGTATGGCTTCTTGTAACACCCTAATTTAAATTTCAGTATTTAATAATAAATTATTTGGCTTTATTTAATTTTTTAAGGTTTATATGCTTAGCCTTGCATTTAATTTAATTTTCTTTCGCGAGTAATAAAAATCTTTTTAGGTTAAAACATGTTTGTGCATTCATGCTGGTGCATGGTTTTATTTTGGTTGAGTGATAGGGCTTGAATTCAAATTTTAAATTTGAATTCAAATAGAGTTGAGTGTTGTTTTAAAAATAAAACAGGAAGGAAAAAGAAGAAACCCAGCCAACCCAAAACCCCAGCAAGTCCCAACCCAAACCGCTCTGGAAACCCAACCCAAATCCCGCGCTAGGCGCAACCTGCCCGGCCCAGCTAAACCCAGCAACCCAGAAGTCGGCCCAGCCCAGCTCTCCTTTTCCTCTTCCCGCACCGGCCCAAGCGCCGCGGCCCAGCTCCCCTCCTTTTCCCGCTCGTGGCCCACCTTCCCTTTTCCCCGTTGACGGCCCAGCCATTCCTCCGCACTCGGCCTAGCACTCCCGCAGCCCGCTTCTCTCCGCCCCCGTAGCCCACGTGCACGCCCTTTTCGCTAACCTGAGGGCCCCACCTGTCAGCCGCTGTCTCCCACGCCCGCGCGACGCCGTGCCTCCTCTCTCTCGCTGATGCAGCGGCCCCACCTGTCGGCGCATTCATCTTCCTTCTTTTCCTTCTTCCTCGCGCCTGAGCTGCTCCGTCATCTCCGCTCCGCCCGCTTCCCCCGCTGCCCGTGGGCCACCCTTCCCCTGCTGGACCTACCGGCCAGCCTCACCGGAGCACTTCCTTTCTAGAACCTTCCTCAACCGAGCCCGGGATCGCGCAATGGCCGTGGAGCGCGATCCGCTTCCTCCGCACGCCGTGATCACGGCCGGGATCTCAGCACCGAGCGCATGCACACCCAGATCCCGGCTCCACCTTTAATTGGCCCCTGCGCACCTCCCTGAACCCTACCACACCACGCCGCTGCCGCCCAGACCCAAATTTCAGTGCGCCACCGTGTCCCGCCGTGCAGAGTACCCTGCTCCGCCGCGGCCACGCTGCTCCACCTCATCCTAGCCAAGATAGAGCCCGCCTCATCCTAGCCAAGACAGAGCCACGCAGCAGCTTCGCCATGCGCCCAGGACCATCCCCGAGCTCGCTGCCTCAACCCCAGGCCCTGCACGCACCGGAATTTCCCCGAAGCGCCACCGCAAGGTATCCCGGTCCGTCGCCCGTTTCCTCACCACCGACGATCTCTGGACCTCCCTGACCACCATCGCACCTCTGCGGCATCGCCGTGAGTTGATCCATTGAGTCCTGAAGCCTGGAGGAGCTACGCACTGCCCGGACCACGAGCACAGCACCGACCCCGCTGCCGGACCTCGACGCCGGTGACCCTGTGCTGCTACTCCGGCCACCACGAGCCCTCGGTGAGCACTAGCCCGCTTCCCTAGTCCTTTTGCGCTAGAACTTGTAGGGTGTAGCACATCCCCGTGGCCCGCCGTGGCGGGTTCTCTGCAGAACACCCCAGTCCCGCGTGACCCTAGTTCGGGTTCGCATTGACCCCGCACACGCACGTGCACCCCTTTGCACCACAACCCGCGCCCAAAACGGCCTACACGCCCGCACGCCGGCGAGCCTCGCCGCGCAGAGCCGCCCTCCCCACCACGCACTCCGTCCCAAGCTCCATTTCCCCAACCTGAGTGCCCAAGTGGTTTAGCCATGTCATGCTGAGCATCCACAGCCAAACCACACCTCAAACCGAGCTCCGGAGAGCCAGGAATGGCGAACGCCGTCGAGCCCCCGCGAAGCGTCGCCGCCCCGCGCGCCCAACCAACCCTGCGCCGTCCGATCCCAGATCAACGGCCCAGAATAGATCCAACCCGGGGCAACTCAGGCAGATAATGGTCAGCTCCAGCCCCTTTTTGCAAAAGAGCCCCTATAGTTTCCAGTAATCAACCCGCAGTCCGTCCAGTTCAAAAGTATTTACAGTTCAGCCCTGGTTTTTACGTTTTGAACCTTGAGCTTTTGTAATTTGGGGTCCGCCATCCCTAGAGGGTTAGTTTTATGCACTAGCCCTTAGAACTAAGGTTTCATTATGTTTAAGCCCTTAGTTTTTGCGCATAACCCCCTGGAACTTTAGTTTTCTTGCAGATAGCTCCCTGGAACCTTGTTTTAGCTCTAGATTTCACGTTCTAGCTCCGTTTTAGGCGTTCTTTATGTCCACGCGATCATTGTAACGCGTAGAATAGTCTTAGTTTAGTTTTGGTTTGTAGTTTTTATGTATTGTTGTATTGTTTCTTAGTATTTGCTCTTGTTTACATGTATGTGTATGTGCTGGACTTGTTTTGGCGTTGCGATCGTGAGTAGACGTTGATCCTTCGGAGGAGTACCAGTACCCGGAGCAGCCACCATTTTCACATTAGTTTGAGCAGCAGCAGGAGAACTTTGATGAAGGCAAGTATAACATGAACACCACCTATCACCTCTAAATACAATTTCATACTGCATTTTAATATTGTATGCCTATAAGGATTTCCTAGCCACTTTATTACCTTATATATCCCTTGGGTTGCATTTTGGTTAGTTGTGCTAGGTGCTACGCTCTCACACATGGTCCTTTTTAATTAAATTATTAATGGTCTTATACAACTTAATTCTGAGCATTACCCTCTGTGCTCTGTACTTGAGTGGTTTATGTCTCCTTAAAACATGTTTTCTAGAAACTTGGTTTAGGGGGCTCGCACTGTGTTTTGTGCTAGCTACTCTCCATAAGGACCATACGTCATTAGAACGACAACCTGGGACAACCGCGCAACCACAAGACTGGAATGGGACGGTCTTAGCTTACTAATTAGGTCTTTTTGGTTTGGAGTAACTTACCTGCGGGGCAAGGGTGGTAAGCTTCTATGACCCTCGTGCTGAGTGGCCTCGTCTATGCTTTGTGTCTTGACGCCCACTAGACCTGCTCCATAGTCGCCGATCCAACCCTCGTGGTTACTCCTTACCAACGAGATTCTTTGTAACGGCCTCGTAGTGAGTTTGCTAGTCATCTCACCTACGGAAGTGTGATGAACAACTAGCGTAGCTCACGACTTGTGGGTAAAGATGTGCAACCTCTGCAGAGTGTAAAACTGGTATACTAGCCGTGCTCACAGTCATGAGCGGCCCGGATCCTCCTTTTTGATTAGTGGGGTTACCTTGGTGGTTTCAGTGTGGTCATCAGAAGTTCTTAATTAATTTGATTAATTTCTATGCAATTGGGTTATGGTAATTTCATCAACTTGTAGTAATTAGCTTTAATAAAATTTTGCCCAGATTAAAAGCTAATGCAGTTGAGTCAGCCAACCTTAGAGCCTCATAGTTTGTGTTATACTTGTTGAGTACAAGTTGTGTACTCACCCTTGACTACTCTAATTTTTTCCTCTTGTTCTCTTTGGGGACACCCTACTGCTGCTCAGTTCCCGGCGACGCGGAGGAGTTCACCCGGAGCTACCAGGAGTACGAGGACTTCTAGGCTGTCGTCTCCCAGTCGACGTCCCTGTGGCGGCCAGCTTCCGAGTTTCGTACTTGTTTTACGCTTCCGCATACTCTATATCAGACATTTTGTCACCTATGTAATAAATAACATTCGTACTCGCTTTATTATATCTTTTTACGTGATATGTGCTGTGATATACTATTCATTCTGTTGTATATATGTGTGACTTGATCCTGGCACATATATGATTGCTCGGTTTATGTCCTTTTGTAAACCGGGTGTTACAGAGTGGTATCAGAGCTATATCGACTGTAGGACGAAAGCCTAGATAGAACTAGTCGAGTTTTGGGTCTTCTTCTCTCTAAGCCTTGTCTGCTGAAACTATTTTGCTATTATACTCCTTGAATTCTAAGATTTTTACTCGTCTTACCTTGATTTTTCTCTATAGAATAGTTTTCATAGATTCTGGCCTGAAGTAAGTCGACTGACCATCATAGGTGTAAGCTAGATGACCCTTTATAATAGCACGATAGACATTCTGCAATGCGTTGTGTTAGTCGAGTTGTGTGTTAAACTCGCCTAAAGTGTAAATTTGTATGCTTGTTATTATGCAAATGTTTGATTTGTATCTTTGGTTGATTGCATAGCTTAGCTGTTAAACTTGCTTAAATGTAAATCGACCCTTAAGTCAAACTTGAATTAAATAATAAAAATGAGTTAGATCGTTGGGGGTAAAACTATACACTCTGTTTCCCTCTACCTTATCATGCCTTGGTCTTCTCCTGTCTTGCTTGTTGAGAACAAGGATAACGCGAAGAGGATGTGATATTCCAGGGTTAACCGACGAGGACGTCGGTCCTATAAGGGGGTAGGATGTGACACCCTGGCCTACAGATAGTACGGGAGAATTTGAGGATTTCTCAGACGAGGTAGAAGAGTTATGTAGATCTGAGTTGAAGAAGTGCTTGAGAGTGCCAGAATAACAAGCACGGTTGGAAGGGTTGGATGTGCAAGAAGATTTGAGTTACAACGAGCATCCGATGAAGATACTGGAGACATCAGAGAGAGTTACACAGAACCGGAAGATCAAGGCGTGCAGAATGCAATGGAGTGACCACACCGAGAAGATGAGCTGCGGAAGACCTATCCTGATCCCTTTGCTAGCCAGCCCTTAGAATCTCGGGACGAGATTCCTGTAAGGGGGTAGGATTTGTAACACCCTAATTTAAATTTCAGTATTTAATAATAAATTTAATTGGCTTTATTTAATTTTCTAAGGTTTATATGCTTAGCCTTGCATTTAATTTAATTTTCTTTCGCGAGTAATAAAAATCTTTTTAGGTTAAAACATGTTTGTGCATTCATGATGGTGCATGGTTTTATTTTGGTTGAGTGATAGGGCTTGAATTCAAATTTTAAATTTGAATTCAAATAGAGTTGAGTGTTGTTTTAAAAAGAAAAGAGGAAGGAAAAAGAAGAAACCCAGCCAACCCAAAACCCCAGCAAGTCCCAGCCCAAACCGCTCTGGAAACACAACCCAAATCCCGCGCTAGGCCCAACCTGCCCGGCCCAGCTAAACCCAGCAACCCAGAAGTCGGCCCAGCCCAGCTCTCCTTTTCCCCTTCTCGCACCAGCCCAAGCGCCGCTGCCCAGCTCCCCTCCTTTTCCCGCTCGTGGCCCACCTTCCCTTTTCCCCGTTGACGGCCCAGCCCTTCCTCCGCACTCGGCCCAGCACTCCAGCAGCCCGCTTCTCTCCGCTCCCGCAGCTTGCGTGCGCCCCCCTTTTCGCTGACCCGAGGGCCCCACCTGTCAGCCGCTGTCTCCCACGCTCGCGCGACACCGTGCCTCCTCTCTCTCCCTGACGCAGCGGCCCCACCTGTTGGCGCGTTCGTCTTCCTTCCTTTCCTTCTTCCTCGCGCCCGAGCTGCTCCGTCATCTACGCTCTGCCCGCTTCCCCCACTGCCCGTGGGCCACCCTTCCCCTGCTGGACCTACCGGCCAGCCTCACCGGAGCACTTCCTTTCCATAACATTCCTCAGCCGAGCCCGGGATCGCGCAACGGCCGTGGAGCACGATCCGCTTCCTCCGCACGCCGTGATCACGGCCGGGATCTCAGCTCCACCTTTCATTGGCCACTGCGCACCTCCCTGAACCCTACCACACCACGCCGCTGCCGCCAAGACCCAAATTTCAGTACGCCACCATGCTCTGCCTTGCAGAGCACCCCACTCCGCCGCGGCCACGCTGCTCCGCCTCATCCTAGCCAAGACAGAGCCGCGCAGCAGCTTCGCCGTGCGCCCAGGACCATCTCTGAGCTCGCTGCCTCGACCCTAGGCCCTGCACGCGCCAGAATTTTCCCGGAGAGCCCCCGCAAGGTATCCCGGTCTGCCGCCTGTTTCCTCGCTGCCGACGATCTCTGGACCTCCCTGACCCCCATGGCACCTCCGCAGCATCACCGTGAGTTGATCCGTGGAACCCTGAAGCCTGGAGGAGCTCCGCACCGCTCGGACCACGAGCACAGCGCCGACCCCGCCGCCGGACCTCGACGACGGTAACCCTACGCTGCTACTCCGGCTACCACGAGCCCTCGGTGATCACCAGCCCGCTTCCCTGGTCCTTTTGCACTAGAACTTGTAGGCTGCAGCCCATCCGCCGCCACATGACACGCAGCCCACCGTGGCGAGTTCTCTGCAGAACACCCCAGCCCCGCGTGACCCTAGTTCGGGTTTGCATTAACCCCGCACATGCACGTGCACCCCATTGCACCACAACCCGCGCCCAGAACGGCCTACACGCCCGCACGCCAGCGAGCCTCGCCGCGCAGAGCCGCCCTCCCCGCCACGCACTCCGTCCCAAGCTCCATTTCCCCAACCTGAGTGCCCAAGTGGTTTAGCCATGTCGTGCTGAGCATCCACGGCCAAACCACACCTCAAACCGAGCTCCGGAGCGCCGGGAATGGCGAACGCCGGCGAGCCCCCGCGCAGCGCCGCTGCGGAGCAGAGCTCCGGCGACTCGCGCCACCGCCCCGCGCGCCCGACCAACCTTGCGCCGTCCGATCCCAGATCAACGGCCTAGAACAGATCCAGCCCGAGTCAACTCAGGCGGATAACGGTCAGCGCCAGCCCATTTTGCAAAAGAGCCCCTATAGTTTCCAGTAATCAACCCACAGTCCGTCCAGTTCAAAAGTAGTTACAGTTCAGCCCTGGTTTTTACGTTTTGAACCCTGAGCTTTTGTAATTTGGGGTCCACCATCCCTGGAGGGTTAGTTTTATGCGCAAGCCCTTAGAACTAAGGTTTAATTATGTTTAAGCCCTTAGTTTTTGCGCAGAACCCCCTAGAACTTTAGTTTTCTTGCAGATAGGTCCCTGGACCTTGTTTTAGCTCTAGATTTCACGTTCTAGCTCCGTTTTAGGCGTTCTTTATGTCCACGCGATCGTTGTAATGCATAGAGTAGACTTAGCTTAGTTTTGTTTGCTGTTTTTATGTATTGTTGTACTATTTCTTAGTGTTTGCTCTTGTTTACATGTATGTGTATGTGCTGGTATTGTTTTGGCGTTGCGATCGTGAGTAGACATTGATCCTTCGGAGGAGTACCAGTACCCGGAGCAGCCACCATTTTCACATCAGTTTGAGTAGCAGCAGGAGAACTTTGAGGAAGGCAAGTATAACATGAACACCACCTGTCTCCTTTAAATACAATTTCATACTGTATTTTAATACTGTATGCCTATAAGGATTTCCTAGCCACTTTATTACCTTATATATATCCCTTGGGTTGCATTTTGGTTAGTTGTGCTAGGTCCTGTGCTCTCACACATGTTTCTTTTTAATTAAATTGTTAATGGTCTTATGTAACCTAGTTCTGAGCGTTACCCTCTGTGCTATGTACTTGAGTGGTTTACGTCTCCTTAAAACATGTTTTTCTAGAAACATGGTTTAGGGGGCTCGCACTGTGTTTTGTGCTAGCTACTCTCCATAAGGACCGTATGTCATTAGAGCGACAACCTGGGACAACCACACAACCACAAGACTGGAATGGGACGGTCTTGGCTTACTAATTAGGTCTTTTTGGTTTGGAGTAACTTACCTGCGCGGCAAGGGTGGTAAGCTTCTATGGCTCTCATGCTGAGTGGTCTCGTCTGTGCTTTGTGTCTTGACGCCCACTAGACCTACTCCATAGTCTCCGTGTGGCGGAACCACCCAAAACTACTGGGCCCGGGTGCACTAATCTTTGTTGCTGAGCAACTCTGACCCAAATTGGCACTCACCGGTAGTTCCTCGAGTGAAGCCTCGATAAAAGCCACGCTATTCCAGGATCAGCAGACAACACTCACATGAAGGTGAGCCCAGAGATTACAACACAGAATATTTCAAACATCTTAGAGTGATTGCAGCGGAAAGGAAATTTATTACAAAACAGGTTCAGAATAGTAAAGTACTACAGAGTTCCATCTACTCAAATTATTCAAGTCTCATTGTTCAGCGGAAGCATTAAAAGATAACTAGAGAGATAACGTGACGCATCGATAAAGCCCAAACGAAAGCGTCACTCAGCGGGAGGGTGATCAGCACCAGCTGAAGGGCCATCCCACTCCACAGACCAACCCGGAGCCAAGGTACACGGCCAAGTAAGACTCGCAAATAGATCCTCAAAGTTAGTACCTGAAAAAATAGTGCCACAAGCAAGGCTGAGTATACTAGTACTCAGCAAGACTAGACATGCAAGGCTTTTTGGTTGGTGAGGTTTGTTTTGCCAAAAATGCCGCTAAGTGTTGATCCTTACTTTCAGGTTTTACTTAGCCATATTCTATTTGGATTAACCCTTCTAAATTTGCAAATAACTCTACACAAACATGGTAGAGCATCCATTTAATCAACCAGCAGTATTATCATCATCATGTAACACTTGTTACTCTGTGTGACCGAAATCATTAAGCAATCTCATGCCGTGAGAGGCGGACGATTCTGAATCGAATTTCAACCTGTCCAGGGGAACCTAGACCACACGCATGGGGATCGACTTCGCTCCCGCCCACGCTATAGTTCCCCTTTCTTTCCAGTCCGTGGATCCGAAACACCCTCCCCGACTACAGAGCCCAACGTCTCTGCACCCGTACGTCGCGACAAAAAAATAAACCCTACTTCTATAGGAGGGTGCGAGATCGTTCCACTCGCCGGTCCAATCAGGTACTTAAGCTTACCGATTACCATATTTCTCGGTATGTGACTAGTACTTTCAAACGCTTAACGAAATGAGCCACACACCGCGACCTTAGCCATTTTTTACTACACCAGCGGGGTATCTCAACTACACAACCCCACCCGTTGTCCTTATATTTCAGTAGGAAATAAAGTCAGTAAAATTCCTATTTGCTCGCGAGAGGCAGGAAACCCCTCGACTTCTACCGTACCTAATTAGCATGGCAACTAGTCGATAAAAAGATCCGGGCATCAAACATAGGTACCTAGGGATCATGCATCTAGGGTTTTCGATCAACGCCTAGAAAACATAAATGCAGAAAAGAAATTATTACAACACATTATAAATAGATAAAAGAATGATAACTCGGAAAATAAGGCATAATGCACCGGGGCATGCCTTCCTGGGCACTGTCAGGCAGAAAAACCTCTGGGGCTTGGCCCAGGCCTTGAGATAAGTTAGCACAATTCAAATTAACCTCCTGATCAACACGAGAGTCCGCGGGCACCAGTTCGTAGTCACCGTCCGCGAGATTAACGGTTTCTATATGCAATGCAAGATTATGAGTTACTCATGAACAACGATTTATTTCCTTCACGATAAAGTTGTAGTTCAACAAAAGTTAATTCAATGATGATCTCAATATTTCATTTCATGGGCAGTCATTTATGGAGTAGTGAACACAACTATATTTCTTCATGAATGAGTGGGGGTTTGGTTTTCATTTTCAATAATAAAACATAGCATGCTTTCACTATTTCATAACCACAAACCTACTCATGAGCTAGTGATGAAAAATATAAGTAACACAGATCCAAACTTTAGCATCTATGGTATAAATTTCAGCATCTAACCATAAAGCAATTACCATAACTATTCATGTAAGTAGATGACTCTAGTTGCTTCACCTTTTTGCACAGATCGTTTGAAATGGTTTCTAGTGCTACAATTTTTATGGGAACATCTACAAAGCATCTACTCAGTACTGAAATTTTTCCAGATTTTATTCACTTATAAAAAAGAGGTGACAAAAAGAACAAAGATAGCAAGCCATTAACTAAGATTACACCTACTGAGAGTTATACTAGGGATATGGTTCCCAAATTTTTACCAGAGCCTAGTCATGAGCTAAACATACTCCAGAAAAATTATCAAGCTTTATATCCACCAGATAAATTAGTTATGCAATTAACTTAACAAGAGTTAGCATAAATTTCTCAAAGTTCATTTGACCAGTACTGTATGTGCACTTTTTATTACAGACAGAACATATTCTAAACAAGAACATGTCCAAAAATCATGATCAGATATGGTGTAGTTTACTCAGAACAAAAATGGTAATTCTAGCCATGAGATGCTAAGCATGATTTTTAACTAAAGCTAAACTCAGTAACTGAAGCTCAAAATTTTTAGACAGGATCACAGAACTAAAATGAGACTTCAGAAATAAATATAGACTTTTCTGAGCATAAGAAATATATGATGAATTAAGTTGATTAATCAAGCATAAATCATGGTATATAGCAAATGAACTCTAATAAATCTGAAATTTATGGATTAACAAGGTTTCAGTTATACATACATGCAGTAGAAATTCCAGAGCAAGTTCATGTATATATTTTCCAGTATTAAAATCTTGAAAGTTAACAACAGATTAGAGAATCTTGATTGTTCCAACATGATAACTGTTTTGGTTGGGTTCCATCTTTTTACTGTGAGCTTAATATTCCATCAGTGATAACATATTCAAAAATTAAGGTCGTTTGTTGAGTGGAACTTCCTGAACATGCATAGGTTGATTTTCTTATTCTTTTTCCTAGATTAAATTTGGTAGAGTTTCTGCAGATGTGACTGTTACAAAACTTGTAGATCTTGTTACAAGGATTCCAGATCAGTTGAGTTTGCATTTTTACAATTTATCTGTGATTTGTTTTGCATTTTAGAAGTTCACTAACAAACACTGGAATTCTTGCAGACACACCCTTGAGCGAAAAAAAGAAATTACAACCGGGTCCTTCGCCGGCCTTCTCCGCCGCTGCATCTTGCCGGTGGTGTTCTGCTAGATAGGGCTTACCGGGGCTGCAACGGGGAGGCGCGTGGGAGAGAGGAGATCGAGGAACACCTACCCTTGTAGCCGTTCGGGTGGAGCAAGGTCGGAAACGAGCTCGCCGGCGCTAATGGCGGAGAAGATGTTCGGGTCGCCGGCGTTGTAGGCGAAGGAGGGCTCGGGGTAGGGGAACGTGGCATGCACGAGCACCGCGGGAGCGTGAGGATGCTCCTAGGGTAGCTCTCGTGCACGCTCTCCCTCTGGGCTGGCCGGTCCGCAGTGAGCTCGAGCTCGCCGGCGGCGGCGCAGAAGGGGAGTGTGGCGGAACCACCCAAACTACTGGGCCCGGGTGCACTGATCTTTGTTGCTAAGCAACTCTGACCCAATTTGGCACTCACCGGTAGTTCCTCGAGTGAAGCCTCGATAAAAGCCACGCTATTCCAGGATCAGCAGACAACACTCACACGAAGGTGAGCCCAGAGATTACAACACAAACCATTTCATACATCTCAGAGTGATTGCAGCGGAAAGAAAATTTATTACAAACCAAGTTCAGAGTAACAAAGTACCACGGAGTTCCAACTACTCATTTATTTAAGTCTCATGTTCAACGGAAGCAGCAAAGATAACTAGCGAGATAACGTGACGCATCGATAAAGCCCGTATGGATGCGTCACTCAGCGGGAGGGTGGTCAGCACCAGCTGAAGGGCCATCCCACTCAACAGACCAACCCGGAGGCAGAGTACAAGGCCAAGTAAGACTCGCAAACAGATCTTCAAAGTTAGTACCTGAAAAACAGTGCCACAAGCAAGGCTGAGTATACTAATACTCAGCAAGACTGACCCGTCTCCGGATATAACATAGTCCGATAACTAGACATGAAGGCTTTTTGGTTGGTAGGGTTTGTTTGCCAAAAATGCCGCTAAGTGTTGATCCTTTCTTTCAGGTTTTACTTAGCCAGATTCTAGTGGAATTAACCATTCTAAATTTGCAACTAACTCTACTCAAACATGGTAGAGCAACCATTTAATCAACCAGCAGTATTATCATCATATTCCACTTGTTACTCTATGTGACCGAAATCATTAAGCAATCTCATGCCGTGAGAGGCGGACGATTCCGAATCGAATTTCAACCTGGCCAGGGGAACCTAGACCACACGCATGGGGATCGACTTCGCTCCCGCCCACGCTACTTTTCCCCTTTCTTTCCAGTCCGTGGATCCGGCACACCCTCCCCGACTACAGAGTCCGACCACTCTGCACCCGTACGTCGCGACAAAAATATAAATCCTACTTCTACCAGGAGGGTGCGAGATCGTTCCACTCGCCGGTCCAATCAGGTACTTCAGCTTACCGATTACCATATTTCTCGGTATGTGGCTAGTACTTTCAAAAGCTTAACGAAATGAGCCACACACCGCGACCTTAGTCATTTTTGACTACACCAGCGGGGTATCACAACTACACAACCCCGCCCGTTGTCCTTACATTTTAACAGGAATTAAAGCCAGTAAAATTCCTATTGGCTCGCGAGAGGCAGGAAACCACTCGACTTCTACCGTACCTATTTAGCATGGCAACTAGTTGATAAAAAGATCCGGTATCAAACATAGGATCCTAGGGATCATGCATCTATGGTTTTCGATCAACGCCTAGAAAACTTAAATGCAGAAAACAAAATATTACAATACATTAATAAATAGATAGCGGAATGATAATTCGGAAAATAGTGGGATTATGCTCCGGGGCTTGCCTTCTTGGGCACTGTCAGGCAGAAAAGCTTCTGGGGCTTGGCCCAGGTCTTGAGACAAGTTAGTACAGTTCAAGGAGACCTCCTGATCCGCACGAGAGTCCGCGGGCACCAGTTCGTAGTCACCGTCCGCGAGATTAACCGTTTCTATATGCCATGCAAGATTATGAGTTATTCATGGATAACAATTTCTTTCCTTCACGATAAAGTTGTAGTCCAACGAAAGTTAATTTAGTGACGAGTTCACATTTCATTGCATGGGCAAACGTTTATAGAGTAGTAAACATAACTACGTTTATTCATGAATGGGTGGGGTTTTGGGTGTTCATTTTTAATTTCAACACATAGCATGCTTTCATTATTTCTTAACAACACAACTACTAAAGAGCTAGTGATGAAACACTAAAGTAACTCAGATCCAAACTTGCACATTCATGGTATAAATTTCAGCATCTACCATAGAGCAAAAACTATAACTATTCATGCAAATAGATCACTCTAGTTACTTCATCTTTTTGTACAGAATGTTCAAAATAGGTTCTGGTGCTACAAAATTTATGGAAGCAACTTCAAAGCATAAACTCAGCACTGAAATTTTTCCAGATTTTATACACTTATACAGCAGAGGTGATAAAAAGAATAAAAACAACAAGCCATTAAAAGATCAATTCTACAGAAAGTTTCACTAAGGATTTGGTTCTCAAATTTTTACCAGAGACTAGTCATGAGTTAAACATGCTCCAGAAAATTTTTCAAGATTTAACTCACTATGATAAATTAATTATTCAGTTAACTTAGCATGAGTTTGCATAAATTTCGCAAGGTGCATTTAACCAGTATTGCTTATGAACTTTTTATTACAGGTAGAGCATAACCTAGACAAGATAGTGCCCAAAAATAATGATCAGAAACATTGTAGATTACTCAGAACAAAAATAGTAAATCTAGCCCTAAGATGCTAAGCATGATTATTCAACAAAGCAAAACTCAGTAACTGTAGCTCAAAATTTTTAGACAGGGACACAGAGCTAAAAAGAGACTCCAGAAATAAATATAGATTTTTCTGAGCATAAGAACTATATATGAGGAATTAAGTTGATTAAACAAGCATAAATCATGGTATATAGCACATGAACTCTAATAAATTTGAAATTTAGAGATTTGCAGGGATTCAGTGGCACAAGTCTGTAGTAAAATTTTCAGAGCAAGTTCATGTGTATATTTTCCTGAATTAAATCGAAAAAGCTAACAACAGATTAGAGAATCTTGATTGTTCTAACATGATAACTGTTTTGGGTTGGTGTCATCTTTTTACTGTGATCTTAGCATTCCATTAGTGATTACATACCCAAAAATCAAGGTCATTTGATGGGTAGAACTTCATGAACATGCATAAGGTGGTTTTCTTATTCTTTTCCCTAGATTAAATTCGGTTGAGTTTCTGTAAATTTGAATGTTACAAAATTTGTAGATCTTGTTACAAGGAATCCAGATCAGTTGAGTTTGCATTTTTCTGATTTTTCTGTGATTTGTTTCGCATTTTAGGAGTTCACTGGTATACACTGAAAAACTTGCAGAAACACCCTTAAACGAAAAAAAACAAATTACAACCGGGTCCTTCACCGGCCTTCTCCGCCGTGGCATCTTGCCGGTGGTGTTCTGCGGTGCAGGGCTTACCGGGGCTGCCACGGGGAGGCGCGTGGGAGAGAAAGGATCGAGGAACACCTACCCTGGTCGACGTTCGAGGGTTTGGTGCACGGGTTTGAGCTCGTCGGCGTTGATGGCGGGTCGGTTGTTCGGTTCGCCGGCGCTGGAGGTGAAGGAGGGCTCGGGGTAGGGGGAACAAGGCGCGCACGAGCACCGCGTGAGCTCGTGGATGCTTCTGGGGTAGCTGTCGGGCTCGGTCTCCTTCGGAGCTGGCCGGTCCGCGGTGAGCCCGAGCTCGCCGGCAGCGGCGCAAGAGGGGAACGGCGTCGGGAGGGGGTTTGGGTTCGATTCCGCGCGCGTGAAGCGTAACTAGGAGGTGGAGAAGCTTCTGCGGTGGTCGGAGGGGGCAATGTGGGGCTGGGCTAGCCGGTCCGCGAGGGCTGGATCTCGGCGGCCATGGCGGAGCAGCGGGAGGAAGAAGAAGGAGGAGAAGGGGCGCGACTGTGGAGCTCTGGGGGTTTTTATAGGCCAAAGAGCTCCTGGGCGAGGGGTGCAGCGACTGGGGGAGGTCGATTTGGGTCAGGGGTGCGCGACGTCGAGCGGGCGGAGCGGCAGCGGCGCGGCGCATGGCGGATGGTGTCGTGGCGGCACGGGGAGCGGCCTGGGACGCGTGTGCACGCGAGGAGGTGCCAAGGGGCGGGCCAGGTGGCGTGGAGAGGTTTCCCCGGGTCCATTTGGCCGTGGGCGCGCGGTGGACGAAGTCCACCGGCGGCGTACGGCGGGCGGCGCGAACAGAGCAGGCCGGGGGAGAGAGATGGAGGTAAGGGCATATTGGTGATTTCTGAAATTTCAGGGACCTCTCGGTAATCAAAAATTATCTCCTATTTAGAGGGCTCGAATGGAAAAGTGTTGAATACCATTTTTGCATAACTTTTCAAGATCTACAACGTTCGTTTTATGCAAATTTTCATTTGAAACTCACATTTTGAACTATTGGTACATTTACATAATTGCACAAAAGGACTTTAGTTTTATTCAGTTTTTGAATTGATTTTGGCTGAAGTTCAATTGAGCACATGTCAATTGAAACACCCCCCATGAGCCAACTAAAATTTTGTGTATATTTTTGCATTAACTTTTGAGTAGCTTTTCACCCTTTTTCTTTCTCCTTTCATTTCTTATGCAATAGTTGGTCTTTTGCTTGAACCCTTCTCTTGAATTATTTTCCCAAATTTTTCTTTTAACTTTAACTAAGGTACATTGATTGTATTTAAATGTACTGACACCTGAGGCATCACAGGGAGCGGCGTCGGGAAAGGGTTTGGGTTCGATTCCGCGCGCTTGGAGCTCAACTGGAAGGTGGAGAAGCTTCTGGGGTGGTTGGATGGAGCAATGCGGGGCTGTGGTGGTCGGTCCGCGCGAGCTAGATCTCGCCGGCCATGGCGGACAGCAGGAGGAGGAAGAAGGAGGGGAAGCCGCGCGACGGCGGGGCTCTGGGGGTACTTATAGGCCAGAGAGTACCTGGGCGAGGGGAGTGGCGTCTGGGGGAGGCTGGTTTGGTCCGAGGCGAGTCGATGGCGAGCGGGCGGAGCGAGCAGGCGGCGCTGCGCATGGCGGGGCGGCGTGGCAGCTCGGGAGGGCGTCTGGGACGCGTGTTAGCGTGGGGAGGTGCCAAGGGGCAGGCCAGGTGGCGCTGGAGGGGTTCCCCGGGTCCATTTGGCCGCGGACGCGACGTGGACGAGGTCCACCAGCGGCGTACGGCGGGCGGCGGGCGAAACAGAGCACCGAGAAGAGAGAGATGGAGGTGAGGGCATATCTGCGATTTCTAAAAGTCCAGGGACCTCTCGGTAAACTAAAAATATCTCTTACTTAGAGGGCTCAAATGAAAAAGGGTTGAATACCAATTTTGCATAACTTTTCAAGATATACAACTTTTGTGTTATGCAAATTTTCATTTGAAACTCACATTTCGAACTATTTGTAAATTTTCAAACTTGCACAAAAGAGCTTGGGTTTTATTCAGTTTTTGATTGATTTTTGGCTAAAGTTTAATTGAGCACATGTCAATTGAAGTACCTCTCATGAGCCAACTAAAAAATTTGTGCACAATTTTGAATTGAAATTTGAGTAGCTTTTCACTCCTTTTTCTTTCTCCTTTAATTTCTTTTGTATACTTTGACTTTTATTTGACCCCTTCTCTTTGAATTAATTTCCCACATTTTTCTTTAAAGTTTAAATGAGGTACAATGATCTGTATTTAAGTGTACTGACATCTGAGGTGTCACAACCTACCCCCCTTAAAAAGAATCTCACCCCGAGATTGGATGATTGAATTTAGGTAGGGAAAGTGATATACCTGAGGTGGAGCTAAGAAAACCCGGATAATGTCGATTAAGATAATCTTCCGTCTCCCAGGTGGCTTCTTCTTCAGTGTGATGAGACCACTGAATTTTATAAATTTTTACCACCTTTCGACTAGTACCTCTCTCTTTTTGATCCAAAATTCTGAGTGGGTATTCGGTATATGAAAGATCGGGCTCCACTAAAATTTCTTATTGATCGATGATTTCAGTAGGAACTCGAACACATTTCTTGAGTTGGGATATGTGGAAAACATTATTGATGGCAGCGAGTCGTGAAGGAAGTCGCAAACGATAAGCCACGGGTCCACATTCTTCAATGATTTCATATGGCCCGACATAGCGAGGTGCTAGCTTACCCTTGACTCCGAAACATTGAACGCCTCGAGTTGGTGATACTCGTAAATAAACGTGGTCACCAACCATGAACTTCAAAGGATCTCTTCTTTTATCAAAATAACTCTTTTGCCGAGACTGGGTTGCTCGGAGATTTGCTTGTACTATTTTTACTTTTTCCTCAGCCTCGACCACTAATTCGGGTCCAAATATTTGACGTTCTCTAGTCTGGGACCAACTCAAAGGAGTTCGACACCGTCGACCATATAAGACCTCGAATGGTGCCATCTTCAGACTGGCCTGATAGCTGTTGTTATAAGAAAACTCAGCCAAGGATAAACATTTGTCCCAGTTCTTGTCATAATGAATGACACATGCTCAAAGCATATCCTCGAGAATTTGATTCACCCTTTCGGTCTGTCCGTCGGTCTGTGGATGATAAGCTGAGCTTCGAATTAATTTAGTTCCGAGAGCCTCTTGGAGCTGCTCCCAAAACCTTGCCACAAACTGAGGACCACGATTCGAGATAATCATTTTGGGTACACCGTGTAGACAGACAATCCGATCGATATAGATTTCGGCATATTTCTTGGCTCGATATTCAATATGCACTAGAATAAAATGAGCGGTCTTTGTGAGCCTGTCGACAATGACCCAAATGGAATCATGATGTTGAGAGGTATTTGGTAAGCCCATGATGAAATCCATGCTGATATCTTCCCATTTCCAAGACGGAATTGGCAGAGGTTGGAGAGTTCCTGCAACTTTCAATTGACTAGCTTTCACTCTCTGACATGTGTCACACTCTGCGACATATTTGGCAATTTCTATCTTCATACGAGTCCACCAGAAATTTTGTCTGAGATCTTGGTACATCTTGGTGCTACCCGGATGAATGGAAAATTTAGAGAGATGTGCTTCGTCCAGGATTTGTTTCCGTAGCTCATGATTTTTGGGAACGACTAGGCGATCCTCGAACCACAAGATTCCTTTATAGTCCACACGGAAACACATGTATTTATTTTCGCCTTCCACTACTTTCTGTTTGATGATACCGACACTTTTGTCATGTAATTGTGCCATGATGGTTTTGTCATAAAGGGTCGGCTCCACCGAAATATGATTTAAAGAACCCTGAGGAATGATTTCCAATTTCAGCTTTTGCATTTCAGCACACATTGTGTCATTATATGGCTCCACTGAAAGTCAATTGCAGTGGACCTTACGATTGAGCTCATCGGCTACGACATTGGCTTTGCCCGGATGATAATGAACTTCCAGGTCATAATCTTTGATTAATTCCAGCCATCTTCGTTGCCTCATATTCAGCTCACTCTGTGTGAAAATGTATTTGAGACTTATGGTCGGTATAGATATTGCAATGAGTGCCCATAAGATAATGTCTCCAAATCTTGAGAGCATGAATAACTGCGGCTAGCTCAAGATCATGAGTGGGATAATTTAGCTCATGTGGCCGAAGAGCTCGGGAAGCATATGCTATGACCCGATTGTCTTGCATTAGAACACAACCAAGACCAGTACATGAAGCATCACAATAAACGTCGTAGGGTTTATTGTTGTCAGGTTGAGCCAAGACTGGTGCTGCGGTAAGATGTGCTCTCAATGTATGGAATGCTTCATCGCACTTTGCATCCCATTTAAACTTGACATCCTTCCTTAGTAGTTCTGTCATGGGTTTTGCAATTCTGGAGAAGTCCGGAATAAATCTGCGGTAATATCCCACCAAGCCGAGAAAACTGCGAATCTGATGAACTGAAGTAGGAGGTTTCCAGTCCATCACTTCTTGTACTTTGCTGGGATCAACTGAGATGCCTTCACTGGATATAGTGTGACCCAAAAATTTGACTGTGTGCAGCCAGAATTCACACTTGGAGAATTTTGCGTACAGCTTATGATCTCTGAGACGTTGAAGAACAATGCGCAGATGTTGTTCATGTTCTGCCTCATTCTTGGAATAGATCAGAATATCGTCGATAAAAACCACGACAAAATTGTCAAGTTCCGGCATGAATACCGAGTTCATGAGATACATGAAATAAGCTGGCGCATTGGTGAGACCGAAAGACATAACCAAATATTCATAGAGACCATATCTGGTTGAGAAAGCGGTCTTGGGAATATCACAAGGCCAGATTTTAATTTGATGATACCCCGAACGAAGATCAATCTTGGAAAAAAATTTTGCTCCAGCCAACTGATCAAATAGTACATCAATGCGGGGAAGTGGATATTTATTTTTGATGGTCACCGCATTGAGAGGCCGGTAATCAACACACAACCTCAGACTGTCATCCTTCTTCTTTATGAACAATGCTGGACAGCCCCAAGGTGAAGCACTTGGGCGAATAAAACCCTTGTCCAGAAGTTCTTGTAGCTGGATTTTTAGTTCAGCTAATTCATTAGGCAGCATTCGGTACGGCCTTTTTGAAATAGGTGTTGTACCAGGCTGAAGTTCAATGACAACTTCGATATCCCGGTCTGGCGGCATACCCGGTAAATCGTCCGGGAACACATCTGCATATTCACGGACTACCGGAATATCTTCGAGACGAATATCTTTCATGGCATAGGCAGAAGAGTTGTTGCATTGGTGATGAGGTAAATATAGAACCGAATGACCATGAGTTGGGGAATTTATTTCAACAGCTCGGGAAGAGATATCTAACAATACCCCATGTCTTTTCATCCAATCCATTCCCAGAATAATATCCATACCTTCTAGTGGCAATAAGATTAAAGTGGTAGGAACGGTTTTACTACCCAAACTAAGTGGCGCATTATGAACAATTTGGTTTGATGCGACTTTACCACCCGGAGTAGATATCATGAATGACCCTTTCGTGTGACAAAAATCTAACCCAACCCTTGCTCCAAATTTAGAACTAATGAAGCTATGAGATGCACCAGAATCGAATAAGATAACTGCGGGGTGATGGTTTATGGAGAATGTACCCGACATAATTGCTGCTCCCTCAGGAAGGTTAACAAGGCTGGTGAAGTTAAGTCAGCCCTGCCTGACTTGAATGGTTTGTCTCTTGCCCTTGTTCTGATCATTTCTACGGGAAGCCTGCCCTTGAGATTGTCCCGCCTGGGGGCACATCTTGGCAAAGTGCTCCGGACTCCTGCATCTGAAACAGCGGTTATTGTTGTCAAGTCGAGCGGCTTGCTGAGTATTCGGCCTAAGGCCGGTCTGCTGCTACTGAGGTGCAAATCGTGCTTGCTGAGGTAGCCCGAATCGAGTCTGCTGCTGCTGTTGAGGAGGACGAATAATCCAACGCCCTGGCTGAGGGGCCTTCTGAAAGGGTGTGGTTGGGTTATTCTGCACAAGGCGATACCTCGGTGCAGAGGCACTCGAGGGTCCAGCAGGTGCCTTGCACTTCTTTTTAGCGTGGTGTGCAGAAATAAGATCCTCCTGGGAGATAGCCATATTCACCAATTCATTGAAAGAGTCTGCACTGACAAGATTTAGCCTTTCTTGTAACTTGGTGCTAAGGCCTCGACGGAAGCGTTCACACTTCTTAGCGTCGGTATCTGTGTGATGTCCAGCATAATGACACAATTGATTGAATGCCTGGGCATACTGCACTATAGTACGAGTGCCTTGAGTTAATGCCAAGAACTCGTTGAGCTTACGGTCAAGAAGTCCAGCTGGAATATGATGAGCCCGAAAAGATATTTTGAACTCATTCCAAATCACCACATGATCAGCCAGTAGCATCCCGTGGTAATGATCTCACCACATACGAGCTGATCCGTGAAGCTGCTGCGCGGCATAGCGAGTCTTGTTCGCTTCTGAACAAGGAGTAGTCAATAGAGAAAACTTGGACTCGATTGTGCGAATCCAAGCGTCCGCGTCCAGAGGCTCATCCGCTTTAGTAAACAGCGGAGGCTGAGTACTGAGGAAATCTCGGTAGCTCGCTTTCTTGTGCTTGATGAGCATGATGCCCACCCCGCGGTTGTTGCTGAGCTTGAACCAACTGCTATAGAATTTCCGTCTGGGCGGCAAGAACCTCAGCGATACCCACTGGTGGAGGAGGTGGAGGTGGATCGCCATTCCCCCCGGCTCCAAAACCACTAGGGGTGCCTCGAGTTGATCCAACCATCTGAAATGTGAGTACTTTTGCATTAGGCTCAACATTATCATCATTTCAAATGGAACATACAACTCAAAATGACATGGAAGTAATAGAAATCGCTTAAATCATGTTGTGTAGCAAAACCAGTGACATGAAAATCACTCATAACTGGAGTGCTGTACATGATATAAACTTGAAACTTTTACAGGAGATAGATAATTTAACGACCTACAACTTTGGTAGTCATCACAAAGTCAGATTCCAAGAGTAGTTAGTCGAAAAATTCATTTACTCCTCCTCTGGTTTTTCTGTTTTACAGAAATAGAGCTTCTGTAATTTGCGATTATATCATGCGATACTAATCCGTTTGTGCTGAAATTTTGTGAGCATTTCCACGATGAAATTTGGAACAACTTTGGAATTCAACTCAGGAGCTAATTCAGAAAGGAAATGAGGTTCAAAATTCGAACTAGCTGCCGCATTCAGCTTTTCACAGATCACCGATATTTCACATTAGTAGCATTAGAGGTTCATTACATTACTCATCCTCTCATTTCTACTTGGTTACTTCTAACATCAGTACTAAGGGGGTTACTCAACTCTAAGTTAGCCTAGTAGCCATGATCCAAAAGTAGGCTACACTAAGAGGAGTCTACAAAAGCTAAGAAAACAGCGCCTCGGTCTACATGTTGACCGATGCCTCACTCGCTGCGGGAGTGTAAACCTCAACCGGTGCGGGCTGCGGCGCCTGGTCCTCGGAGTCCATCTCCAAAACGCCCTGGATCTCCTGGGGCTCGTCCTCACCGTCCACCTGCATCTCGTCGGGTGGCGCGTGAAGGGCATCCTGCGCATGCTGTATCTCGTGGAGCTGCCCCTGGGCCTCGTCCAAGTCAAGCTGAAGGTCGTGAAACTGGTCCTCCAGGAAGTTGATCGTAGTGTCACGATCCATCACCGTGTCCTGAAGCTCGTGAACCTGGCCGTGGAGCTGGGCGATAAGAGCAGCCCTGCTCTCGAGCTCGGCACCAGCCTCCTGAAGCTGCTCGTCTCTCAGCTGAACCGTCAGGTGCAAGGCCCGAGCCTGGTCCACCAACTGAGCGACGGCGCAACTCTGGTAGATGTGAAGTCTGTAGAGACCGTCCAAGCACATCACTGTCATCCAGAGTGCCCCGACCGGGTCGAGGGTAGCGACCACGTCCACGTGTGCCATCCGGTCAAGCCAGAGCGGGTCTGTCGGGTCAGGTGCAGGGAACAACCCGAACGCGGTCAGAACCACCTCCAGAGGGTGCGAAGAGCAAAAAGTGGTCATCGCCCTCATGGCAGTAAGCTCCCAAGTGTCCAGCAGGTAGTGACCGACCATCTGAGTCACGATCTGAAGGTCGTGAAACTGGTCCTCCAGGAAGTTGATCGTAGTGTCACGATCCATCACCGTGTCCTGAAGCTCGTGAACCTGGCCGTGGAGCTGGGCGATAAGAGCAGCCCTGCTCTCGAGCTCGGCACCAGCCTCCTGAAGCTGCTCGTCTCTCAGCTGAACCGTCAGGTGCAAGGCCCGAGCCTGGTCCACCAACTGAGCGACGGCGCAACTCTGGTAGGTGTGAAGTCTGTAGAGACCGTCCAAGCACATCACTGTCGTCTAGAGTGCCCCGACCGGGTCGAGGGTAGCGACCACGTCCACGTGTGCCATCCGGTCAAGCCAGAGCGGTCTGTCGGGTCAGGTGCAGGGAACAACCCGAACGCGGTCAGAACCACCTCCAGAGGGTGCGAAGAGCAAAAAGGTCATCGCCCTCATGGCAGTAAGCTCCCAAGTGTCCAGCAGTAGTGACCGACCATCTGAGTCACGATCGGCTCCCACCCGTTGAGCGGGTGCTACGGGATCACCATCGTCACACTGCAGCGACGAACTCCGTCCTCCACAAACTCGTGGCCATCGTAAATCGGTGGCTGGAGGTAACCGGCTGCACTCAAAAGCTCCCAAAGACGGCGAGGAAATCTGCCCCAGTGCAAGCAAGCGGAGTGCACATGCCCCTGCGCGTCAACCACCAGCAGCTCTTCCATCTGTCCCAACAAAAGACCAATGGATCAGCTGATGGTAAACAAGGAATAGCTGACTCTGGACAGTGAAAGAAATTGCTAAAATGATAGATAATGTTTTCCGAAAATTCTCAAATTTTTTCACAAGATCCCTATGATAATAAGGAACAATTCATATAGTCATCAATAAGATCAATTTGGATTCCATGGGGGTGATATGCTCAGGTTTTCAGGGTGACGCCAACCAGGAAAACTGGGTGCCCAGAGAGGGTGTATTTTGACCATAACTCTAAAAAATTTGTCTAAAATAATTTAATTTTTTATGGTAAGTTCATCACTTAGTTTTCTACAACTTTCATGTTGAACGATTTTTCGTTTGAACAACTTATGAAGGTCGAAAAATTTCAGTTGTACAGACTGTTCAGAGTTAACAGTTTTACACAGTGTTGATCTAAAATCACAAATACCAAGCTAGAAGGTTTCAAAAATTCTCAAATTTTTACAAGCATTTGATAGCTTAGGGAACATCATTTCGACTTACTACCCCAAGTCGATTTGAATAATTTAACAAAGGGTTAAAATTCGTGGAAACCAAATTCCCTGAATTTGCAGACTATCTAGATGCTCCTTAAGGTAGGATTTTAGCCGATTTGATTGGGATTTCTTCCAAAGATTTCTTTGTTAACCATTTTGAGGATGAATGCAGAACCTATCCGTCCACACCAAGGAAAATAATTGCCAAGTAACTTTGGTCTTACGCAAATGACTTTGATGGCATACATATTACGTCTCTCACTACGTAGCTACTCGATATAGCTAGATAGCCTAGGATTTGATTTCGAGTTAGCGTACCTACAGAAAATTGACAATATATAAATTGAACCTTCTGTGCCAGCACCCACGAAAGCGTTCTCATACATTACCGATCACTATAGAACCGACATCCATACAATTACCGCCGTATGGACAACGTTAAGCATACGTCATCGAAACAACGTATTGACTAAGTACCATCTTTGACGGGAAATTGAATTCCAATTTTGAACCATTACTCCCCATATAATCAACCAAAGTTGTTATATGGGCAGCAGCTCAAGTAGGCCACTGCTTGAGCTCCAGCGTTCGGCTCGCATCACCGACGGGAAGGTCAGACTCCCTCAGCTGACTGAGTAAGCATACCTCCGCGGCGACGATGTAGTTGCAGAATTTAATTTACGTAATTTAAATACTGTAAAGTAATGTGCTGGAAGTTAGCCATACAATATAAGCCACCTGATTATACCCATAAGATCCCCTAGGGCTTTACGTCCTAGACTTGTCCTTGGAGATCCTAAACTCTTTCAAACACTTTAGTAGTTTTGAAGTCAAGTTTTAATTTGTTGTTTTGAAAAACCGAGGCTGCCATCTCTGGTAGGCTGTCTGCGAGCTCTGGTGCCAGCTGTGGCGGAACCACCCAAAACTACTGGGCCCGGGTGCACTGATCTTTGTTGCTGAGCAATTCTGACCCAAATTGGCACTCACCGGTAGTTCCTCGAGTGAAGCCTCGATAAAAGCCACGCTATTCCAGGATCAGCAGACAACACTCACACGAAGGTGAGCCCAGAGATTACAACACAGAACATTTCATACATCTCAGAGTGATTGTAGCGGAAAGGAAATTTATTACAAACCAGGTTCAGAATAGGCTTTTTGGTTGGTGGGGTTTGTTTTGCCTAAAATGCCGCTAAGTGTTGATCCTTACTTTCAGGTTTTACTTAGCCATATTCTAGTTGGATTAACCGTTCTAAATTTGCAACTAACTCTACACAAACAAGGTAGAGCATCCATTTAATCAACCAGCAGTATTATCATCATCATGTTCCACTTGTTACTCTGTGTGACCGAAATCATTAAGCAATCTCATGCCGTGAGAGGCGGACGATTCTGAATCGAATTTCAACCTGGCCAGGGGAACCTAGACCACACGCATGGGGATCGACTTCGCTCCCGCCCACGCTACAATTCCCCTTTCTTTCCAGTCCGTGGATCCGGAACACCCTCCCCGACTACAGAGCCCGATGTCTCTGCACCCGTATGTCGCGACAAAAAAAATAAACCCTACTTCTACCAGGAGGTTGCGAGATCGTTCCACTCGCTGGTCCAATCAGGTACTTAAGCTTACCGATTACCATATTTCTCGGTATGTGGCTAGTACTTTCAAACGCTTAACGAAATGAGCCACACACCGCGACCTTAGCCATTTTTGACTACACCAGCGGGGTATCTCAACTACACAACCCCGCCCGTTGTCCTTATATTTCAGCAGGAAATAAAGTCAGTAAAATTCCTATTTGCTCACTAGAGGCAGGAAACCCCTCGACTTCTACCGTACCTAATTAGCATGGCAACTAGTCAATAAAAAGATCCGGGCATCAAACATAGGTACCTAGGGATCATGCATCTAGGGTTTTCGATCAACGCCTAGAAAACGTAAATGCAGAAAAGAAATTATTACAACACATTATAAATAGATAAAAGAATAATAACTCGGAAAATAAGGCATAATACACTGGGGCTTGCCTTCCTGGGCACTGTCAGGCAGAAAAACCTCTGGGGCTAGGCCCAGGCCTTGAGATAAGTTAGCACAATTCAAATTAACCTCCTGATCAACACAAGAGTCCGCGGGCACTAGTTTGTAGTCACCGTCCGCGAGATTAACTGTTTCTATATGCAATGCAAGATTATGAGTTACTCATGGACAACGATTTCTTTCCTTCATGATAAAGTTGTAGTTCAACAAAAGTTAATTCAATGATGATCTCAATATTTTATTTCATGGGCCGTCATTTATGGAGTTGTGAACACAACGATGTTTCTTCATGAATGAGTGGGGGTTTGGTTTTCATTTTCAATAATAAAACATAGCATGCTTTCACTATTTCATAACCACAAACCTACTCATGAGCTAGTGATGAAAAATTAAAGTAACACAGATCCAAACTTTAGCATCTATGGTATAAATTTCAGCGTCTAACCATAAAGCAATTACCATAACTATTCATGTAAGTAGATGACTCTAGTTGCTTCACCTTTTTGCACAGAACGTTTGACATGGGTTCTGGTGCTACAATGTTTATGGGAGCATCTACAAATCATCTACTCAGTACTAAAATTTTCCATATTTTATTCACTTATACAGCAGAGGTGACAAAAAGAACAAAGATAGCAAGCCATTAACTAAGATTACACCTACAGAGAGTTATACTAGGGATATGGTTCTCAAATTTTTACCAAAGCCTAGACATGAGCTAAACATACTCCAGAAAAATTATCAAGCTTTATATCCACCAGATAAATTAGTTATGCAATTAACTTAACAAGAGTTAGCATAAATTTCTCAAAGTTCATTTGACTAGTACTGCATGTGAACTTTTTATTATAGACAGAACATACTCTAAACAAGAACATGCCCAAAAATCATGATCAGATATGGTGTAGTTTACTCAGAACAAAAATGGTAATTCTAGCCATGAGATGCTAAGCATGATTTTTAACTAAAGCAAAACTCAGTAACTGCAGCTCAAAATTTTTAGGCAGGATCACAAAACTAAAACGAGACTTCAGAAATAAATATAGACTTTTCTGAGCATAAGAAATATATATGATGAATTAAGTTGATTAATCAAGCATAAATCATGGTATGTAGCAAATGAACTCTAATAAATCTGAAATTTATGGGTTACACATGCATGCAGTAGAAATTCCAGAGCAAGTTCATGTATATGTTTTCCAGTATTAAAATCTTGAAAGTTAACAAAAGATTAGAGAATCTTGATTGTTCCAACATGATAACTGTTTTGGTTGGGTTCCATCTTTTTACTGTGAGCTTAATATTCCATCAGTGATAACATATTCAAAAATTAAGGTCGTTTGTTGAGTGGAATTTCCTGAACATGCATAGGTTGATTTTCTTATTCTTTTTCCTAAATTAAATTTGGTAGAGTTTCTGCAGATGTGACTGTTACAAAACTTGTAGATCTTGTTACAAGGATTCCAGATTAGTTGAGTTTGCATTTTTACGATTTATCTGTGATTTGTTCTGCATTTTAGAAGTTCACTGACAAACAGTTGAATTCTTGCAGACACACCCTTGAGCGAAAAAAAGAAATTACAACCGGGTCCTTCGCCGGCCTTCTCCGCCGCTGAATCTTGCCGGTGGTGTTCTGCTAGGCAGGGCTTACCGGGTGTGGCAGAACCACCTGAATTATCCCGGCTCAAGTGCGCAGGCCATCACCATAAGGGAAACATCAGCTCAAACGCACTTCAAACGGAACAATTCTTGGTCTGTCGGGTAACGTCCCGATACAACCACCGGATCTCGGATCGAACAAGCATACCGCGCACGAAGTTGAGTCCAGAGATATTACAACCACAATTTTACAACACAGGCATAACAATGTTTACAAACTAGTTCAAACCATTATTACAAAAACCAACATAAGTAAAACAGTTATACAAGCCTTAAGTGTAAAACTTCAGAGTTAAAACAGCGGAAGATAAAACACGACGGCTACAACACGTCGCAAAAGTATACCAAGCAAGGTATCACTCATCAAGGTCATTGCCGGCCGAAGACGTATCCCATTCTACGGACCAGCCAGGAGGCAAGGAGCAGGGCCAAGATAAACTAGCGACCTGGTCCTCAAAACTCATACCTGAAAAAGGGTTTCAACAGCAAGGCTGAGTTTTCTAATACTCAGCAAGACTTAACCGTCAATGGGTATAAGTAGCCCACTTTAGCTAGACTATGCAAAGTTTAGTGAGGCTCTGGTTTTCCTTTTTGCTGAAAAGCAATAAAGAGTAGGTCCTTACTTTCAAGTTTTAGCTTTCAAGATTCTAGTTGATTAACCATTCTATGTAAGCAACTACTGTCCAATCATGGTAGAAAACTAAGCAAACATCAAGATTGATAAATAATATTGTTGCTCTTATTACTCTGTGTGGCAAAGGGATCAAGCAGTCTCATCTCATCGTGAGAGGCAGATGATTCTGAATCGAAATTCAACCTTGCAAGGATAAACCTAGCACACACATCTGGAACACCGTCGGGTCGTTCCCAAACAACCGTTGACCTTTCTTTCAGGCTTGTGGATAGGGTCACTCTCCCCGACTACAGGGCTCCAAGGTCCACCCTTCTACGAGATCCACCCTTGTCCCTTGAAGTCGCAGTGTTGATCAACATTAACATTTAAAAACCTATCTCTAAAGAGAGAGTGAAAGATATATCCACTCCCCGGTCCAATCGGCTACTAGGCTTGCTGCGTACCATATTTATGGCATGTGGCTAGTACTTTCAAAAACTTAACCACCGCTACCACACACCGCGACCTTAGCAAGTTCATCAACACAGACGGGGTCTCACATAAGGTCATGATATCAAACACAACCCAGTCTGTCGTCCTTATATTGATAACAGAAAGGTAAACAATCGATTCCTATAAAACTCGCGAGTGACAGGCAATCACTCGACTTTTACCGGTCCTATAAGCTTAGCAAGTAATCGAACTCAAGTCTAGTGTTCAGTACATAGGTTCCTAGGATCATGCATCTAGGGTTTCAATTCAAATCCTATGAACTGTAAATGCACAAGTAAATAATGATAATAATTTGAAATATAGGTTATGTCCGGGGCTTGCCTTCTCGGTAGTCGCTAGCTAACACAGCCTTAGGCTCTTCCGAACTTTGGTTCGGGGCTTCAGTTAGTTCAGCTGCGTTCACCTGGACTTCTGGATCACCTCCGTCAGACTCCGGGATCAACTCGTACGTCCCGTCCGATAAAGCAGACGTATCTATATGTGATGCAAGAGATGAAATCATAAACACGCTCACGATGTGGTGAAGCTAAACAAACAAAATTAATACACACATGGGCAAACGTTTATAGAGTAGTAACTCAACAAATCTAGCTACACAAGGCATCATGATCAACAGCACAAGAAAGCTATACTAACTTCATAAACAAGTGGGAGTGGTTTCCTATAGCAAGCAAACTATGGTTTGCTAACAAATTAGTCACTCAGTGCACATTCAGTAATAAATTTAGCAAAAATCACCCTAAACAGAACATGTACAGAGTAGGCTACCCTGTGAAATTCATGCCAAAACATGTATCCATTTATTCATAACAAATCAATCATTCAGACCACACCTAAAACAAGATTGAATTACACAGATTAAACTAGAGCAAAACAGAAGCTCAAAATTTAACAGAAGACCTACACAGGGATTAATTAGCTACTGTGAATTTTCAATGATTTTATCTAGACAGAATTAATTCTGAGAAAATAAACAAAATAGACATCAGATTAGCAAGATTTATTTTTAGCTCCTGTTCTATTCATGAAATGGGGCTCAAACTTCATGTACAAGCTAAACTATTCAAAACAATCACTCAGAATTATTTTCATGATTTATCATCAGCATAAACTATTTATCATAATTAAAGTCTACTAAACAAGGATTAAATCAAAGAAATAGCTACACATGAGAACTGACAATGAAATTTTTATATCAATACTAGTGTCACATGAGTAAATCACCTTAAAAATTTCATTACAAGATATGGCTTCAATCAGTAGTTAAAAAAACATCTAGTCTTTACGTACCTAGTGACATAAAACAACTTGTACAGCAAAAACTTTCAACAAAAGCCTAACATATTATGATTCTACTGTATATATATCTTCAAGAGGATTCTAAAACATTAAGATTTGCTATTTTACGAATTTTCTACAAATTGATATTGAATTTCAAAATTCACAGCAAATCATAACAAACAAGTCCCTATAGGCACTATTCATCTGAGTCACGGGGTTTGCAGACAGCCCCCTGGAGTTTTGTATCTTTCAACACGGGGTCCTTGGCTGGGTCAGAGGGGGGAGCACGGCGTTGACCGGCCAAAACCGGCGAGGAGGGGTCGTCGGCGGCGAGGGAGACCTGGGGGAAAAAGAAGAGGAGGCCCAGCCGCACTCTTGGGTGCCCGTGGCACGTCGGGAGAGGGTCGGAGGAGGGCGGGCAGCGGTGGACAGCGAGACGGCGGTGAAGGCGCTTGTCGGCGGGGTACTCCGGTGGCACTGGGCGGCTATGGTCGAGTCGGTGAGCACCGGTAGGAGTGTGGGATGCTCGTGGGAGGGTTATTTTGGGCTGAGGAGGGCCGGAGCTATGAGCTCCACGGTGAGCAGGTGGCGGCGGAGCTCTGCGCGGCGGCGGAGCTCGACGGCGAGGGGTTTTGGTGGACGATAGACGACGAGAAGAGGCCAGGGAGCTGTGCGAGGCTCGAGCGGTGCTAATTGCGAGGTCAGCGCGGGCGGAGCGGCTGTGGAGGCGCGGTTCGACGGCGGCGTCAAGCTCGTCGGCGTAGATATGAGCGGCAGCAGCGTTCCGAGCTCTGGGAGTGGGGAAATGACAAAAGAACGAGGGGTGAAGCTCTCTGGGGTACTTGTAGTGCGGCTGCGCGTGAGAAATCGAGCTCTGGGTGTGTCTTGGCCGGGCCACGGCAACGGCGAGGTGGCGGCCGGCGTGCGCTCTGCTGCTGCGTGGCAAGGCGAGGAGGGGTACAGCGCGCGGGGGAAGTGGGTCCAGGGGTCAAGGGGGTGACGCGTGGGGGCGGCGGCGAAACTGGTGTTGGCCTGTGGCCGGCCCAGAGCGGCGGCGGGCGGCGCTCTGCTCAGCGGTGAGAGAGAGCAGAGAGGCAGAAAGGGGAAGGAGAAAAGGGATCTATTTGCAATTTCCAAAATTTCCTGGGACCTAAATGTAAAACAATGATAACTTTTAAACTAAAGCGCAAATGGAAAAGTGCCCAATATGAAAGTTGTTCAACTTTTCAAAATCTACAACTTTGATGTTGTGAAAAAAATTATTTGATCAAAGATTCAAGAGCTAATTTTGAAAACATATGAGAGATTTTGAATTCTAGGAATTTTGTCTTTTTCAATGCAATTTCACTTCAAACTTAGGCTGATTTGAAAATTTTCCTGCCATGTAATGATTACACTACATTTTGCAAATACACCCTCCACAAAAGCAATAATTGCACACCCTATTCAAATAAACTACAGAAAGGACCTTGCATAAAATCATAATTACACATATAACCTTTGTAGTTACAAAAACATCCTTTTTCAAGCAATTCAAGCACATGATGCATAATATAGATACACCACTACAGTGCAGACACCTAGGGTGTCACAGCCTTCCCCCCCTAAAAGGAATCTCGCCCCGAGATTCTGAAAGTTAGACTCTCAAGGAAAAAGGAGCAGACCTATCATTAAGCCAGCACCTATCATCAAGCCAGCAGGATTGAATATTGATGTTGACGATATGATCCTTTGTAGATAAGGATTGAGAATTTAAGGAAAATTTTAGAAACAAGGTATGATATTATGAGCGAGAGGAATTACTGTGCGATTGTGTGAATTAATCAATTGGTTTTCCACACTAAAGGCTCCAGGACTTCATTCTTTGCAGCAAGAGTCTGTGGATAAAACATGGGATCACAACCACCATCAAAGTCGACTGAAAAAGACCGGTGGATTATTCTAGTACTAACATATAGTAGGATCTTGCAAAGAAGAGAGGACCTAAGTTCTGGTAGAATCAAGGTCTCAATCTGGTGGTGAATCTAGATAGACAAGATATCAAGCTGAGTTTTTGCTCAAGGACATTCTTGCTCAAACTCTTGATTAAATTAAACAATATGATGCGAGATGCATATGCTTGATGACCATGAGAATGATGCATCCTCGAGATGTATGATTGCAATGCTGGTGTAATGCAATAACGAAATATTTTATACACAATTGAAATGGTGCTTATAACACAATGTAATTGCCACAATGCTGGACCAATGATGCAGACATCATGATGCAACGATGACAATGTTCTTTGACGTATGCATGTAGGAGAGGCATAAAGTATGATGCGTACCCACATGAGTTGATGATGCACATATCGTACCCATATTCCTGCGACTAAAACTCGTTAGCCCTATACACTTGAGTAAGGATCAGAGGTTAGGATACTAGTAAGGTTGCATAGAAGGGGATTGTAGTGAGTTACGTCACACATACCTAGACACCAGCGCGCTCCTAGTAACTCAATCATGTGGCTGCAGCACACACGAGAGTCTAGGTTTCATCGCGGCATCAAGGTTATATGACTAAACTCCACCACAAGAGAAATCAAGAGTGGCAACCCAATAGCGCCAGCAACGATAAGATAGGAACCGAAGACAACCCACGAAGTGGTACTCAAACACCTACCCATTAGTCAGTCTACAGATTCCCGATCATGATGCAACACTATGCACTGACGAATGACATGAAATAATGTGATGCATGATTGTTGCATCAAGGACTGTATTTCAAAAGTTTATTATTACCATAAACCTTTTTAATTTATCTAAAATTAACTGAGCAAGAATGAAAATATAGGATTCAGATGTTGAAATCAAAATAGCCAGCAAGATCTGGCATAACACCAAGAGGAATAGAATGACTATTGATGGCATTTTTGTTAACAAACATCATGACTTAACCAGGGAGCCATGAAGGAAAAGGAATAATGGTTTTGATTGGAATAGATTCAAGGCATTGATCAAGAGTTGGATTGATTAACTAACTAAGATCAACGGTAAGGTTCATATAAGATCCATAACCACTATCTTACAAAAGACCTTCTCAAATAAAGCTTTTTAAGAAGAAAGTGAAGAAAATACGATTGTAATTCAAAAGATGATATGTTTCCAAACTCAGAAAATAATAAACCACAATTGGTACTGGTTCATCATTTGAGATTCTAAGGAATGAAAAGATCCTTAATACAACAAGATGGGGCTTAGGATGAAGGCATGACTCAAAACCATCCTTTCATCCAAGAAAGTCTAAGCATTTTATCAAGCATGCTCCTAAAAACAACATTTAACTCACTCATGATTTAAGCACACTAACATTTATCTATGAGGATTCATACTAGAACTTCCTTAGAAAAAAAGCTCATGTAACAACTTCAAACACTAGGAACCAATTCAAACATCAACTAGATATGCATGCACGTCCTGACCGTCCTCACAAGATAGACAATTGCCAACTATCGTTGGGCTTACGTGGTTAGCATGGTGGCATACATAAATACGGCTCTCCCTATATAGCTAGTCGATACATTCTAACCGTTCTTAACTTATCGAATCGCGGTTAGTGTACCTGCAGAAAATTGACAGAACATATATATATATCCAATGAACCTTTCATGCCAGCACTCATGAAAGCGTCCCCAAACATTACCGCTCACTATAGAAGCGGCAGCCATACAATTTCCGCCGTATGGCCAACGTTAACATACGCTACTCAGTGGCGTATTCACGAGTTCCTTTACTCCCAATATAGTCGACCGAGATCGGTATATTGGCAGCAGCTCAAGTAGGTCACTGCTTGAGCGCAGCGTTCGGTTCGCATCGCCGACGGGAAGGTTAGACTCCCTCAGCTGACTAAGTACACTTTACTTCCAATATAGTCAACTAATCGTTGGTATATTGGGAGCACCTTAAGTAAGCCACTGCTTGAGGGCAGCGTTCGACTCGCATCACCGACGGGAAGGTCAGACTCCCTCAGCTAACTGAGGATCCTTACCTTCTTACCTCAACGTAGGTGCATCGTTACAACAATTAAGGGTTGCTTGTGAGTATGGTTTGGCAAAATGTAAAGTGCTGGAAGTCAGATAACATAAACCATACATAAATAGCCACCTAGTAATTCCCGTAAATTCCCTAGGACTTTACGTTCTATGCACAATCCTTAACGATTCCAACGTAGTTTTCCGAAATACCTTGTTCTTCCAATTTTATAAGAAAACCAGTTTTTAAGATTCCAACACCTCCGGTGTATGCTTGCAGCTTTGATACCAGCTGTGCCAGAACCACCTGAATTATCCCGGCTAAAGTGCGCAGGCCATCACCATAAGGGCAACACCAGCTCAAACGCACTTCAAACGGAATAATTCTTGGTCTGTCGGGTAACGTCCCGATACAACCACCGGATCTCGGATCGAACAAGCATACCCGCACGAAGGCGAGTCCAGAGATATTACAACCACAATTTTACAACACAGGCATAACAATGATTACAAACTAGTTCAAACCATTATTACAAAAACCAACTTAAGTAAAACAGTTATACAAGCCTTAAGTGTAAAACTTCAGAGTAAAAACAGCGGAAGATAAAACACGACGGCTACAACATGTCGCAAAAGTATACCAAGCTAGCCCAAGCAAGGTATCACTCGTCAAGGTCATTGCCGGCCGAATACGTATCCCATTCTACGGACCAGCCAGGAGGCAAGGAGCAGGGCCAAGATAAACTAGCGACCAAGTCCTCAAAACTCATACCTGAAAAAGGGTTTCAACAGCAAGGCTGAGTATTCTAATACTCAGCAAGACTTAACTGTCAACGGGTATAAGTAGCCCACTTTAGCTAGACTATGCAAAGTTCAGTGAGGCTCTGGTTTTCTTTTTTGCTGAAAAGCAATAAAGAGTAGGTCCTTACTTTCAAGTTTTAGCTTTCAAGATTCTAGTTGATTAACCATTCTATGTAAGCAACTACTATCCAATCATGGTAGAAAACTAAGCAAACATCAAGATTGATAAATAATATTGTTGCTCTTATTACTCTGTGTGGCAAAGGGATCAAGCAGTCTCATTTCATCGTGAGAGGCGGACGATTCTGAATCGAAATTCAACCTTGCAAGGATAAACCTAGCACACATGTCTAGAACACCGTCGGGTCGTTCCCAAATAACCATTGACCTTTCTTTCCAGCTTGTGGATAGGGTCACTCTCCCCGACTACAGGGCTCCAAGGTCCACCCTTCTACGAGGTCCACCATTGTCTCTTGAAGTCGCAGTGTTGATCAACATTAAAATTTAAAAATCTATCTCTAAAGAGAGTGTGAAAGGTATATCCACTCCCCGGTCCAATTGGCTACTAGGCTTGCCACGTACCATATTTACGGCATGTGGCTAGTACTTTCAAAAACTTAACCACCGCTACCACACACCACGACCTTAGCAAGTTCATCAACATAGACGGGGTCTCACATAAGGTCATGATATCAAACACAACCCCGTCTATCATCCTTATATTGATAACAGAAAGGTAAACAATCGATTCCTATAAAACTCGCGAGTGACAGGGAATCACTCGACTTTTACCGGTCCAATAAGCTTAGCAAGTAATCGAACTCAAGTCTAGTGTTCAGTACATAGGTTCCTACGATCATGCATCTAGGGTTTGAATTCAAATCCTATGAACTGTAAATGCACAAGTAAATAATGAGCGGCAGCAGCGTTCCGAGCTCTGGGAGTGGGGAAATGACAAAAGAACGAGGGGTGAAGCTCTCTGGGGTACTTGTAGTGTGGCTGCGCGCGAGAAATCGAGCTATGGGAGTGTGTCCTGGCTGGGCCACATCGACGGCGAGGTGGCGGCCGGCGTGTGCTCTGTTGCTGCGTGGCAAGGCGAGGAGGGGTACAGCGCTCGGGGGAAGTGGGTCCAGGGGTCAAGGGGGTGACGCGTGGGGGCGGCGGCGAAACTGGTGTTGGCCTGTGGCCGGCCCAGAGTGGCGGCGGGCGGCGCTCTGCTCAGCAGTGAGAGAGAGCAGAGAGGCAGAAAGGGGAAGGAGAAAAGGGATCTATTTGCAATTTCCAAAATTTTGAGGGACCTAAATGTAAAACAATGATAACTTTTAAACTAAAGCTCAAATCGAAAGGTGCCCAATATGAAAGTTGTTCAACTTTTCAAAATCTACAACTTTGATGTTGTGCAAAAATTTATTTGATCAAAGATTCAAGAGCTAATTTTGAAAACATAAGAGAGATTTTGAATTCTAGGAATTTTGTCTTTTTCAATGTAATTTCACTTCAAACTTAGGCTGATTTGAAAATTTTCCTGCCATGTAATGATTACACAACATTTTGCAAATACACCCTCCACAAAGGCAATAATTGCACACCCTATTCAAATAAACTACAGAAAGGACCTTGCATAAAATCATAATTACACATATAACCTTTGTATTTACAAAAAACATCCTTTTTCAAGCAATTCAAGCACATGATGCATAATATAGATACACCACTACAGTGCAGACACCTAGGGTGTCACACCGGGGCTGCAACGGGGAGGTGCGTGGGAGAGAGGAGATCAAGGAACACCTACCCTTGTAGCCATTCGGGTGGAGCAAGGTCGGAAACGAGCTCGCCGGCGCTAATGGCGGAGAAGATGTTCGGGTCGCTGGCATTGTAGGCGAAGGAGGGCTCGGGGTAGGGGAACGTGGCACACACGAGCACCGCAAGAGCGTGAGGTTGCTCCTGGGGTAGCTCTCGTGCACGCTCTCCATTTGGGCTGGCAGGTCCGCGGTGAGCCCGAGCTCGCCGGCGGCGGCGCAGAAGGGGAGCGACGTCGGGAAAGGGTTTGGGTTCGATTCCGCGTGCTTGGAGCTCAACTGGAAGGTGGAGAAGCTTCTAGGGTGGTTGGATGGAGCAATGCGGGGCTGTGGTGGTCGGTCCGCGAGAGCTAGATCTCGCCGGCCATGGCGGACGGCGGGAGGAGGAAGAAGGGGAAGCCGCGCGACGGCGGGGCTCTGGGGGTACTTATAGGCCGGAGAGCACCTGGGCAAGGGGAGTGGCATCTGGGGGAGGCTGGTTTGGTCCGAGGCGACTCGACGGCGAGCGGGCGGAGCGAACAGGCGGCGCTGCGCATGGCGGGGTGGCGTGGCAGCTCGGGAGGGCGTCTGGGACGCGTGTTAGCATGGGGAGGTGCCAAGGGGCAGGCCGGGTGGCGCTGGAGGGGTTCCCCGGGTCCATTTGACCGCGGACGCGCCGTGGACGAGGTCCACCGGCGGCGTACGGCGGGCGGCGGTCGAAACAGAGCACCGGGAGGAGAGAGATGGAGGTGAGAGCATATCTGCGATTTCTAAAAGTTCAGGGACCTCTCGGTAAACTAAAAATATCTCTTACTTAGAGGGCTCAAATGAAAAAGGGTTGAATACCAATTTTGCATAACTTTTCAAGATCTACAACTTTTGTGTTATGCAAATTTTCATTTGAAACTCACATTTTGAACTATTTGTAAATTTTCAAACTTGCACAAAAGGGCTTGGGTTTTATTCAGTTTTTGATTGATTTTTGGCTGAAGTTCAATTGAGCACATGTCAATTGAAGTACCTCTCATGAGCCAACTAAAAAATTTGTGCATAATTTTGAATTGAAATTTGAGTAGCTTTTCACTCCTTTTTCTTTCTCCTTTAATTTCTTTTGTATACTTCGACTTTTATTTGACCCCTTCTCTTTGAATTAATTGCCCACATTTTTCTTTTAAGTTTAAATGAGGTACAATGATCTGTATTTAAGTGTACTGACACCTGAGGTGTTACACGCCGATCCAACCCTCACGGTTACTCCTTACCAATGAGATTCTTTGTAACGGCCTCGTAGTGAGTTTGCTAGTCATCTCACCTACGGAAGTGTGATGAACAACTAGCGTAGCTCACGACTTGTGGGTAAAGATGTGTAACCTCTGCAGAGTGTAAAACTGGTATACTAGCCGTGCTCACGGTCATGAGCAGCCCGGATCCTCCTTTTGATTAGTGGGGTTACCTTGGTGGTTTCGGTGTGGTCATCAGAAGTTCTTAATTAATTTGATTAATTTCTATGCAACTGGGTTATGGTAATTTCATCAACTTGTAGTAATTAGCTTTAATAAAATTTTGCCCAGATTAAAAGCTAATGCAGTTGAGTCAGCCAACCTTAGAGCCGCATAGTTTGTGTTATACTTGTTGAGTACAAGTTGTGTACTCACCCTTGCCTACTCTACTCTTTTCCACTTGTTCTCTTTGGGGACACCCTACTGTTGCTCAGTTCCCGGCGACGCGGAGGAGTTCACTCGGAGCTACCAGGAGTACGAGGACTTCTAGGCTGTCGTCTCCCTGTCGACATCCCTGTGGCGCCCAGCTTCCGAGTTTCGTACTTGTTTTACGCTTCCGCATACTCTGTATCAGACATTTTGTCATTTATGTAATAAATAACATTCGTACTCGCTTTATTATATCTTTTTACGTGATATGTGTTGTGATATACGGTTCATTCTGTTGTATATATGTGTGACATGATCCTGGCACGTATATGATTGCTCGGTTTATGTCCTTTTGTAAACTGGGTATTACACTTCTGCTGCGGGTACGCATCGTCTCAGCAGACCATCTGAGCATACCCTGTATAGGTATGGATCGTCCCAAAGGTGTCGACAGCTCTCGTAGATCAGCTTTTTTTTGTTCTCCCCTGGTGGCACATATCCTGCAACCATAAAGTCCACAATATTTGCATACCACGGGGTAGAGTCCGTCACCTTTAGTAGCATGTCATCGTGTAGAAAGTCATTTATCGGAGGTTCCTGCAAGTTAGTAACCTGCATACGTGATAGATGATCTGCACCCGTATTCTCTACTCCCTTTTTATCTTTTATTTCAAGGTCAAATTCTTGGAGTAAGAGAATCCATCTTATCAAACAAGGTTTAGCATCTTTCTTGGTGAGCAAGTATTTTAAAGCTGCATGATCAGTATAAACAATGACCTTTGCTCCAACCAAATAAGATCTAAACTTGTCTATAGCAAAGACAACTGCCAGGAGCTCCTTCTCTGTGGTTGCATAATTAAGTTGGGCTCCTGTTAGCATCTTGCTAGCGTAAGCGATTGCATGATGCTTTTTATCTTTGGTTTGGCCTAAGATTGCCCCAACGGCAAAGTCACTGGCATCACACATTATCTCGAAGGGAAGGCTCCAATCCGGAGGTTGGATGATCGGAGCCGAGATGAGTGCCTTTTTCAGAGTGTTAAAGGCTTTTAAGCACTCGTCGGTGAACTCGAAGGGTGCATCTTTAGCTAACAGGCTTGTGAGGGGTCTAGCAGTTTGCGAAAAGTCTTTAATGAATCTTCTGTAGAACCCCGCATGACCAAGGAAGCTACGAATGCCCTTAACATTCACCGGAGGTGGAAGCTGTTCTATGACCTCAATTTTGGCTTTATCCACCTCTATTCCTCTTTCAAACACTAAGTGTCCAAGAACGATGCCTTCACGGACCATGAAATGGCATTTTTCCAAATTGAGAACTAGGTCCTTCTCTTGGCATCTTTGTAAGACCCTATCTAGGTTTTCAAGACAATGATCAAAAGTTTTTCCATAGACGGAGAAATCGTCCATGAAAACTTCCATGATTTCCTTGATCATGTCAGAAAAGATAGACATCATGCATCTTTGGAATGATGCAGGAGCGTTACATAGCCCAAATGACATCCTACGATAGGCATAGGTTCCGTAGGGGCATGTAAATGCAGTCTTACTCTAGTCGTCGGGATGGATGGGAATTTGGTGTTAACCTGAATACCCATCGAGGGAACAGAAGAAGGAGTGCTTAGCTAGCCGTTCTAACATTTCGTCAATGAACGGAAGCGGGAAGTGATCCTTCTTTGTGGCTGCGTTGAGTTTTCGATAATCTACGCACATCCTCCATCCCGTGATGGTTCATTGAGGGATTAGCTCATTTTTATTATTTTCAATGACCGTCATACCTCCCTTCTTCGGCACTACCTTGACTGGGCTAACCCACTCACTGTGTGGCATGAGATAAATTATCCCGGCATGCAGGAGTTTCAGGACTTCTTTCTTGACAACCTCTCGCATAGGTTGAGCCTATGCTGAGGCTCTCTGGAAGGTGGTTTTATAGAATCTGTCGGAATACGATGCGTGCAGAGGGCAGGGCTGACTCCCTTAAGGTCTTGGAGTGAGTAGCTGAACGCGGCCCTATGCTTTTCTAGAACAGCAATTAACTTTGCTGTTTCCTCGTCAGATAGCTTGTTGCTAATGATGATGGGGGTTTCAGTGTTGTCATTTAGAAAAGCATAGCGGAGTCCAGAAGGAAGAGGTTTTAGTTCTATGGGTTGACAAGGCGGTTGTTCATGAGAGGGCAACTCAATTGTTTCATCCTGATTGTCCTCTTCTTCAGCAAAGAGTTCGGCATTGTTTTCTAAGGAAGATTCAGGAGTTTCTATGGGAAGTATGGCTTCAACTTCGTCAATTGTTTCTTCTAGGGGTGTAGGTTCGGTCATGGAATCCTTTGACCGAAGGATTGGCAAGCTAATATCTGTACCCCTAAGAGTTATGTCGACTGTTCCTAAGGGAGAAATGTTTTGGAACATCTTCTCGACGGGATACCTGATCAAAATATCGAAGTCTTGGACTTCGAAAATATGAAAGTCTACGGCAAGCTTAGTCTTATCGTACCAAACTGGTACGTCATGCAATATTCTGATCCCTTCCATGGTGGAGCGAGGTCCACTCCAGAGGGATCTCAAGGTCGGGAGCAATGGTTTGTCGCTTGGGTGGCTAAGTGCAAAAGATACTGACAATATGTTTGCTCCGACCGTGGGGCTATAATGAGCTGAGGCAACAGTTCCTTGGATGAAACAGGGAAGAGTATATAAGGGGGTTTGTAATCGAATTGCTTCGAGTGACATCTCCCCTTCGTGTACCCATTCACTGTTCATGACAGCTGTCACCCCCTTAAGGGCTTCTTGTAAAGAAGCTTTGTCTGGAGGGGTTACTGGGTCCCTGGGAACTGGAGGTCTCTTTTCATGTGGATGCATCGAGGTGTTTCCAAAGTTTCGGAAAACGTACTCCTCGATGTTGAAGGGGAACTCTGGAGGTTGAATTTCTTCTTCCTCCATTGTTTCTAGTTCGGGGGAAGATTTAGTGGTTGGTTCTATGGGATCTGGTGGTGGTTTTGTAGAATCAACCAATGGAACTTCCTCATGGCTTGAGGATTCCGCTGCCGGAAGGGTTTCTGCAAAGGATGTGTTCTCTAGGATACGATCCAGGAGAGCTTCTTCTTCTGCTGTGGTTTTATGGGTGAACGACCCTCCGGCAGAGATGTCAAGCTGTATTGCAGATTCCTTGCTAAGCCCTAACCAGAAGTGTTGAAGCAACACGTGGTCAGGGAAAGACAAGTCTGGGCCGGCATGTGTAAGCTGTGAGAACCTGGCCCAGGCTGCACCTAAGGATTCCTTCTCATCCTGATGAATGTCGAGGATTTCTTTTCGTAGGGAAGCGATGCGAGAAATGGGGAAGAATGCGAGACAGAATCTATCTCGTAGTTCTTCCCATTCTCTGTTTGCCTTTCCTACGTTGTGGGCGTACCATTGCCTCGCCCTCTCACTGAGAGAGAAGGAAAACAATTTCCACCGAAGTGTTTCTTGTGCCATGCCTGCGATTGACAGGCATGAGCACAACTGCTCGAACTCTCATAGGTGGTCATAGGGATTTTCGTTATCATGTCCTGAGAAGGTTTGTTCCCGAACCATGGCTATAAAGACAGGGCGGAGTTCAAAGCTGGAAGCTGTGATTGGCTTCGATGATTGTGGTGGCTCTACGAACTCGCCCTTGGGAGCAGAAAGGTTTTGGATAGAAAGGTTTTCCATGATAAAAGAAAAGGATAGAAGAAAAGAAAAGATACACGGGCAAACTAGGTTCGAAGATAACTACAGCAACCGTTCCCCGCAACGGTGCCAGAAATGCTTGTTGGTATTTCTTAACGATCACAGAGTTATCCGCAAGCGCACGGAAGATATCATTGTAGCACTTCACCCGGAGAGTATTCAGGGTATCGAGATTTCACAGGGAACGGATGTGTAACGACATTCTGGCTAGTTTAATCCAGGACAAGAAGAGGTAGGCAAGCTTTGGGTAGTGTGGTTTATCTAAGGTTAAAGGTCAAGGCAAGGTAAACTTTAGGCTTGTCACTTGTTTACTTCGGGCACCGGTCTAACCCAGGTACTGTTAGGGACCTCCACCTTGTGGCTCTACACAGTACTCGGATAGGGGGAAGTGCACTAACCATGAAGCAGCTTTGTAGCGGACCGACAGGGCTGTCACCATCTGCGGTCTAGCCCGCAATACTGTGGAGCACGATGCAAACAAAGGCAATCTAGGACCTAAGAACCACACTTAAGCCTTCGACTACTTACTCTAGCATTGCGCAGGGTTATCCGTCTTTATCAGGGGCGCTCTACTAGAGCAACCGTTATGAGAATGGATAATGATCCTGTAAACAAATGAATAACTTAAGAATACTAAACCAAGAACTTAACAGAAGATGAACTTCGGATACTTACTCAAGTGATTCGTATCCGCCGAGGTACAAGAAGAAGAGAGGCTGACACATCCAGCTCTTCTCCGATCCTTCTCCCGCACACTCCCTCTACTCTACTTATACAAGTAGAGACCTACTAGTACTTCTCCAACAAGTGAATGGAGTAATGAATGATCATGGAATTCCATGAGAGGGTGTGTGGGGCTCCTTTTATAGCTCCAAAGGTCGGTTCCCACCATCAACAAATATGGGAACATGGATAACCGCCTTCTGGAGGATAAGGATGATCTTCCCGCCAAAACTCAGGGTGATCCCCTGCCATGTGGGGTCGGCCGACCCCTGTTGGCCGCCTCTGGCCACCGCCTTCTGCTGGGTCTCTGCTTGGTGGGTCCTGATGTCAGATAGGTCGGTGCTGGGGCTAGGTTGGTCAGTTTGGTCTGGTTTGTGGGCCCTTGTGTTGGTATGACACAGCGTCGGATATTCTGTGCATTTGTGTTGCGTCTTTCATCTGTTTTTGTTCTATCCCGGGTATGGGTGCCTGCAATCCAAGAATCACCAAAACTTGTGGAAATGGTTAGCAATAAGCCCTATAACTACTTTTGGTGCTTGAAAGTTATGAAAAGATGCAGGAGTTGACGACTTTATTTCTGACTTAAGGGCCGTCAACAACACCCCCACACTTAGCCTTTGCTCGTCCTTGAGTAAAGAAGCAAAGACTAAGGTGGATGCAACTCCCTTGAAGAAACCTGCATACAAGTTATTCCAAGTTTTCTCCTAGACTTGTGAACTTTTTTAATTGTCTACCATGCTTACCTTGATAATTGAAACTTGGAACGGTTTTAAACTTCAATTTCCTTAGTCTCCCGAGCTTAGATACTTAGGTTTTATGAATATTTTCAAAACCAAAACATAGCTTAGCTCCTCAGTTTGTACTCTCGAATCCCTCTTTTTGCTTTTTGATTCCTCACCAAGGCAGATCATGCCACCTCTTCCTTCTACCTCTAGAAAGGCTTATGTGGAGCTCAGGGTAGGGAAGAGTTGAAAGCATACCTGTTCCTCTTGTGTTGCTAAGTCAAAGACCGGATCCTTTAGGAGAAACAAGTCATAAACCTTGATCAAGATGTGCAAGTGTGTGGAATTTGTGGATGATATATGAACTCCTTTCATGAGCTATTTCTCACTTATTTTCTTTTGGACATGGGCTAACTTTCTTTTGAAACATGTTGGACGAATAGCTATGAATAACATGGAGTTTTTATTTTGTGGAATAGATGCACAACTTCCAGTGTAGAAGTCGGTAAAATATGTGGAGTGTACGTGAGCTTGATCATGGGAATATGAAATGCATCTCTCAAAAGGGACACAACAATTTGACAAAGCTCAAAGAGATAACAAGTTGCATATGTGGAAGGTTTTAAATTTAATATAAGGCCTTGGGTAGGAATTTTATAAACAAACGAGGAGCCATGCTATTAAAATTTTATTTTTTTAAAAAAGAAAATTCTAAGTACTTTGCAAGGGAGAACTAGGTTCCATTCATTTTAGCCATATCGAAAAAGTCAATTACTAGATTAGCATGGGGTCCCTATCATGAATTGGTTCACAAGAATGAGGTACACACCAGGAATAAAGAGTATGTAAATTTTATTGTGAAGTGCATGGAGTGCATGGTTCTTTTTAATTTTTATTTATTTGCACAGGATTTTCTTTTTCTTTGGAACATAGGGGGAATAGGTTTAGAGATGCAAACCGAGGTTCAGGAGAAAGCTGGGCCGGGGTGGGCTCTCCTTGGGCTTGGCCGAACCCATAGGTCGGCCGGCCCAAGGGTGGCCCCTCTGGCCTTGTTCTTTTCGGGTGTGGCCCGTCTCGGTGTTGTGTGCGAAGTTCTGTGCGTACTGCTCCCCCACACTGGTCTTTTTCCTGCGATCTTATTCAAAAACACATGGAAACAAAACAAAACTCTGCCGGTTTGAAAACCGGGGAGTTGATCTTTTATTGAATTATCAAATATGGGGGCACATTACATTTGATGGGAAATACATGAAAAATAAATATTGAAAGTAAAGTGGTAATGTGCCCAAAGGATACTATGAAGGGTGATTTGCAATCCAGAGGTTTCCCTTCTCAACTCGCTTTTCCAGGCGTTCTATCTTAATGCCTAGACCGTGGCAGAGCGTATCGTAGTCGTCCTTGACGGACTTGAGCTCTAGAGTGAGCTTGGCCACACGGTCGCTAAGCTCCTTTTGCCCATCGCGCAGTTTGATTATTGTGCGGAGGAGCTGGGCGACCTTAGGTCCCTTGAGGACCTACTCATCCTCGCTCTCATACTGCCCACCGGGACGTGTGATCGGAGGACAGGGGATGTGTCTCTTGACGCGCTTGGCACCCTTAGGGGAGGATGCCACGGATTCAGCTTCTCCTTTATCCTTAGGAGAGAGTCCGGGTATCAACCCCTTGTCGTACCAACCGCTTGGGGTACGGATGCCCACAACATGAAAACATTGTGGAGACGAGGGTGTCGTGGTGGTGCGTGTGGGTGTAGTTACATAGTTATGACTAACGACATCCCCGCTCTTAGTGCACAGTGAATAAACGTGCTCTTGTCCCTCCTCTAACGGCTTCGGTGGGAGTGGGTCGGCGAAGAGGTGCTTGGAGACGTCCTTGGGCGCGAGCATCCCCGTCGTCGGACAGGCAGAACCTCCTGAGCCCGGGCACCTGCCCCTCTTGGTGGAGATCTTCCTGATGGTGCGCGGCATCGAACGGGAGGCCGAGGGGCCACCGGGGTGGTTCGACCGAACCAGGGGTTCGGCCAGCCCCCTGTCGGTGCCCCTCGCCTCCCCCTTCGGTGCTGATGCAGGGATGACCGCCAATGGTGTCTTGGCGATGTGCTCAGCCTCCTGGTCGACTTCCATGACTGCAAGGGCAAGGTTCGCCGGCGAGGGCTCTCCCACAAGAGCGAATGTGGATGGAGCTTCATTGAACGAGATGATCACCTTGCCGGCCATGGTGAATGACCAGAGTTGTGGAGGGGATGAGAGCAAGAAGATCAAGATGGAGGTGAGGAAGAAAGGAGAAGGAGAGGATCATTTTAAAGCCAAAACCGGGAGAAAACTTCCTTTCTACAGCCCGGCACGTATGGAAACTAGAAGTGGCCGTTTGAGGGGTTTCAAATACAAAATTTGAAAGGTTTTTGCTGCCAGGTGGGGTCGGCCGATGCAGGGGTTTGGCCGGCCCCACTTGGGCCCCCATGGCTCTCAGTTTTCTCTCACGGGCCAGGGGGCACGAGGTGGCCCCCATGCAAGTGGTTTTGGATTTTATTTTGGGGCTGAGGAGTTTGATATGTGTCAAATTCTACTAAATTTATAATATCAAACTCATCACTGGAGTTATATGGCATATGAAAAACTTTTAAGCATTGGCCATTTACCTTGAACAACTTACCTTCGTTGTCTTGGAGTGTGACGGCTCCATGTGATGATGCGTTGACGACAGTATATGGCCCCTTCCACTTGCTTCGGAGTTTTCCTTCGCCGAAGAGCTTAACCCTAGAATTAAACAATAATACCTTATCTCCGGGTTTGAATTCCTTCGGCTTGATCCTCTTGTCGTGCCATCGTTTTGTTCTGTCCTTATAAATCTTGGCACTGTGGTAAGCCTTTTCTCTCCACTCTTCCAAGTCTACCAGTTGGATCTGTCGATTCTTTCCGTCTTGCTTCAAATCCATGTTCCACTGCCAGATCGCCCAGTGGGCTCTGTGTTCTAATTCCACTAGCAGATGGCATGTTTTGCCGTAGACAAGCTGAAATGGGGACATTCCGATGGGAGTCTTGTATGTTGTCCTGTATGCCCAGAGTGCATTAGGCAACTTACTCTTTCATCCTTTCCCCATTTCGTTAACAGTCTTCTACAAGATATTTTTGATTTGTTTGTTGGATGTCTCTGCTTGACCGTTGATTTGCGGGTGTTATGGAGTGGCAATGTTGTGCTTGGCTCCTAACTCCCTGAGGTAGTTTCGGAAGGTCTTGTCAATGAAGTGTGACCCTCCGTCACTTATGACCATTCTTGGAGTTCCAAACCGAGGGAAGATGACTTCTTAGAACATCTTCCGGGCATGTTTGGCGTCGGCAGCTCTGCATGGTAATGCTTCCACCCATTTGGATACGTACTCCACTACCACCAGTATGTACTCGCAATCCTGGGACTTTGGGAATGGTCCCTTGAAGTCGATACCCCAGACATCGAATAATTCAACTTGGAGATTGTTTGTGAGGGGCATTGCATTGCGAGTTGTTATGCCACCGTGCATCTGGCATCTGCGACACCTTCGAATGAATTCTCTGGTGTCTTTATACATTGTTGGCCAAAAGAAACCACTTTGCTAGATTTTTGCTTGAGTTCTGAATGCTCCATAGTGGCCCCATATGCTGCAATGTGGCACTTCTCGATGATTTGTGTGGCTTCTGCTGCGGGTACGCATCGTCTCAACAGACCATCTGAGCATACCCTGTATAGGTATGGATCATCCCAAAGGTGTCGACGGCTCTCGTAGATCAGCTTTTTCTTGTTCTCCCCTGGTGGCACATATCCTATAACCATAAAGTTCACAATATTCGCATACCACGGGGTAGAGTCTGTCACCTTCAATAGCATGTCATCGCGTAGAAAGTCGTTTATCGGAGGTTCCTGCAAGTTAGTAACTTGCATACGCGATAGATGGTCTGCAACCGTATTCTCTACTCCCTTTTTATCTTTTATTTCATGGTCAAATTCATGGAGTAAGAGAATCCATCTTATTAAGCGTGGTTTATTATATTTCTTGGTGAGCAGGTATTTTAAAGCTACATGATCAGTATAAACAATAACCTTTGCTCCAACCAGATAAGATCTAAACTTGTCTATAGCAAAGACAACTGCTAAGAGCTCCTTCTCTGTGGTTGCATAATTAAGTTGGGCTCCTGTTAGTGTCTTGCTAGCTTACGCGATTGCATGATGCTTTTTATCTTTGGTTTGGCCTAAGACCGCCCCAACAGCTAAGTCACTGGCATCACACATTATCTCAAAGGGAAGGCTCCAATCTGGAGGTTGGATGATCGGAGCCGAGACGAGTGCCTTTTTCAGAGTGTTAAAGGCTTTTAAGCACTCATCGGTGAACTCGAAGGGTGCATCTTTAGCTAACAGGCTTGTGAGGGGTCTAGCAGTTTCTGAAAAGTCCTTAATGAATCTCCTATAGAACCCCACATGACCCAGGAATCTACGAATGCCCTTAACATTCACCAGAGGTGGAAGATGTTCCATGACCTCAATTTTGGCTTTATCCACCTCTATTCCTCTTTCGGACACTAGGTGCCCGAGGACGATGCCTTCACAGACCATGAAATGGCATTTTTCCCAATTTAGAATCAGGTCCTTCTCTTGGCATCTTTGTAAGACCCTGTCTAAATTTTCAAGACAATGATCAAAAGTTTTTCCATAGACGGAAAAATCATCAATGAAAACTTCCATGATTTCCTCGATCATGTCAGAAAAGATAGACATGATGCATCTTTGAAATGATGCCGGAGCATTACATAGCCCAAACGACATCCTACGATAAGCATAGGTTCCGTAGGGGCATGTAAACGTGGTCTTACTTTGGTCGTCGGGATGGATGGGAATTTGATGATAACCCAAATACCCATCGAGAAAACAAAAGAAGGAATGCTTAGCTAGCCGTTCTAACATTTCGTCAATGAACGGAAGCGGGGAGTGATCCTTCTTTGTGGCTACATTGAGTTTCCGGTAATCTATGCACATCCTCCATCCCGTGACGGTTCATTGAGGGATTAGCTCATTTTTGTTATTTTCAATGACTGTCATACCTCCCTTCTTTGGTACTACCTGGACTGGGCTAACCCACCCACTGTGGGGCACGGGATAGATTATCCCGGCATGCAGGAGTTTCAGGACCTCTTTCTTGACAACCTCTCTCATCGTATGGTTGAGCCTACACTGAGGCTCTCTGGAAGATGTTTTTGTGGAATCTGTTAGAATACGATACGTGCAGAGGGCATGGCTGATTCCCTTAAGGTCTTGGAGTGAGTAGCCGAACACAACCCTATGCTTTTCCAATGCAGCAATCAATTTTGCTGTCTCCTCGTCAGATAGCTTGTCGCTAATGATGACGGGGGTTTCAGTGTTGTCATTTAGAAAAGCATAGCGGAGTCCAGAAGGAAGAGGTTTTAGTTCTATGGGTTGACGAGGCAGTTGTTCATGAGTGGGTAACTCAATTGTTTCATCCTGGTCGTCCTCTTCCTTAGTAAAGAGTTGGGCATCATTATCTAAGGACAATTCAGGAGTTTCTACGGGAAGGATGTCTTCAACCTCGTCAACTATTTCTTCCTGTGGTGTAGGTTCGGTCATGGAATCTTTTGACCAGAGGATTGGCAAGCTAATGTCCTAACCCCCAAGAGTTACGTCGAGTGTTCCTAAGGGAGAAATGTTTTGGAACATCTTCTCAACAGGATGCCCAATCAAAATGTTGAAGTCTTGGACTTCAAAAATATGAAAGTCCAGGGCAAGCTCAGTTTGATCGTACCAAACTGGTATATCATGTAAGATTCCGATCCCTTCCATGGTGGAGCGAGGTCCACTCCAGAGGGATCTCGTGGTCGGGAGTAATGGTTTGTCGCTTAGGTAGCTAAGCGCAAATGATGCAGACATGGTGTTTACTCCGACCGTGGGACTGTAGTGAGCTGAGACAACAGTTCCTTGGATGAAACAGGGAAGAGTATATAAGGGGGTTTGTAATTGAATTGCTTCGGTTGACATCTCCCCTTAGTGTACCCATTCACTGCTCATGACGGCTGTCACCCCCTTAACGGCTTCTTATAAAGAAGCTTTGTCTGGAGGGGTTACTAGGTCCCTGGGAACTGGAGGTCTCTTTTCACGTGGATACTTCGAGGTGTTTCCAAAGTTTTGGAAAACATCCTCCTCGATGTTAAAGGGAAACTCTAGAGGTTGGATTTCCTCTTCCTCCATTGTTTCTAGTTCGGGGGAAGATTCGGTGGTTGGTTCTATGGGATCTGATGGTGGTTTTGTGGAATAAACTAACGGAACTTCCTCATGGCTTGAGGATTCAGCTGCCGAAAGGGTTTCTATGAAGGATGTGTTCTCTAGGATACGATCCAGGAGAGCTTCTCCTTCGGCTGCTGTTTTATGGGTGAACGACCCTCCGACAGAGATGTCAAGCTGTAGGGCAGATTCCTTGCTAAGCCCTAACCAGAAGTGTTGAAGCAACACGTGGTCAGGGATAGACAAGTCTGGGCCAACATGTGTAAGCTATGAAAACCTGGTCCAGGCTGCACGTAAGGATTCCTTCTCATCCTGACGAAAGTCGAGGATTTCTTTTCGTAGAGAAGTGATGCGAGAAATGGGAAAGAACGCGAGACAGAATCTATCTCGTAGTTCTTCCCACTCTCTATTTACCTTTCCTATGTTATGGGTGTACCATTGCCTCACAATCTCACTGAGAGAGAAGGGAAACAACTTCCACCGAAGTGTTTCTTGTGCCATGCCTGCGATTGATAGGCATGAGCACAACTGCTCGAACTCTCATAGGTGGTGGTAGGGATTTTCATTATCATGTCCTGAGAAGGTTTGTTCCCGAACCATGGATATAAAGCCAGGGTAGAGTTCAAAGTTGGAAGCTGTGATTGGCTTCGATGACTATGGTGGCTCTACGAACTCGCCCTTGGGAGCAGATAGGTTTTGGATAGAAATGTTTTCCATGATATAAGAAAAGGATAAAAGAAAAGATAAGGTAAAATAAAAGATACATAGGCAAACTAGGTTCGAAGATAACTATAGCAACCGTTCCCTGGCAACAGTGCCAGAAATGCTTGTTGGTATTTCTTAATGATCACAGAGTAATCCGCAAGCGCACGGAAGATACCGTTGTAGCACTTCACCCGGAGAGCATTTAGAGTATCGAGATTTCACAATGAACGTATGTGTAACGACCTTCTGGCTAGTTTAACCCAGGACAAGAAGAGGTAGGCAAGCTTTGGGTAGTGTGGTTTATCGAAGGTTAAAGGTCAAGGCAAGGTAAACTTTAGGCTTGTCACTTGTTTACTTCGGGCATCGATCTGACCCAGGTACTATTAGGGACCTCCAGCTTGTGGCTCTACGCCGTACTCGGATAGGGGGAGTGCACTAACCACGAAGCAGCTTCGTAGCGGACAGACAGGGCTGTCACCACCTGTGGTCTACCCCGCAATACTATGGAGCACGAGGCAAACAAAGGCAATCTAGGACCTAAGCACCACGCTTAAGCCTTCGACTACTTACTCTAGCGTTGCTCAGGGTTACCCATCTTTATCAGGGGCCCTCTACTAGAGCAACCATTACAAGATTGGATGATGATCCCGTAAACAAATGAATAACTTAAGAATACTAAATCAAAAACTTAACAGAAAATGAACTTCGGATACTTACTCAAGTGATTTGTATCCGCCGTGGTACAAGAAGAAGAGAGGCCGACACGTCCGGCTCTTCTCCGATCCTTCTCCCGCACACTCCCTCTACTCTACTTATACAAGTGGAGACCTACTACTACTTCTCCAACAAGTGAATGGAGTAATGAATGATGATGGAATTCCTTGAGAGGGTGTGTGGGGCTCCTTTTATAGCTCCAAAGGTCGGTTCCCGCCATCAACAAATATGGGAACATGGATGACCGCCTTCTGGAGGATAAGGATGATCTTCCTGCCAAAACTCAGGGTGATCCCCTGCCATGTGGGGTTGGCCGACCCCTGTTGGCCTCCTCTGGACACCGCCTTCTACTGGGTCTCTGCTTGGTGGGTCCTGATGTCAGATAGGTCCGTGCCGGGGATAGGTTGGTTGGTTTGGTCTGGTTTGTGGGCCCTCTTTGTTGGTATGATGCAGCATCGGATATTCTATGCATTTGTGTTGCATCTTTCGTCTGTTTTTGCTCTATTCCTGGTATGGGTGCCTGCAATCCAAGAATCACCAAAACTTGTGGAAATGGTTAGCATTAAGCCCTATAACTACTTTTGGTGCTTGAAAGTTATGAAAAGATGCAGGAGTTAACGACTTTATTTCTGACTTAAGGGCGATCAATAGATGACATCTTATTAAACATATCAGAGGGAGAGAGGCTTACATTGGGTATCTCTTCAACCTTATCTTTGTTAAGCTTGAGAGATGACAGTACGAACTCCTCCACCCTCTTGACAAGGCCACCACGATCCTTCTTGAAGCCCTTCAGGAATTGAGCCTTGACATGCTCCTCCAAAAGAAGGTAGGCCTTGCGCTCCTCCTCGGTGAGCTCCTCCATCGTAGCCGTGATGATGTTCTCCTTGTCAATCTCTGAGGTGCTCATCTTCTTCGAGGACTAGATTAGATCAGTTTTGAAACCAGATTAACCTTTCCCAGCGGAGTCGCCAAAAAGTATGTTGACACAGAATCGCGCAAACACACTCAAATGCGCTAGAACGCACAAACGATCGTCAAAACAATCAACACCAACAGTGCCCTGGGCGAACCGGTCTGACCAGTTGCGCCGATTGGTCTGATCGGTCGGGTGCAGAGAACCACGTAGACCTAGGAACGCGAGCTCGGGAGGGACCCCGTCTGAGCTTGCGCAGCTAGGGTTGCTCTGAGGTCGGCGGGCCACTCAGAACGCCTTCAAATGCCGTCGAGACGCGAGAAGAACAGAATTAGGGTTTGGAAAAGCTAGGGTTTGAGAGGAACAAAAAGTAGATGTATTTTGTATTGATTCGATCGGGAATATCTCAATCGGCCTTAGCCTTTATATTTATAGGCCGGGGAAGTCGTACCCCTCTCCAAGTCGGTTTGTACAAGAATTTACCAAATAAAATGAAGCCTACTCGGATTACAACTGGACAGACCGGTCGGCTCTGAGCTGCCAAATTTGGCTGTCAATAGGCGTCACGTGTGAGCTGGGTGTGATCGTGCTCTGTTGACATTTCTTAGCATCGCCACTAGGAGTGGTTAGTTCCTAGCAACGCTGCCAGATATGCTGGTGTTGGTATGTCTTAACGTTCACAGAAAGATCCGCAAGCGCACGGATATACCGTTGTAGCATTTCACCCGGAAGTATTCAGGGTATCGTTATTTATATTTTCCCAATGGATGGCTAGGTTGTGTAAAGTGTATTTACTTAGTTGCGTAACCATGACACGTATGAGCAAGAGGAAGACCACTGACTATACAGGGGTAAGCAATAAATGAATGATAATCAGGGGTAATGTGGCACACACAGAACAGCCAACTCTCATGAATAAAGAATAAACAAGCAATCCTAAGGTTAGTCGGAGCATAGGCAAAGATTCCTAGTATACTATTCATGTTAGCAAATAAGTTACATTAGCCACATTGCTTAGAGCTGCAGGTTCCGGGAAATTAGGGACATCGGGGAGAATGACCCGCACTGGAGAACATCCAGTTCCCATTTCATCATTGCATGAACTCCTACACCGTACCCGAATGTCGGGGAGTACGCTAATCGAGAAGTAGCTTCTCGGCGGACCGACAGGGCTGTCACCACCTGCGATCTACCCCAGTCAAACCGTGGAGCACCGTCATATCCGAAGGATCCCGCATACCCAGACACCATGCCCGCATATGAGGTCACTACCCTAGCACCCCCAGGTCCCCTATCCTTCGGATAGACAGGTAAGATGCTAAGGCAAGCCTGAAAGCACAACGAACCAATATCCTTACCCAGATCATCTGGTCTAAGCATGCAACTAGAATAACTTGGTAAAGCACAGATCAAGGCTGAGCAAGCTACGAACATAGCAAGATAACCAAGAACAAACTCAATATGAATAGCATAAAGAAAGTCAGAATACAAAGCCTTACCAGAGGCCGAGGATTGCTCGCCGACCCCGAGGACGACTGAAATCGCTAAGGAGATGAAGTACTAGCCTAGCTCCACTACCCTAAAGAGTACAAGTCACAAGATAGTGTAGAGAGAGAGGCCTTCAAGTGGTGTGTGTGGTGAGAGTGGTGGGATGCCCTTTATATAGTGCTTGAGGTCGGTTCCCGCCATCTCCTTGTATGGAAACAAGCCAAACTGCCATTGGGAGGATAGGATCATCCTTCCCGCCAAAACTCAGCCTGTTTGGCTTACAGGTGGGGTCGGCCGAACCCCCCCTGCCGCCTCTGGCCACTGTCCTTCTCTGGTACACTGCCTTATGGGTCCTGATGTCAGATGGTCGGTGCCGGGGCTTGGTTGGTCGGTTTGGTCTCGTCTGTGACTTCGTCTGCGTATTTGTTGGGTTTTCGTCTTATTCCAGACTTGTGCTCCTGAAATCATAAATTCTCGAAAACAACTGTGGAGCTAGGTTAGTGATACAAATATGTGAGTACGAGGTATAGTTTTTCTTCTTAAATGAGTATAGTTGATTGTCATATTTCTCACTTAACGACCGTCAACACGCTCGAGCGCAAGCCGCGCTTCATGGAGCTCCCTCTGTTGTGCCTGAAGCTGCTCCAGGGACGCTTGAGCTTGCGAGGTGTTATCCCCTGGCGCCGAGGCGGGAGGAGGCACCTCCTGCTGTCTCGGCCACTCTCCATTAGGTCCCAGGCTCTCCACGAGTCCCTCGTGGAGCTCCACCATGTGGCACTCTAGCAACGGGTGGCGACTCTCAGTGCTAGAGACCAACCCTGAGTCAAGCGACTCCTCCGCAAGTAGATCGAATATCGACTCCGTGGCGTAGCCGGCCATTGTTACTAGCCCACAGCTGTCGAGCTTCGCGACAGGTGGCAGTGCCAAGGCGAGGCAATAGCTTGTTGCCGCATTTGGGAGACCGAATGGGTATGTCTCTATCACGGTTTTGAACACGGCATCAGGGGTGTGGGGCTCTCCCCCAGCGAGCTGTGCCGTGACGTTCATGAAGGTGAACATAGCGGCGCACATGTCCTCTTGAGGTGAGCATGGGCCCAGGAAGGTGTGCAGCTGGCGCTCCAGCTGTGCGCTGTAGAAAACATATGGTCACTCGCCCGGGAGGACGTTGTCCTCCCGGATGAGCGGCTGCACGTCCTGCTTGACCTCGGCGGCAATCCCGAGGCCGGCGCCGAAAAGCGGGGCCTAGATCTGCTCCAGGGTCCCGTCGAGGGCAATGATGAAGTCAAGGCTACCGAAACGCACGCGCGTGCCCGGCACCCAGTCTCCAACGCGGTAGGCCATCCGAAGCCAGGTGAAGTCATACGACGCACTAGATCCCCTACCTAGAGCGCCAACTGTCGGTGTTCCATATCACCGGCTAGTAAATTTGTAAGCACGTCGCTACTCCGGATGGTAATGCAAGGATTCGACATGAGGGTTTATACTGGTTCGGGTGGAATGTCCCTACGTCCAGTTCGAGCTCTCGCGCTCTTGCACTCAAAGTTTGCAGTAGGGGTTACAAATGGGCGAAAGTGGGAACGGGCTTCCAAAGTCTCTGGTGGAAATGAGCGGGTATGTGTGTGTGTGTGTGTGTGTGTGTGGATCGAACCCCCTGCATGGGGTACCCCCTATCTCTTTTATAGCCCAAGGGTGATCGGGGGTCGGATACAAAAAGGACGGAAAAGTGAGAAAGGGAAACTCTAGGGGGGCGGATGCGCCTTGGCCATCGCTTCTTCCTGTTGGTCGGCCTCGGTACGGCTCCTAGTCACCTATTCCTTCGGCGCCAATCTTCTTCCCCCGACTTCCACTCCTGATGATCATGGCGGGGGAAAGAAAGTCATGGCGCGCTGCAGCTATTGTCCCATCACAGGGACACGTGTTGGTGATCGCTTTGCTGGCGGTGCTGGCGTTGGTAGGGAGGGACGTCCTCCTCCTGTTCCCGAGGATAGTCTCCCCGTCCTTCGAGCTGACTTCGGGGTGAGAGGGGGCATGCTCTGTCCCGTCGGTAAGGCGTTGTCACGTCGGACTGCTGTCGCACCTACTGGAGCTCGTGCTGTGGCAGTGGCGAATGGTCTTGTCAGCCCACAAGGGCCTCTGTCAATCTAAAGATAGTCTTTGGGTTCACAGCACGGTCAAACTGCCCGTGGGCCCACTCCTACCCCTTCCGCCGGGGTCGGAGCGATATTTTTCCTTAAGGGTCCGATGCGGCGGGAGTCTCTCCACGAGGGTTGGGCGAGGCAAAGACTTCCTCGCGGGAGTTGGTCTAAGGGCGGCGCTCACCCAGAGGTCGGCTCCCAGTGGGCCGTTTGCACCCGTCTTGGGCCGTGATTATCTTATCCTCATTGGGCCTTTATTGCTTAATCGTAGGTTTTGGGGGTACCCGCTAGCATATGCTTCCGTAGCATATGCTCAATAACATCGGCTTGACAAGTAACTATGCAAGTACTTTTATAATCGGCTTGACAAGTAACTATGCAAGTACTTGATAAAAGATAATGCCTCAACTTGGTACAAGCATAATATAATGATAAGCATGATTTCTCAATAAATGTATACTTTGTTTCCGCATCAATAAGCCGTCGGCCAATATATGTAATGATATACTCCTTCCCTTCGGTCTCTTGAGTCAAAACAGCACCAATAACTTTATCTTCCACAGCCACATAAAGCCTAAAAGGAGTACGTCTTTTAGGCGCCTTGAGAACCGGCGGCGAAGATAAATATTTCTTAATCTTTTCAAAAGCTTCTTGCTTATCTGGCCCCAAGTAAATTCATCTTCATCTTTCAAACGAAGAATAGCGGTAAAAGCATCAATCTTTCCAGACAAATTGGATATAAATCTTGTCAAGAAATTTACTTTGCCTAGAAACTTTTGCAAGTCTTTCTTGCAAGTAGGAGCCTATACTTTCTTCATGGCTTCAATTATCTTTGGATCAATCTCTATGCCCTTCTCATGAATAATGAAGCCCAAAAACATCCCAGCCGATACAACAAAAGCACACTTGAGCGGGTTCATCTTCAATCCATACTGACGCATCCTCTCAAGGGCAAGTCTTAAATCAGCCAAATGATGACTCAAGCCGGCCGATTTAATCACAATATCATCAATATAGACCTCCAATATAATACCGAGTAAATCATGGAAGATCAAATTCATAGCCCTTTGATAAGTAGCACCAGCATTCTTCAAACCAAAAGTCATAACAACCCACTCAAACAAACCAATAAAACCAGGACATCTAAAGGCCATTTTAGACGTATCTTCTTCGGCCAAAAATATTTGATTGTAACCCGCATTACCATCAAGAGAACTGATAACACGATATCCAAAAGCCTCATTGATAGGCATTGGATATTCATCTTTGGGAGTGGACTTATTAAGATCTATAAAATCAATGCAAACTCTAATCTTGCTCGAATCTTTCTTTTCAACGGGCACAATATTAGAGATCCTCTCCGCATAACGACGAGACTGAATAAATCCAACATTTAATAAATGATTAATTTCTTCTTTTATTCGGTCATACATAACAGGAATTAAGCACCTAGCAGGTTGTTTATAAGGTCTAGAATTTGTTTTGATCGGCGGCCGATGCTCAACCAAATCGCGACTCAAACCAAGCATATCAGAATATTCCCATACAAAGCAATCGACATATTCTTTCAATAACTTTATTAAATCGGCTTTACAATCATTCGATAAATTTGCATTTACAAAAGTCGGCCTAGGAATAGAACCATCTCCAATATCTACTTTTTCTAATGGATCAGCCGATGTAAAATGTTGGCCTAATTTATCAAAGTCACCGAAGTCCTCAATGGCCTCACACAAATCATTCATCCTCGCCCGATAGTGCCCAAGAATCTGCTGCATCCATTCTACATTGGACCGGTATGACCGGCCAGAGGCAGCGGTCTGACCGGTCAACTCTGTGTCGCTGACCTGATGCATCATAAGAGTAAATGTAGCTGATTCTCCATCGGCTTTAAAACAGCAGACACAGAACCCTCGTTGGTGCAACTGATCAAGTCACAATCGGTCAAGTCCAGGCATGATAAGCACTTGATGTTATCATGTGCATCGATGAACTTGGAACCGGCGGTCCCAATGAAAGAAGAGGCATCACCATGCACAACCTCAACTTCATCACCGATCCACTGAACAAGAAACTGGTGCAAGAAAGATGGCACACATTGATTGGCATGAATCCAATCATGTCCAAGAATAAGGTTGAAGTTACCTTGCACCTCAGAGACGAAGAATGCTATTGCAATTGTCTTGCTTGCAATGGTCAACTCCATTGAAACAACCCCCTTGGCACCAATGGGATCACCTCCTCCAAAGCCACTAACCGTCATGTTAGTCTTGATCAAGTCTTCGTCCGTCCCGCCGAGCTTCTTGTAGAGTGAATAAGGCATCAAGTTCACAATTGCCCTGCTATCCACGAGCATATGAGAAACTAGCTTCCCGTTGATATGCCCCCTCAAGTAGAAAGCCTTCAAGTGATTATCTGACCCTTTGGGCTTTTGAAATATAGCCTCGCGTGGCGCAAAGTCTAGATGAGCAGCTTCCTCCTCTGAAATCACCAAGTAGTCATCAGAGAAGCGCACAACATTGATCTCCATATTGGTGCGTTCTGGAGAAGCCTCATAATCCACCAACTCCTCGTCTTCTGCTATTGAAGGAGCTGCTAGAACCTCTGATGTGCTAGGAGCCGAAGTAGGAATATTTTCCTCGGCTTTCTGCTCAGGCTCAGGATCGACCGGTCTGACCGGTTGCTCTGAGCGGTCAGACCGGTTCGGGACATCGGTCAGAATGGTCGGCTAGGGCGGTCCGACCGGTCCTGATGGCTAGTCAACTGCCTTGACCTACCACATCTTGCCTTGAGGGTTGCTTGGTCTGCACTTCTTGAAGTGCTCATCGTCAACTTCTCTGCCTCCTTTTCCTTCTGTTCTTGGCGGCGAAGGCGCTGCAACCTCCACTTCTGAGTATGTGTCAACCCTTGCGGGCACCACCTAGGCTGAAAATACTTCTCCTTGTCTTGGTCTTTGGAGTTGCTGCTGCTGGCCTCATGATCTTGGGCCAACACAAGTTTCTGAGAAGGATCGACCAATTTCTCAATGATCATCGGTCCCTTTTGTGCATCTTGGATTTTGCTTTTTTCTTCCTCAACTTGCACAACATCAGCAGCTGGAGCCTTCTCATAGTCTACTTGAATTGGCTCTGGTTCATCCTTTTTCTCCTTGATGCGATATTCTTGGTGTGTAGGACGAACTTGGGCCGGCCTCTGCTGACACTGGTCTGACCGGTCGGGGTAGATCGATCTGACCAGTCCGGGGTTTTGCCCTTGATTAGATTGGTGTTGCCCTAATCCGTCATGAACCGGCTACTTCAACCTATCGAAGACAAGTCCTCTGGAACTTCCCTCCCCTTGGAAGTGTGGTGGATATGGTATCGGATAACATTGCATCCAAAATCCCCCATGCTCCCATAAGGGAAATTGAGAATCCGATGCCGGCAGAGGCCATGGCATAGTGGCATACATCGGCTGCATCTGTTGAGGAGGCAACAAGGTAACCACATCACCCCTGCACTTGCTTGACTCTCCCCTAGCAGATGAAGGTGCGCCTTGTCGCGGAGTTGACCTTGGTCTCTTTTTTAGTCGTTGATTGTTTCGAACGACCTTTGAGTACTTGTTCAGCAATTGACCAAAGGTAGCCTTCTGATTTGCAAACCTCCCCTGCACCTTTGGCTGGTTTGTCTTCCACGTACCCACTTCTGGACGTTTAGGCTTAAATGTCCGAGGCTGACCACCAGGGCGGTCTGACCGGCCATTAGGACTGGTCCGACCGGTCTGACCGGTCGGGCCAACCGGTCTGACCGGTCTCGGCTGAGCAGTAGACCGGTCACCTGAAGAAGAACCCTCTTGCCCCCCTGGGCGCACGAGGCTTAAGTATTATCCTCAGATTCTTCTTTCCATCAGGAGTTTTCTCCTAAACCACCTCCGTGGCCAGAATCTTGTTATCAGCAGTCAACGGCCTTTCATCACCAATGATAACATTCTTGCCTTCTACCCCTTCGGCTTGATCCGGCAGAATGAGTACCTTGGAGTTGTAGAGGTCAATGGTATGGGCAGGGAACAATGCTTTATCTATCTTCATCTCCGGAAAGGTCAATCGTCCTTCATTTACGGCCGATTGTACCTATCAACGAAACACATTGCAATCCTTAGTCGCATGAGATGAAGAATTATGAAATTTGCAATAAGCACGACACTTAGCCAGATATAACATGAGTAATCTTTAAATGTCCAAGTCTTAACAATTCATCAAAAATACGATCGCACTTGGACACATCAAAAGTAAATTTCATCTCTTCTTGCCGATTCCTTTGAGTCGGCATGAGGGATGCACAAGAACATGGTTTGGCCGAGGCGGGCCAAACAAACTCAGTAGCATAGGTCTTTATCCTCTTCGTCCGAAGAATCGGAATCATATTCAACAATATGCGTGTTTGAAGGATGGGACTTGTAGGTATCTTTCTCTTTTCTAAATTTTGCTTCTTGGCCTAAAGCTCTTACCTGAAGCTGATTTAAAGAGTAATAATCTGAACTATCAAGCTTCTCTCTATAATTACAACATAAACCTGCAAGAGCTAAATCGGCCAAATCTTTTTCAGAAAGAGTCAAATTGAAGCATCAGTTTTTGATATCTTCAAACCTCTTAAAGTATTCATGGAGAGATTCATCTCTACCCTGCTGAACCGATGTCAAATCTTTCAATTTAGTTTCGTTATCCCGCTATAAAAGTGATCATGAAATTTTTGCTCTAATTCGTCCCAAGACTGAATCGAGTTAGGAGCTAACAACGAAAACCAAGAGAAAGTCGTTCCAGTTTAAGATAAAGAGAATAAACAAACACACAAAGACTTTCTTGAACCAGCTTCCCCAAGTTGAGCGATATATTGGCTAATATGCTCCCAAGTAGATTGATTATCATCACCGCTAAACTTTATGAAATCGGAAACACGCCAACTAGTAGGGTAAGGAATCAAATTGAAAGCATCAACATACAGCCTTGGGTAAAGCCGACTCCTACCCACATCTAAACCAAGTTTAGACTTGAACATACTGGCCAGATCCTCTCTTATCCTAAGAAGATCGGCCTCATAATTGCCAATAGATGTTTGGCCTAAACGGTGTGTCGCAGTATTAGTAGTGGACATCGTTTGTGTGGCATATTGCAGATTTGACTTGAGCCAATCATCCCAAACATCTTTGGACAACGGTGGAGGAAATGGGGTTCACCGTATGACTTTGTAGTATACATGTCACAAACTCTGCCAATTCTTCTTCCAGGCTAGGGGCAGCCAAAGTAGGAAGAGGCGCAAGTTGTGGCTGAGACGCAGAACCGAGCACCATGGCACCGGTCTGACCGGTCTGAGTGATCGGTCGGACCGGTGCAGCCGCTGAGGCACTGGTCAGACCAGTCCACTGGGCCGATCTGACTGGTTCAGCGCTGGACGGCCGAACTGTGCCTGGCGGTGGCGTCTGTCCTGCAAAGTAATTTGTTGGCATACCATACTGATAATTCTCTGTTGGCGCGGCCGAAAGACTAGGGTTAGGGGTTTGATTAGGATAATCATTAGCAGGTTTCTTACACCTATTTTGTAGATTCAAATCAATAAGAAGATCTTGCATAAGCTTCTATGACTGTTTGAATCTACACAAAAAGGCTTCCGCAAAATGCTTAATGGAATTGAATGAAAAACTTACATCGCTTGAAGTAGAAGCAGATGGTGCAGTAGATATAGACGTAGTAGATGGGTTCGGCGGTGGCGACGTGAATGTAGGCATGACAAACTTCTCCTTCTCGAACATGCCTTGCCGAGTCTTCCCATAACATTCAAGCACTCTCTTCGTGGCCTCCTCCTACTCCTTCTTGAGCTGTGCCTCAAATTGCTTGCAGCTCTCCTCAGGTATGTCCTCATATTTGACAACAACGGGAGTGGAATCAACCTTGGAGGGGTTAACCTTGTCACCGGTCATTGTAACCGATGAATGCAGATCTTTCCCTAGCGGAGTCGCCAAAAAGTATGCTGACCCTAAATTGATCAACACATAAGCGCTAGAACGCGCAAGATCGCAACGATCAGAATAACAGTGACGAACCCTGTCGACTGATCAGACTGGTCATACCAACCGGTCAGACCGATCGGATGCAGAAAACGCCGCGAGACCTAAAACCTCAAGCTCGGGAGGGACCCCATCGGAGCTTGAAGATCTAGGGTTGTCTTGGAGTAGGCAGGCCACCCAAGACAACATTGAACACCATAGAGATGATCAAAGAATAGCACAAGGTTGGAAAAGCTAGGGTTTAAAGAAAAAAGTGAAATAGTAGATTGATTTGATTCGATTGTGTAGAAGGACCTCAATCGGCCGTGGCCTTTATATTTATATGCCGGAGGATGTACCCCTTTCAAATTGGGTTACAAACAACTCCAAATTGCAGATCTCACTCGACTCGGACTGTACAGGCCTAGACCGGTCGGCCTCGGTGCTTGCCAATTTTGGCTGCAAACACTTGCTTGTGCACTATTTTCAGGTACTAACTTTGAGGATATGATTGCTGGTCTTACTTGGCCTTGTACCTTACCGCTGAGTTGGTCTATTGAGTGGAATGGTCCCTCAGCCAGTTCTGACACCCCTACTATTGATTGATGTCTCGTACGGGCTTTATCGAGGCAGCACTGTTTCGCTAGTCATCTTATTTTATTCCTTCTGCTGAAATAATGACACTTTAATAAGCTGGTGCAGATTAAGACTCTATAGTACTTTACGATTAAGAACATGGTTTGTAATAAATAATTTCTGTTGTGACTCTGTGATGTAAGAATTGTTCTGTGTTGTACTTTCTAGGCTCGTCTTCGTGTGAGTTGTTGCTTGTTTCGATCCCGGTTAGCGTAACTTAAATCTAGATTTTACTCGAGGAACTGTCGTAGTAGTTCGGGTTGGATCAGAGTTGCCTAGCAACGATGATTAGCGCACTCGGGCTAGTTCATTTTGGGTGGTTCCGCCACAAGATGGTATGGTTGAGCAACCCGGTGGTCTACTCCCAACTCGCTGAGACACTTCCTTAATGTTTTATCGATGAAGTGCGAGCCTCCATCATTTATCACGACTCCCGGAACTCCAAAGCGAGGAAATATGATTTTCTGAAACATCCTTTTGGAGCTCTTTGAGTCGGTGACAACGCAAGGAAGTGCTTCAACCCATTTGGACACCTAGTCCACTACCACTAAGATGTACTCGCACTGCTCTAACATCGGGAAGGGACCCATGAAATCGACTCTCCATACGTCGAATATCTCCACTTGAAGATTGCTCTTAAGTGGCATACCATCTCGAGAATTGATATTCCCATGCTTCTGACATCTTGGGCATTGTCGTAAGAATTCTTTGGCATCTCCATACATGTTTGGCCAGAAAAATCTACTTCGCCAAACTTTTGCATGGGTCCGAAATGCTCTGCAGTGTCCTCCATATGGCGAGGAGTGAAAATGCTCTAGAATCTTTCTGGTCTCACAGAGCGGGATGTAGCGGCGGAGTAAACCATTAGCACTGACTTTGAAAAGATAGGGGTCATCCAAAAGGTGAAATCTACTGAGGTGTATCAACTTCTTCTTGTCTTCTCCTGGAGGTATGTATCCAGTCACCATGAAATTTACTAGATTCACGTACCATGGACTGGATGAAGTGACCTTCAGAAGAGTATCATCTCTCAATTAATCATCGATCGGCAAGTTCGATCCCTTTGCTTGCATCCTTGAGAGATGATCAGCCACACAGTTATTTGCTCCTTTCTTGTCTCTGATTTCCAGATCAAATTCTTGTAGGAGCAGAATCCAATGGATGAGTCGTGGCTTAGCATCCTTCTTGGTCAATAGGTACTTCAGTGCAACATGATTCATGTATACTATCACTTTAGCACCAACCAAGTAGGATTTGAACTTGTCTATGGCAAATACTACTGCCAGAAGTTCCTTCTCCCTTGTAGCGTAGTTTAACTAGGTCCGGTCAATGTCTTACTGGAATAAGATATGGTGTCATGCTGCTTATCTCTGCACTGACCCAGTACTGCTCCGATGACGTAGTCGCTTGCATCACACATGATCTCGAAAGGAAGATCCCAATCTGGAGGCTGAATGATGGGTGCGGTAACGAGTGCCTTCTTGAGGGTATAGAAGGCTAAGTGGCAATCCAAATTGACGTTGAATGGTGCGTCCTTGGCAAGGAGATTTTTCAAGAGTCTGGCTATACGGGAAAAATCCTTGATGAACCTCCTATAAAAGCCAGCATGGCCCAGAAAACTTCTTACTCCCTTGACATTTGTCGGGGGTGGAAACTGCTTGATCACCTCAATCTTTGCCTGATCCACTTCTATCCCACTTTCGGACACTCTATGTCCAAAGACAATTCCTTCTATGATCATGAAATGACACTTCCCCCAATTCAGGACTAAGTGTGTCTCTTGGCACCTCTTGAGAACTTTGTCTAAATTCTCAAGGCATTCGTCGAAACTCTTGTCGTAGTCTGAGAAGCCATCCATGAATACTTCCATGATGTTCTCGACCATGTTCAAGAAGATCGCCATCATGCACCTCTGAAATGAAGTAGGTGCGTTGAATATACCAAACGACATTCGCCTATAGGCGAATGTGCTGTACGGATAGGTGAAGGTAGTCTTATTCGGGTCATCTAGATGAATCAGAATTTGATGATAACCAGAATATCCATCGAGGTAGCAAAAGAATGAATGTTTTGCTAAACATTCAAGCATCTCGTCAATGAAGGGGAGAGGGAAGTAATCTTTCCGGGTGGCCTTGTTGAGCATCCGGGTAATCACATCCACCAACCAGTAACTGTCCACTGAGGTATGATCTCATTTGTCTCATTCTGAACTACTGTCATGCCTTCCTTCTTCGGAATTACTTAAACTGGGCTGACCCATTCACTATCTTACATGGGTTAAATGATGCCCATGTTCAGTAGCTTCAGAACCTCTTTCTTTACTACCTCCCTCATTGCATCATTGAGGCGTCGCTGATGTTCTCTTGACGGCTTATTGTCCGGTTCCATATGATGAGGACATGACACCTTCGGATACGACCATTGCTTATAAAGTGAGCTTGCTCCTACTTTTTCATAGTGATTTTTGGCACAATTCACTTAGTTCCACATGTACATGTCATTATTTGCTTGTAGGTGCTAATATTTCTCAAAGTGCAAGTCCATCAAAGTTGCTATGTGATCGTCACGGGCTTGTTATTCACAATTGGGACCCTGACTTAAGTTGGATCACACCCCACGAAGATGGAGAACACATCAAGAAAGTCTTTGGACATCCTCCACCTTGGCCACCTCCTTAGGAGGCCGGCATGGGCGTCCAACCCAAGTGTTGGAGGCCCAATCGAATTCGAGCTCGAGTCTGTTTCGGACTCCAGGAACAGCCCGCACTAAAACGCACGCCACAGTCACATACGGTCTTGGATTTGGGTGCACTATATATGGTTGGAAAGATAATTCCAAGACGCTTCCAATGGAAGTGGTCTCAGGTCCAAATTAATTCGGAGTATTTGGGAATCGTCCAAGGAAGTTGACATCCATTATCTATCCCGGTGCTGCGTCACTGTTTTTGGGCCGATGGTCCGTGTATTGTGTTGGAGCCCAATAGGGGCGCGTCCAGGGGTCCCTCCATGACCATAGGGTCTTCATTAATAGACGCTGCCACATTGTTAGGGTTTGGGTTTTGCTTAGATTCATTCTGTCAAGAATAGTTGTTGTCGTTCATCAGTTTGTGAAACCCCAACTTGAGGGATTAATCATTCATCTGCAGAGTCACTTCAATTGAGCTGCGTTCTTTCGAGTTCTTGCTTCTGTTCTTCGTTGCGCTTGCAAGGATTAGCCTTGTTGGTGAGGTCAACCGGTTCGTGACATGGTTGTTAACCAGAGGAGTTGTGGTGCTAAGATTGCTGGATTCAGATCTTAGGATCTGAAGCCGGATCGGTGTCTCGCTCTGCCTACAACGGGAGTTATCCAGAACCTGACGGAAGATCGGGAACCCATGTCCCTATCATTTGGTAATCAAAGCTTCAGGTATACCGTCAGGTTTACATCTATCCTTTAGTTCGAGTGTTTTCTCCTTCGTCCCACAGTCCACCGCCATATTTGTTTCCTACATAAAACCATCCGCCCCATAGCCTTTGCACATTTCAGTTTCAGAGTTCGTAGTGTTGAGTTTTTGTCCTAGGTCAAGGTCTTGTTGCTGGTTTAGATCGTGTTTCAGTCTAATTTGTGTGATCCCTTTTTGTTTTCCAACCCTTGCCATCACCATCCACTAGATCCAGATCTTTTGTCTATATAACATCCTGATTCAAAAGCCTTCCATAAAAAAGTCATAACTTTTGCGTCCGAACCCGAAAAGGTGCAAAATTTATATCTACGGAGATCTACAGAAAATTTTAGATCCGTTTCATCCTAGCATTGCTAGGTTCAGAAAAATTAGAATTGCAAAATTAGATCAGGAAAACGGAGTTTCGAGGCTGACAAGTTTGGCATGCATTTGAGAGCACAATTCTGATTTTGTATATGCCACATCTTTTATCCAATTGAGCTCATATTTTTTGTGGTTTGTTCTTGTGTGCTTCTTGCTAGAAAAATATATATCAAGAGTATAAGAGAAAAAAAAATGGTTGAGAAAAAAATAAAAATAGTGAATGAAAAAAACAAGAAAAGAGGAGCACATAAGCAATAGCCAATAGCTCTATTTGTTTGTGGTGCCCTTTGCCTTGTCCTTGTTCGTTGTTACATTTCATACTTGTTTCCCTCTCTTGTTTATCACAAATCGGTGCTAGGAACACGTATAGGCCAGCAACTAGGACAAGTGCTTTGGACCATTATTCAATATTGCTATCTGTTACTGACTTGTGTGCCACATACATATACTTATTTATTTGTGTGCCTCCCAAGATCCACATATTACTTCAGATCAGTACACCAGAGGATCTTGTAATCTTGGTACCACTCCCTCACAGGTATCATGAACCAGCCACGGTTGTACCATCTACTGCTCGCGTTGGTAAGAACCTTGTAAGGGCTTGGTAAGACACTTTCTTTTGTTGTGTTGAGAGGCACCACTATCCACTTTCATAGTACCTTATAGGGATAAGCATTTGTTGTCTTTTCTCCTATTGCTAACCTTTTGTAGGACAACATGAGTAATGTAGCCCATCAAGTGCTTAGTTCTCAAATGGAGAAAGTAGAGAAAAACCAGTTCAATAACTTGTTCCAAACATATTTTGCTGTGAAAGAGCGACGTTGTCGTGTCATCATCGATGGCAAGAGTTGCAATTACCTGGCAAGCTTAGAATTGGTCGAGAAGCTTGGCTTGACCACAAGACCACACCCTCATCCATACTACATCCAATGGGTAAATTCTTATGATAGGATAAAGGTAATTGAAATTGCACATATTGAATTCTCCATTGGTTCTTATAAGGGTAGTTTAGATTTCAATATAGTACCTCTGCAAGTATGTCAATTGTTGCTAGGCAAGCCTTGGATACCTGAAAATAATGTTGTGCACAATACCATTGCTAATAAATATTCTTTCAAACATAATGGTAAAAAAATTACTTTCATACCTATGACTGCTGCTGAAATTTTAAGAGAAGATCTCATGAGAGCAGAGAGAAGAAAGAATGAGCCTTTTAGAAAAGAATGGATTATTTCAGATGTTACACTAGCTTCCACTAAATCTGATATTTTACAAAATGAAGATATCCCTTTGTCTTTTGTTGGAACTAATACTTTGCATCATGTATCCAAAAAAGAGGACAAGGTGATAGAGAAAGAACAGGTAATTGTCTCAGGTAAGAGCTCTCTTGATGTGCTGAAATTGTCCACCACTCATGCTACAATAGAGCAATATTTAGTGGACACCAAATCTGAATTGGCTTTGTCACATGATGAATATTCTACTGATTTTTGTGATATAGAAGAGTTGTGCGATAGTTCTATGTTTATCCCTATGCCACAACTTGTGAAGGAAACTGATCCTTTTATTTTGGAAACAAAAACTGATGCTAAAAATAAAAATTTGATTTCAATTGCTACTGAAAAGGATGAATGAAAATTGTTGTCTTCTTAAAATACTTTGGGTTATATAGAGTTTGATACTTTGTGTGCTCTTAGTAGTTTGGAGGAGAAATTTGAATGTGTTGGATTGCCATGGTTATCTCGATGTACATATCACTTTATTGGCAATTATAATTGTAAAGGAGAGTACATGGTGCATCGTGTGTATATGTGTTCAAATCTGAAATATACTTTTATTGCGCATAAATATGATCAACTAAAGGGCTACAATAGCTATAATCATGTCATGTCAAGTTCCCTTGATTTTGTTATAAAGGAACACGTTAAATTTGAAGAATATCAGCATTGTTGGCTACTACCCACAACATGTCCTCCAACTAAGCTCAAACTGAGGACGGTTTGTTGTCAAAAAGGGGAGGATGATGAGGACATGACTCCTTCGGATACGACCGTTGCTTATAAAGTGCGCTTGCTCCTACTTTTCCATAGTGATTTTTGGCACAATTCACTTGGTTCCACATGTACATGTCATTATTTGCTTGTAGGTGCAAATATTTCTCAAAGTCCAAGTCCATCAAAGTTGCTATGTGATCGTCACGGGCTTGTTATTCACAATTGGGACCCTGGCCCAAGTTGGAGCACACCCCATGAAGATGGAGAACACGTCAAGAAACTCTTTGGATGTCCTCCACCTTGGCCACCTCGTTAGGAGGCCGTCAAGGGCGTCCAACCCAAGTTGGAGGCCCAATCGAATTCGAGCTCGAGTCTGTTTTGGACTCCAGGAACAGCCCGCACTAAAACGGACGCCACGGTCGCATACAGGCTTGGATTTGGGCACACTTTATATGGTTAGAAAGATAATCCAAGACGCTTCCAATGGCACCGGTCTCAGGCCCAAATTCATTCGGAGTCCACGGGAATCGTCCAAGGAAATTGATGTCCAAAATCTGTCCCGGTGCTGCGTCACTATTTTTGGGCCGATGGTCCGTGTATTGTGTTGGAGCCCAATAGGGGCACATCCAGGGGTCCCTCCACGACCCTAGGGTCTCCATTAACAGCCCCTGCCACATTGTTAGGGTTTGGGTTTTGCTTAGATTCATTCTGTCAAGAACAGTTGTTGCCGTTCATCGGTTTGTGAAACCCCAACTTCTGAAATTAATCATTCATATGCAGAGTCACTTCAATTTAGCTGCATTTTTCAAGTTCTTGCTTGTGTTCTTCGTTGCGCTTGCAGGGATTAGCCTTCCTTGCGAAGTCAACTGGTTTGTGACATGGTTGATAACCAGAGGAGTTGTGGTGCTAACATTGTTGGATTCAGGTCTTAGGATCTGAAGCCGGATCGGTGTGTCTCGCTCCGCCTACAACGAGAGTTATCCAAAACCTGATGGAAGATCAGGAACCCACGTCCCCATCACCATAGGAATGCGATGAGTGCACAGGTTGGTGCTGATCCTCTTCAAGTCTTGTAGAGAATACCCAATGATGGATCGGTATTTCTCTAGGATTGCAATGAGCCCCCGAGTCTCACTCTCCGTCAGCTTATCACTGATGACGATTGGCGTGCCTCAGTTGTTGTGGAGGAAGGTGTACTTCAAAATAGGAGGTAGCGGCTTCAGCTCGGGAAGGGAAGGTTACAGTTTCTCCTCTTCAAGAATGGGCTGAGTTTGTCCATCTTGAATGGTGCACACTGCCTCTTCCAATGGGTTTTGCTCCAGCCTAGCTTCTGCAATTGTATTGCGCAAACGCACTAGGCTAGCTAGGATGGTTTCTTTGCAAACCTTAACCTCGAGAATTGCTTGGTCTCTGTTGGGGTTGACAAGTGGCTCTATTGGCCTTCCGATCAAGACGAACTCTTCACCTTCCAGGATATCAAAGATGTTCTTATCCAGGAAGACCTTGTTACTTCCCATCATGAGGGGAATAACTTGGTGAATCCCTTTACTTTCCACAATTTGGCTGTCGATCCACTTAAAATGCTTACGAGAGAAACTCAGGGGTTGCTCAGATGATATACGATTTGCCAAGGTTTTGGACATCACATTCACCCCGACCTTTGGATCGTAAAAGATCTCTTATGGAATGGCATCCCCAATAGTGCAGAAGTGTATTTTAGGCTTGTGTTAGATCAGGATGACACTACTGCAAGATGCCGCTTCTTCTGTCCATTCCTTGCTCATAATCGTAGAAAGAGCCTCAACCTGTGATGTGGCTTCATGAATGAACGCCTCAGATCTTGAGCATATGCACTTGTGCTCCTTCGGCATGGCTGAGTTCCATGTATTCTTCTTCCGTGAAGAGGTCAGCTATGAACATAGGCATATCTTCAATAAGTGGCTAATGATCTGGGGACTTGGGTGGTTCGGTGATTTCCTCTATGTGTGGTGGAGGTGGAGAGGATGAGGATGATAGAATGTGTATTTGCTGCTTCTCTTTGGGCTGATTTTTTTGGCTCGGGTGGATCATCAAAGACTCCCGTGTACTAAGTGATGCGGATGATAGAATGTGTAATTGCTGCTTCTCTTTGGGCTGATCTTCTGGCTCGGGTGGATTGTTAAAGACTCTCGTGTACTGAGTGGTGTCGAGGACCCTCTCTAGGATAGTCCTTACTTCAGCCACTGTCTTGTACATGACGGATCCCTCGAAGGCGAGATTCATGAAATCCGCGCTCTCCGTGTTGAGACCGTAAACAAAGTGTGGCATTAGCATTTCTTCCTGGACATTATGGGGTGGCCCAAAAGTTGCTAATTGTATGAATTGTGCCCACGCTGCTCAAAGTGTTTCACCATCGTCTTACTTGAATGATAGCAGTTGCATCCGATGTGGAATCAATATGGAGACAGGGAAGAAGAATAGGCAAAACTCATCCTTTAACTATATCCAGTCTCCTGCAACTCTCCCCGCCTTCCGGTTGTATCAAACTTTTGCATTTCCCATCAGAGAGAACCGGAAAAGCTTCCACCATAAGGTATTATGATTCATACCGGGTATAGTGAGAAGAGAACAATTCTCCTCGAATTCGTGCAGGTGAGCGTAGGGACATTTGTCCTTTCTACCAGAGAAGGACTTTGCACGAACCATGGCTACGAGACTGTGATGGATCTCATAACCATCAGATAGAATGGGATGGCAAGATGGAGGCAGTTCCATGTACTCGCGGGATGGAACTGCCAGATAACTAGGAGAAAACTCCATGTGGTAGGGTGGATAATCGTACAGCTAAAAAGCTCTAGTACTAGTGTAGCTACCGTTCCCTGGCAACGGCGCCAGAAAGCTTATTGGCACTCCTTAGCCTAAACGAATTACTCTGCAAGCGCATAGAGACCTATTGTAGCTTTCACCAGGGAGTATACTTAGAATATCCAATACAAGGAACGATAAGCCGCGACTAGTGGTCTAGAAGGATTCATCTGGACCCGCCAAGGAAGAAGAGGTACGTGGGTAGAGGGTTTAACTCCTGATAGATTACCTAATACTAACCTATCCTGCTAGATTACTAACTTGATCTTCTTCGGCGGTCTAAGAGAAGGACTCAGACTGTGGTGAGAAGGGTGTCCAATGACAGTCGACAACTACTGCTTTGAAAACACTCGAACTTGGTGGGCCACGGGGGATGGACAAGGCTGTCACCACTTGTCGCCTACCACTGCGGTACCGTGGGGTGGAACACAACTTGAGATACCTAACCAAGCCTAGGCACCATGCCTAGAGCTATCGAGCTACTTAATCCTATCGTCTACTTAGGCAGAGTAACCTCAGATAAATAGAACTTGCTATTTACGTAGATTTAGGATCCCGCAGATCAAAGAAAGTAACTGAACATGTAACTTAAGTAAAAAGTAAAACTAGAGAGACACTGAAGATAAATGAGGAACTTACTCGGAAAGATATATTCCTCTGAGGTGGCTACAAAAGTGGGGTAAGGTCGAGAGAACTCGACTCCGCCCCTGTTGGCGGTCAATAATGATAGTTTTTGCCACCAACGCTCCGCCTGATTTCATGAAATATAGGCCCTAACCATGCCATAGCCATTATTACTAATGAGTTCCACAAGTTTTGGTGTTTATTTCACTTCAGGAACAACATATCCAAGTTTGACCCAAAACGGACGCTGTTTGGACCGGAAGGCCCGGATCCGGCCGACCGGCATAGTTTCGGTGGAACCTTGGCATGAGACTTTACCAAAGTCACATAGAGGAAGAATCCAAGACATCTCAATAGGTTAAATATAGAAATGTACAACTTGGACTCGGAAGGCTTGGACCCATATCCAAAAAAAGAAGCCAACCTAGGCCATGGTCAAGCATACAACATCCACCCCATCTAGGATTAATCCATGGCCAGAGAGAGGTGTGTCGGAGCAACGGAGAACCGAGAGTCCACCAGAGGCAGGCCGCCCGGCCCCAAGGAGGCCACCCAGCCCAAGAAAGTGACGGTTGAGCAAACCGCAAGAAGTACCGACCTCTTGATGAGATCAGGGCTGTCCACACGAAGTCGGTGGATAGGTGGTACCACCTCTACGCCGGGCGTCCTAGGGGAGGCCGCCCGGCCCCACTTGTCAGCCTCTGATGATGCCCTTACGCGTGGAGTTGAAGCCAAGGAAGAGGTAGCGTAGGCTTGCAGCGGTTAACCATTTCACCGACCTTGGCTTGACAGCTATAAATAGGACCCCCTCACCTCACTTGTAACACACACCTTGGGAGCTTGAGTGCCTCACAACTTCAGTTTCATCCTTAGTAGAATAGGGAGAGTGTGAGGTGAGAGCTTTGGTGGAAGACGGGCTAAAGGGGCGGAGTCGAGTTCTCTCGACCTTACCCCATCTTGTACCCACCTCGGGGGAATCTTATAATCAAGTAAGTTTTCCTCGCTTATCTTCAGTTCCTCGCTAGTTTACTTTTTACTTAAGTTACTTGCTTAGTTGCTCTTTTTGATCTGTGGGATCCCTTGTATGCGTGGATAGCAAGTTCTATCCATTTGAGGTTTCTTCTTGCCTTAGCGCGAGGCGGAAGTCAATGACTCGATAGTTTAGGCATGGTGCTTAGGCTTGGTAGTTACCTTGGGTTGTGTTCCACCCCACGGTACCGCAGTGGTAGGTGGCAAGTGGTGACAGCCATGTCCGTCCCTAGTAGTCCACCACGTTCGGGTGTTTTCGTAGCAGTAGGATTGCCAAAAGTATGTGGGGCCCCTTCTCATCCCTTTCTGAGCCCTTCGCTTAAGCCGCCGAAACAGATCAAGTTAGTAGCTTCTCAAGTTATCTTAGTAATTAGGATTCTATATGGAGACAAGCCCTCTACCCTCATACCTCTGCTCCTTAGCGGGTCTGGCTGAAGCGCTCCAGACCTCTAGTCGATGCATATCGTTCCTTGGATTCGATATCCCAAGCTTAATCACCTGGTGAAAGCTACAATCGGTCTCTGTGTGCTTGCGAAGTAATTCGTTAGGCTAAGGAGTGCCAACAAGCTTTCTGGTGCCGTTGCTGGGGAACGGTAGCAACACTAGTACTAGAGCTTTTCAGCTGTACACTTATCCATCCATCCATCCACTTTTCCACATGGAGTTTCCTCCTAGTTATCCGGCAGTTCCATACCGTGAGTATATGGAACCGCCTCCATCCTGTCATCCCATCCTATCTGATGGTTACGAGATCCGTCCCAGTCTCGTAGCCATGGTTCATGCATCAACCTTCTCTGGCAGAAGAGACGAATGCCCCTACACTCACTTGCAAGAATTCGAGGAGAATTGTTCTCTCCTTATTATACCCGGGATGAACCAGAACACCCTACGGTGGAAGCTATTTTCGTTCTCTCCGATGGGAAGAGCGAAAACCTGGTACTACCAGACTGCAGTGAGAGTTGGAGGAGATTGGATTCAGCTGAAGGACGTGTTTTGTCTGTTCTTTTTCCCTGTCCCCAAAGTGATCCCGCATCGCATCCAACTGCTCACTTTTGAGCAAGGTGACAATGAATCACTTGGGGCAGTGTGGGCGTGATTTAGGCATCTCGCGACCTCAGGTCCCCCTCACAAGATTGTTGAGGAGATGTTGATGCAACACTTCATCTACGGCCTCAATCCGGAAAGCGAGCATTTCTTAATCCTCGCTTTCGAGGGATCGGTCATGTACAAGATAGCGGCTGAAGTTAGGACTATCCTAGAGAAGGTCCTTAACTCTACTCCGTACACTGATGTCTTTGATGATCCTCCCGAGCCAGAAATTCCCCCCACAGAAAAGCAACCATTCCACATCCTTTCAGTTGTTTCCTCTCCACTTCCACCACACATAGAGGAAATCACCGAACCACCCAAGTCCTCAGATCTTGAGCCACTCCTTGAAGAATTGCCTATGTTCATACCTGACCTCTTCTCAGAGGAAGAGTACATTGAACTCGGCCATGTTTCAAACATGCCAAAGGAACGTAAGTCCAATTGCTCATGATCTGAGGCGTTCATTCCCAAAGCCACCTCACAGATTGAGGGTCTTTTGTGATTATGAGACAGGAATGGGCAGAAGAAGCAGAATCCTGCGGTAGCATCATCCAGAGCTACCGTAATCCTAGACTTCTCTTCTGCACTATTGGGGATGCCTGCCGGCCACAAGAGGCCTTTTACGACCCAAGGGTCATGGTGAACGTAATGTCCAGAGCTCTGGAAGACCACATCTCACTCGAGTGGCCCTTGACTTTGTCTCATAAGCACTTGAAATGGATCGATGGCCAGATTGTGGAGTGTCAAGGTATTCTCCGAGTTGTTCCATTTATGATGGAAACCAACAATGTCTACCTAGAATTCCACATCTTCGATATCCCTAAAGGTGTAGAGTTCCTCTTAGTCGGAAGGCCAATAGAGCCTCTCGTCAACCCGAATAGAGACCGTGCCACGCTCGAGGTTAAGGTTGGCAGAGAAATTATCCCGGTAAGCTTAGTGCGTTCCTGCAACACCATTCCGGAAGCTAGGCCGGAGCAAGACCCACTCGAAGAGGCTGTGTGCACCATCTAGGAAGGGCTAACTCAACCCTCCCTCGATGACGTTGCCACTCATTTCACCCAAGAGCTAGAACCAGACAGCCAGAGTAAGCTGGACGGAGAGGAGCCACCGCAACCTACTCTCCCAGAGCTGAAGCCGCTACCTCCTGGATTGAAGTACGCCTTTCTTCACAACAACAGAGCCACGCCAGTCGTCATCAGTGATAAGCTGACAGAGAGTGAGACTCAGTGGCTCGTAGCAGTACTGGAGAAGTACCAATCTGTCATTGGGTACTCTCTATAGGACTTGAAGGGGATTAGCCCCAATCTATGTACCCATCGTATCCCTATGGAACCGGACCACAAGCCGTCGAGAGAGCACCAGCGATGGCTTAACGATGCGATGAGGGAGCTAGTCAAGAAGGAGGTTCTAAAGTTACTGCACGCAGGTATCATATACCCCGTGCAAGATAATGAATGGGTTAGCCCAATTCAAGTAGTCCCAAAGAAGGGAGGCATGACAGTGGTCCAGAATGAGAGAAATGAGCTCATACCTCAGAGGACCGTTACTGGTTGGCGAATGTGTATCAACTACCGGATGCTTAACAAAGCCATCCGGAAAGATCACTTCCCACTGCCCTTCACTGATGAAATGCTTGAACAGTTGGCCAAGCATTCCTATTTCTATTACCTCGATGGCTATTCTAGTTATCATCAAATCCCTATCCATCCTGATGACTAGAATAAGGCTACCTTCAACTGCCCGTACGGCACGTTTGCATATCGGCGAATGTCCTTTGGTCTCTGCAATGCACACGCTTCTTTTCAGCGGTGTATGATGGCGATCTTCTCTGACTTGATCGAGAACATCATGGAAGTCTTCATGGATGATTTCTCGGTCTATGGAAAGAGTTTTGACAAATGCCTTGAGAATTTGGATAAAGTTCTCAAGAGATGTCAAGACACACACTTGGTCCTTAATTGGGAAAAGTGCCATTTCGTGGTTAGAGAAGGGATTGTCCTCGGACATAGAGTGTCCGAAAGAGGAATAGAAGTGGATCAGGCAAAGATAGAGGTAATCGAGCAATTGCCACCCCCGACGAATGTCAAAGGGGTGAGAAGTTTTCTGGGCCATGCTTGGTTTTACCTGAGATTCATCAAGGATTTCTCCCGTATAGCCCAATGGTTTTTGCCGCCAATGCTCCGCCTGATTTCATGAAATATAGGCCCTAACCATGCCATAGCCATTATTACTAATGAGTTCCACAAGTTTTGGTGTTTATTTGATTTCAGGAACAACATATCCAGGTTTGACCCAAAACGGACGCTGTTTGGACCAGAAGGCCCGGATCCGGTCGACCGGCATACTTTCAGTGGAACCTTGGCATGCGACTTTACCAAAGTCACATAGAGGAAGAATCTAAGCTGTCTCAATGGGTTATATACAAAAATGTACAACTTGGACTCAGAAGGCTTGGACCCATATCCATAAGAGAAACCAACCTGGGCCATGGTCAAGCATGCAACATCCACCCCATCTAGGATTAATCCATGGTCAGAGAGAGGCATGTCGGAGCAATAGAGGACTGAGAGGCCGCCATAGGCAGGACGCCCGGCCCAAGAAAGTGACGGTTGAGCAAACTGCGAGAAGTACCGACCTTTTGATGAGATCAGGGCCGTCCACGCGAAGTCGGTGGACAGGTGACACCACCCCCAGGCCGGCCGAGCTAGGGGACGCTGCCCGGCCCCACTTGTCAGCCTCTGACGACGCCCTTTCGTGTGGAGTTGAAGCCAAGGAAGAGGTAACGTAGGCTTGCAGCGGTTAACCGTTTCACCGACCTTGGCAGGTATAAATAGGACCCCCTCACCTCACTTGTAACACACACCTTGGGACCTTGAGTGCCTCACAACTTCCGTTTCATCCTTAGTGGAATAGGGAGAGTGTGAGGTGAGAGCTTTGGCAGAAGCCAGGCTAAAGGGGAGGAGTCAAGTTCTCTCGACCTTACCCCATCTTGTTCCCACATCGGGGGAATCTTATAATCAAGTAAGTTTTCCTCGCTTATCTTTAGTTCCTCGCTAGTTTACTTTTTACTTAAGTTACTTGCTTAGCTACTCTTTTTGATCTGTGGGATACCTTATGTACGTGGATAGCAAGTTCTATCCATTTGGGGTTTCTTCTTTCCTTAGCGCGAGGCGGAAGTCAGTGAATCGATAGTTTAGGCATGGTGCTTAGGATTGGTAGTTACCTTGGGTTGTGTTCCACCCCACAGTACTGCAGTGGTTGGCGGCAAGTGGTGATAGACTTGTCCATCCCTAGCAGTCCACCACGTTCGGGTGTTTTCATAGCAGTAGGTTTGCCAAAAGCATGTTGGGCCCCTTCTCATCCCTTTCTGAGCCCTTCGCTTAGGCTGCCGAAACAGATCATGTTAGTAGCTTCTCAAGTTATCTTAGTAATTAGGATTCTATCTGGAGACAATTCCTCTACCCTCGTACCTCTGCTCCTTAGCGGGTCCGGCTGAAACACTCCAGACCACTAGTCGACGCATACCGTTCCTTGGATTCGATATCCCAAGCTTACTCACCTGGTGAAAGCTACAATCGGTCTCTGTGCTCTTGCGGCGTAATTTGTTAGGCTAAGGAGTGCCAATAGCCCCTTTAGCTCGGCCTTTGCCGCAGCTCTCACATTGTCCCTATTCTACACTAGGAAGTAAACTAAACTTCAGACTCCTCTTGCTCCAAGTGGTGTGCCTTGCAAGTTAGGAGTGGGGCTTCTTTTATAGTGCTTCAAGGATGGTTTGACCCCTATGCTTCACTTGTACACGAAGTAGATTAGTAGCTTAGCTTCCACGCGAAACATGGTCACTAAACACTGAGTTGTGGGGCCGGGCAGCCTGGCCTAGGCCGGCCGACCTGGTGATTATGCCATCTGGCACCGCCCTTCTGGTGGATGACTCTGATCACTCCCTGGAGAATGGTGGAGAAGGACTGGCTCAAACGCACATATCCTTAGGCCGGGCGGCCTAGTCAAGGCGGGGCAGCTTGGATTCGGTGCCTCTCGACCCTCTGATGCACTATCATACTCCACAACAGTTGCATGTTGTCCCTGAAGGCGGTTTTAGGCTTGACACGATTCATTTCTCTAATTGTGGGCCCGTCTTTCCCTTGCGCTTTGGGACTCAAGCCTTCTGGTCTTAACTTGTCTGTTTTGAGCTGATGCCTGTTGGATTGGCTTGGAATTTTCATCAAGATCACTCTAGTAAAGTTTCGCGCCGAAATTCCATAGCTGATATGCCGGTCGGACAGGCTCAGGCCTTCTGGTCTGGAAATTGTCCGTTTTGGCCAAATTTTGGATATGTTGCTCCTGCAATCAAATATGCACCAAAACTTGTGGAACTCATTAGATTTGAAAATTTTGGCATGATTATGGCCTATGTTTCATGAAATCAAGTGGAGCATTGGCGGCGAAAACAATCAAAATTGATCGCCAACAATGACATCCTGTGGCAGTACCGCCCTAATTAATCCGGCTCAAGTGCGCTAACCATCATCTTAAAGACAATCCCGGCTAACACGCACTTCAAACGGAGTAATTCGGCAGTGCTGTCGGGTAAAGTCCCGAAGAATCCACCTGAGCGTCGATCGAACCCAAAGCTTACATGTAACCCACACGAAGGTGAGTCCAGAGAGTACAACATTTCACAAATATATTACATTACGGAGTCTTAACTTAATTATTACAAACCAAGTTCGAAATCTTTGAAAGGTACTTGGAATTCGAAATGAAAGTAGTTCAGAGTTCACTGCAGCGGAAATAAAACGAGTTCTAAACGACGATGCATGATGTCATGATGAAGCCCGTTCATGACATCACTCGGCATTGCCATCGTTGGCCGGAGTCGTATCCCACTCCACCGACCAACCAGGGGGTAAGGTACACGGCCAAGTCAAGCTAGCAATCATGTCCTCAAAAGTATTACCTGAAATAAAATTGAGCCACAAGCAAGGCTGAGTATACTAATACTCCGCAAGGCTTACCCGACTAGGATATAACTAACCTTCTAACTAGACATGCAAGGCTTTTGGCTTGAGGGGTTTGTCTTTGCCGAAAAGCAGTAAGTCCTTATTTTCCGATTTTAGCTTTCAAGTTCTATTATGCTTAACCATTCTACATTAGCATCTATCCTAAAGCATACATGGTGGAAAGCAATTATTTTTCATCATTCAACCATATTTCTCATCATCATTGTTCCACTTCTTACTCTATGTGGCAAAAGGGTTAAGCAGTCTCAATATCCGTGAGAGACGGACGATTCGAATCGAATTTATTAACCTGGCCAGGCAGACCTAAACACACGCATGGGGAATGCAATCACCCACGCGACTTTTCCCCTTTTTCCCCGGGCATGAAACAGGCCCACCGTCCTAGGGTGCCCTGCACCCGTGCGTGACCATAGACCAGACAGTGGGGAGTATGTTCCACGGCCGGTTCCATCAGGTACTTAAGCTTACCGATTACCATATTCTCGGCATGTGGTTAGTACGTTCAAACGCTTAACCACCACTACCACACACCGCGACCTTATCCATTTTGACTAAACAGACGGGGTATCACAAGTACAACAACCCCGCCCGTAATCCTTATATTGCAGTGTGTAGTAAGCATTCAACTCCTATGAGCTCGCGAGTGACAGGAAATCACTCGACTTCTACCGAATTATTAGCATAGCCAACTAGCGACCTATACATACTAGTGTTCAAGCATAGGTACCTAGGATCATGCAACTAAGGTTCCAATCAACTCCTGTAAACGTAAATGCACAACTATAAAGAAATATAAGCAGTTGCATAAATCTACAGTAGATAGGACATGCTCCGGGGCTTGCCTTGCTAAGCAAAGTTAGCCTTGGGCTCTTCCGAACTTTGGTTCGGGTCTTCGACGGCTTCAGTTAGATTCACTTGAGCTTCACGCTGCTCACTCTCGGACTCGGGCACCAGCTCGTACGCACCGTCAGCGAGAGTAGTCGAATCTACACGAGATGCATATGCGTGAGTTTACGTGATGATCTCAATTCATAATTTGATTCACTATAAAGTTGCAAACCAACACAACTCCAGTTAAGTTGGAGATTATGTTCTTTTTATTGGGCAATCATTTATAAAATAGTAAACAACAATTATTAGTCCATAGAGTCCCTGTGGGGTTTCCATCATTTACCAACACATACCAAAAGTCATTTTCTTTACAAACACTAGAGATACACGTGCTGTCCAAAACTATAGTTACACAGTGCTTATAAGATTGAAATTTTTATGTATTGTACTTCAACAAGTGTAGGTCCGACTGTAAAAATTTCATAATGTTTCACGCAGCAGAAAAATTATGAAAAACAAAATACACAGCCACAGCTAGGAACAAGATTAATTTGTATAGATCAAACCATGTAAGTACTAGTACTGAAAATTTAACTGAGTATTTATGAACCTATTATGAACCTACTGGAAAAATTTCAGATTTAACTAAACATTACACAAGGCATGAAAAATAGCACAATGTACAACTGTAGTAAAGAAAAATAAATTCTATAGGTAGTTATACTGAGTACCAGGAGCTTAAACATTACTAGCATTATTAATTACTCAAAATCAAGCTTTAGTAAAAGTATCAGATTTTTCTAGGCAAAGAAGCTATTTTTCTCAGTTTAGTGCATTTATTCATAGCATAAATCACTTGAGCATGTTCTGCTTGAGTAAAAAGTCTATACATTTTTCTAAAGCATTAAGGTAACAATTAGAAATCACTGAAAAAGTTTCAGCTTATGTTTCAAGGTGGAACAACTTGGAAAATTAAAACTATTTATCCTAGGTATACATAAAGTCCTAAATAAAACCTATAGCTTAAATTGTCAAAATATTATCAAATTTTTACAGTAAGCCATTCATCTAAGGTGTAGCACACTGACCAAAAACTAGACTTAGTTCATGGGTAGAACTTGAGATACATACAAATGTGGATTAAACTAATATTTAATATAGAGATAAAACTGTTGGTCAAAAGCAAAAGTGGATGTAACAAAAGTTGTAGGTTTTGATCTAAGGATTCCAAAACATTTTAGTTTGCATTTTTCTGATTTTTCTACGATTTTATATGGAATTTACAAGTTTGCTGTTTTTGAAAACAAAAGAAAAAGGAAACGAACTTTTGCATATAAGCCCTTGGAAGTTCGTTTCTTCTCACTAGAGGTCCCTGGCGGACTTGCAGAACAGAGGAGGGTCGGGCGGCGCCATTTCCAACGGGGTTCGGCTCCGGCGGCGAGGGGGAAGTTGGGGAAAAGGGAGAGGGGACTGAGCCGCACCTCCGGGTGTCCTCTGTTCGCGGGGAGGAGGCCCGAGGCGGCGGCTCCACAGAGCAGGGCGGCCGGCGGTGGTGGAGCTCCGCGGCGGCGGCGCTCCGGTGAAGGAGAAAGGGCAAGGCCGGGCTGGGAGGCTTCAGTGGGTGGTAGGGGTCGTGCTGGGGTGCCCTATTTGGAAGGGAGATGGCCAGGGAGGCGGCTCCACTGAGCAGCGGCTCCGGCGGCGGTGAATGGCGACGGTGGCGGTGTTCCGGCAGGTCCGGGCGGGGGTCTCGGGTGGGAGCAGGCCGATGAGCTTCGCCGAATGTAGGGGAGGTTCGTGGTTGGATTGGGTTGGCTCGGCGGTGGCTTGTAGGGGGATTTCCACGGTGAGGCTATGGCCGGCGGCTGCAATGGTGGCCGCGGCGGCGTTCCAGGGCGCAGGGAGGGGAGTGGGGGCTTGGGTTGGGGTGGAATGGAGAGGGGAGGAGCGGGAACGCGGGATGGCGAAGTGAAAGAGGGAGGAGAGGGGCTGCAGAGGGGAGCTCGGCGGGGGAGCTCGGTTTTGGGCAGTGCGTGGGCGGAGGGGCGACCATGGCACGGCAATGGCGAGCTGCGCGCGAGCAGGGTCCGAGCTCGGCCTTCTATAGGCGCACGAGGGAGGGGAGGTGGTACTGGGGAGGTCGGGCAGCTCGGGCAGGCAGGCAGCGGCCCGGGCACGGCCGGAGGCGCGCGTGCGCAGCGGTGGCCGCGAGCGCGCGTCGTGGAGCGAACGTCGGGGCGCGGCGTGCGCGTGCGGAGCGGGGCGTCAGCGACGGCAAGGGCGCGGCACGTGCTCGAGTGGGGTGGTGATGGCGCTCGGCAGGGGAGCAGCGGGGCGGCAGCAGGGTAGCGAGCACGGGCGTGCGCGCTCGAGTGACGCGGCGTGCGTAGAGAAGCCAGGGAGAGGGAGAGAGAGAGAGTGAAGTCAGAGAGTTGACTCTAAATTTTCTCAAAATTTTCAATGGGAGCTCGAAAAATTTTGCACACGAAAGTTGTTCAAAACGTCGAAATCTACAACTTTTGTTTCATCCATTTTCCCATTTGAGATTTTGTTTGAAAGTTACAAATTCAAATTTAAACGCGAAAGAAATTACCCTATACACATTGTTTTTCGAATTTCTCTCCAAATTTTGTGTGCTAACTTGAAAAACTTTGAACATGAAAGTTGTTTGTTATATGAAACTCTACAACTTTTGTTTTGGTCAAAAATTAATTTAAGCTATGGTTTGCACTTTGTATTTTCGGATCTTTTCAGTATTTTCCGGAATTAATTATGGGAGCAAAAGTAATGTGGATCGACTTATCATTTCATGTGCAAAAACTCACTTTCTTCCTATGTCTTCAACTAGGCTTTGGTTTATTATGATTTTAGTGAGGTGCCTATGAAATTTCATAAGCAAAATTGCATCAGTTTAGAAACTATTTAAAGTTTTCGACCTATGCACATATACACCTAGATACACATACATACACATGCATTTGTAAACATACAAGAAATGCATTATTTAATTTAATCTTGATGATTATGCATGATGCTATGTTTAATATTTTATGTTTAGTGTTTTAAACACCCGGGGTGTTACAGCCTACCCCCCTTAAAAAGAATCTCGTCCCGAGATTCGGGTGAGAAAAAATTAGAGGGGAACGTGCGTGTACCTCGGAGTGAGATTAGGAAAACACGAAAAATTTGGTTTAGATACTTTCAGTGTCCCACGTGTCTTCATCCTCGGTATGGTGACTCTTGAGGATCTTATGCGTATATAATTGAATAGTTGCACTGGCACATGCGTAGCATGGAAAACAACAGGATCAAGTCTACTACTATTTGAGGCATTTTTAACCCGAGATCTTACTATGTGGCATAAGCAAGGTTTTCTCAAGGCATTCTTGGTCAAAGTTGATTTTATTTTAATGGAGTTGATGTTTGTTTGAGAAAGATGTACACTTGTTTAATGCTATGATATATTATGAAAATGGCAACATGCCAGGAGATCGATGACACAATGTATGGATGCGATGACCTATGCATTAATGGGATTATGCACATGGCGTGTTGCATTGATTATGATGTGCCGGTCATGATGCATGACTGATGGTGCACGTGTTGGAATGCATGTTAGCAACCGTGGAAGTCATGCAGATACTCCTTAATACTTTTATTTTGACCCGAATTAGAACCCAAGTCATCACATTATGCAGGTTGCGAAAAATAGTATATCGCGGAGTTGTTATCGCGGACTATGATACCAGCGCGCACCTAGTGACACAAGCGTATGGCTGTAGCGCATACGAGGCCCTAGGTTCCGTCGCGGCACCATATGTCAGTGACAAACACCGCGACAAGATGAAAATATAGCGACCCAAATAATGTGCATGGCTAGGAAGGAAGATAGAGCCAGGTGATAATCAGAAGTCCTTCCTAGATGCATATGATGTTAATGGAGACAGAGCCCCAAAAATGCAGGTGATTTGGCAATGACAATGGCACAACCATGCATGTAATGATCCTACATGATATTCTCGTATTTGTATGCAGCATTTTTGGTTTTTCAAAAGAATTATATGTGCAAGAAGGGCAATTGAGATTTCCTCAAACTTGTCCAAGGGAGATACTATTACTCATCTTTGATGGACTGACTAGGAAGCCAGGCTGGATCCTGGGATCCCCGCAAATATCCTTCTCAAATTCTATCTCCACTTGTTGTCCAACAATTCTCTCAGATTCTACTTACCAGATTCCAACTCAAAGCTATGCTAAAAGTGTGCGGGCTGCTAGGTGCTTGTTCTGAAAATTCAGAAAAGGAGTGGCATAAAGCTGATCATCACTCGGAGTGGGGAAAAATGATAAATGCTCAATATCACACAGGAGGTAGGTGACACATTTTCCCCTAGACAGGGTTGGCCCTCTAGAGAAATGATTTGGTGTGTGATATGGGAAAAACTTGTGAATCAAGATGATAAAAACAGATTCTAGGTAGTGCACTAAAGTAGCCATAACTCAAGGAGTTGATGTCCAAAAATTCTCAAATTTCACCCGAACATGTCTAAGATAGCTGTGCACACTTTGCTAGTCAACTCAAGAGCTAGATCAGAGCCTAAGAAGGTCTTATCCTTAGAGTTTTCCTTTGCTGTCTGCCCAGAATTTTCAGGGACCAGAGAGCCAGTAAAATGAGTGCTGAGGACAAACTACTAAGCCTAAAATTACCAATTTTTTTACAGAAGCTTGGTGAGTAAATTTGGCACAAGTTTTGTGTTGAACACATCTGCAGAAAACATCTCTAGGAAGGCCTAAAAATTCGTGCCACCCAAGTGCTCAAAGCTGACAGAAAAACAGGGTGCCAAAGTTTCTAGTGTGCCCCACTGTATACTAGTCGAAAAATTCTCATTTTTACACAGCAGCTAGTAGACAAGTTTTGGGGCAAAATCATCCACTGGCACTTTTACAGAGGGAGTCATCTACCATGTCAAATAAATTCATCTTCCAGGATATAGCAGAAATGACAGATTTTTAGATAGACCTTAATTGAGAGAAGATGAACCGTGCTCACGTGCAAACCTTACATTCCCGACTAACCCACATCTATTTTCATTGGCTTTCAATTTTAAGAGCATGATGCATACATGACCTAATCGTCCTCCCAAAGAAAACAATTGCCAAATAGCTTTGGACTTACGGGGTTAGCACCGGTGGCATGGCACAATTTACGTCTCTCCCTATATATATTGCTAGCCGAGTTCTAACCGTTCTTAACTTACGTAATCGCGGTTAGTGTACCTGCAGAAAAATGACAGATATATATTCATTGAACCTTTCATGCCAGCACTCATGAAAGCGTCCACATACATTACCGCTCACTATAGAAGCGGCATCCATGCATCCAACACTGCATGGACAGTGCTCATACGGTACCGAGGCGACGTATTCACAGTTTCTTTTACTCCCAATATAATCGACCGATGGTCGGTATATTGGCAGTAGCTCAAGTAGGCCACTGCTTGAGCGCAGCGTTCGGTTCGCATCACCGACGGGAAGGTCAGACTCTCTCAGCTGACTGAGTATACTTTACTCCCAATATAGCCAACTAATAGTTGGTATATTGGCAGCACCTCAAGTAAGCCACTGCTTGAGGGCAGCGTTCGGCTCGCATCACCGACGGGAAGGTCGAACTCTCTCAGTTGACTGAGGATTCTTACCGTCTTACCTTAGCGTAGGTGCGTCGTTACATAATGTAAAGTACTGAATTTAAAGTACAGAAAGTAATGTGCTGGAATTCAGTTATAAATAAACCATAAGTTAGGTAGCCACCTAAAACTCCCATAATATTCCCTAGGGCTTTACGTACTATACACAATCCTTAACGAACCAACGTATTTACCAAACGCGATTCTGTGGCTAAGTTTTAAGTAAAACTTTTAAAATCTAGTCGCACTCTCGGGTGTGCGCTTTGTTCGGCTCTGATACCAGCTGTGGCAGTACCGCCCTAATTAATCCGGCTCAAGTGCGCTAACCATCATCTTAAAGACAATCCCGGCTAACACGCACTTCAAACGGAGTAATTCGGCAGTGCTGTCGGGTAAAGTCCCGAAGAATCCACCTGAGCGTCGATCGAACCCAAAGCTTACATGTAACCCACACGAAGGTGAGTCCAGAGAGTACAACATTTCACAAATATATTACATTACGGAGTCTTAACTTAATTATTACAAACCAAGTTCGAAATCTTTGAAAGGTACTTGGAATTCGAAATGAAAGTAGTTCAGAGTTCACTGCAGCGGAAATAAAACGAGTTCTAAACGACGATGCATGATGTCATGATGAAGCCCGTTCATGACATCACTCGGCATTGCCATCGTTGGCCGGAGTCGTATCCCACTCCACCGACCAACCAGGGGGTAAGGTACACGGCCAAGTCAAGCTAGCAATCATGTCCTCAAAAGTATTACCTGAAATAAAATTGAGCCACAAGCAAGGCTGAGTATACTAATACTCCGCAAGGCTTACCCGACTAGGATATAACTAACCTTCTAACTAGACATGCAAGGCTTTTGGCTTGAGGGGTTTGTCTTTGCCGAAAAGCAGTAAGTCCTTATTTTCCGATTTTAGCTTTCAAGTTCTATTATGCTTAACCATTCTACATTAGCATCTATCCTAAAGCATACATGGTGGAAAGCAATTATTTTTCATCATTCAACCATATTTCTCATCATCATTGTTCCACTTCTTACTCTATGTGGCAAAAGGGTTAAGCAGTCTCAATATCCGTGAGAGACGGACGATTCGAATCGAATTTATTAACCTGGCCAGGCAGACCTAAACACACGCATGGGGAATGCAATCACCCACGCGACTTTTCCCCTTTTTCCCCGGGCATGAAACAGGCCCACCGTCCTAGGGTGCCCTGCACCCGTGCGTGACCATAGACCAGACAGTGGGGAGTATGTTCCACGGCCGGTTCCATCAGGTACTTAAGCTTACCGATTACCATATTCTCGGCATGTGGTTAGTACGTTCAAACGCTTAACCACCACTACCACACACCGCGACCTTATCCATTTTGACTAAACAGACGGGGTATCACAAGTACAACAACCCCGCCCGTAATCCTTATATTGCAGTGTGTAGTAAGCATTCAACTCCTATGAGCTCGCGAGTGACAGGAAATCACTCGACTTCTACCGAATTATTAGCATAGCCAACTAGCGACCTATACATACTAGTGTTCAAGCATAGGTACCTAGGATCATGCAACTAAGGTTCCAATCAACTCCTGTAAACGTAAATGCACAACTATAAAGAAATATAAGCAGTTGCATAAATCTACAGTAGATAGGACATGCTCCGGGGCTTGCCTTGCTAAGCAAAGTTAGCCTTGGGCTCTTCCGAACTTTGGTTCGGGTCTTCGACGGCTTCAGTTAGATTCACTTGAGCTTCACGCTGCTCACTCTCGGACTCGGGCACCAGCTCGTACGCACCGTCAGCGAGAGTAGTCGAATCTACACGAGATGCATATGCGTGAGTTTACGTGATGATCTCAATTCATAATTTGATTCACTATAAAGTTGCAAACCAACACAACTCCAGTTAAGTTGGAGATTATGTTCTTTTTATTGGGCAATCATTTATAAAATAGTAAACAACAATTATTAGTCCATAGAGTCCCTGTGGGGTTTCCATCATTTACCAACACATACCAAAAGTCATTTTCTTTACAAACACTAGAGATACACGTGCTGTCCAAAACTATAGTTACACAGTGCTTATAAGATTGAAATTTTTATGTATTGTACTTCAACAAGTGTAGGTCCGACTGTAAAAATTTCATAATGTTTCACGCAGCAGAAAAATTATGAAAAACAAAATACACAGCCACAGCTAGGAACAAGATTAATTTGTATAGATCAAACCATGTAAGTACTAGTACTGAAAATTTAACTGAGTATTTATGAACCTATTATGAACCTACTGGAAAAATTTCAGATTTAACTAAACATTACACAAGGCATGAAAAATAGCACAATGTACAACTGTAGTAAAGAAAAATAAATTCTATAGGTAGTTATACTGAGTACCAGGAGCTTAAACATTACTAGCATTATTAATTACTCAAAATCAAGCTTTAGTAAAAGTATCAGATTTTTCTAGGCAAAGAAGCTATTTTTCTCAGTTTAGTGCATTTATTCATAGCATAAATCACTTGAGCATGTTCTGCTTGAGTAAAAAGTCTATACATTTTTCTAAAGCATTAAGGTAACAATTAGAAATCACTGAAAAAGTTTCAGCTTATGTTTCAAGGTGGAACAACTTGGAAAATTAAAACTATTTATCCTAGGTATACATAAAGTCCTAAATAAAACCTATAGCTTAAATTGTCAAAATATTATCAAATTTTTACAGTAAGCCATTCATCTAAGGTGTAGCACACTGACCAAAAACTAGACTTAGTTCATGGGTAGAACTTGAGATACATACAAATGTGGATTAAACTAATATTTAATATAGAGATAAAACTGTTGGTCAAAAGCAAAAGTGGATGTAACAAAAGTTGTAGGTTTTGATCTAAGGATTCCAAAACATTTTAGTTTGCATTTTTCTGATTTTTCTACGATTTTATATGGAATTTACAAGTTTGCTGTTTTTGAAAACAAAAGAAAAAGGAAACGAACTTTTGCATATAAGCCCCTGGAAGTTCGTTTCTTCTCACTAGAGGTCCCTGGCGGACTTGCAGAACAGAGGAGGGTCGGGCGGCGCCATTTCCAACGGGGTTCGGCTCCGGCGGCGAGGGGGAAGTTGGGGAAAAGGGAGAGGGGACTGAGCCGCACCTCCGGGTGTCCTCTGTTCGCGGGGAGGAGGCCCGAGGCGGCGGCTCCACAGAGCAGGGCGGCCGGCGGTGGTGGAGCTCCGCGGCGGCGGCGCTCCGGTGAAGGAGAAAGGGCAAGGCCGGGCTGGGAGGCTTCAGTGGGTGGTAGGGGTCGTGCTGGGGTGCCCTATTTGGAAGGGAGATGGCCAGGGAGGCGGCTCCACTGAGCAGCGGCTCCGGCGGCGGTGAATGGCGACGGTGGCGGTGTTCCGGCAGGTCCGGGCGGGGGTCTCGGGTGGGAGCAGGCCGATGAGCTTCGCCGAATGTAGGGGAGGTTCGTGGTTGGATTGGGTTGGCTCGGCGGTGGCTTGTAGGGGGATTTCCACGGTGAGGCTATGGCCGGCGGCTGCAATGGTGGCCGCGGCGGCGTTCCAGGGCGCAGGGAGGGGAGTGGGGGCTTGGGTTGGGGTGGAATGGAGAGGGGAGGAGCGGGAACGCGGGATGGCGAAGTGAAAGAGGGAGGAGAGGGGCTGCAGAGGGGAGCTCGGCGGGGGAGCTCGGTTTTGGGCAGTACGTGGGCGGAGGGGCGACCATGGCACGGCAATGGCGAGCTGCGCGCGAGCAGGGTCCGAGCTCGGCCTTCTATAGGCGCACGAGGGAGGGGAGGTGGTACTGGGGAGGTCGGGCAGCTCGGGCAGGCAGGCAGCGGCCCGGGCACGGCCGGAGGCGCGCGTGCGCAGCGGTGGCCGCGAGCGCGCGTCGTGGAGCGAACGTCGGGGCGCGGCGTGCGCGTGCGGAGCGGGGCGTCAGCGACGGCAAGGGCGCGGCACGTGCTCGAGTGGGGTGGTGATGGCGCTCGGCAGGGGAGCAGCGGGGCGGCAGCAGGGTAGCGAGCACGGGCGTGCGCGCTCGAGTGACGCGGCGTGCGTAGAGAAGCCAGGGAGAGGGAGAGAGAGAGAGTGAAGTCAGAGAGTTGACTCTAAATTTTCTCAAAATTTTCAATGGGAGCTCGAAAAATTTTGCACACGAAAGTTGTTCAAAACGTCGAAATCTACAACTTTTGTTTCATCCATTTTCCCATTTGAGATTTTGTTTGAAAGTTACAAATTCAAATTTAAACGCGAAAGAAATTACCCTATACACATTGTTTTTCGAATTTCTCTCCAAATTTTGTGTGCTAACTTGAAAAACTTTGAACATGAAAGTTGTTTGTTATATGAAACTCTACAACTTTTGTTTTGGTCAAAAATTAATTTAAGCTATGGTTTGCACTTTGTATTTTCGGATCTTTTCAGTATTTTCCGGAATTAATTATGGGAGCAAAAGTAATGTGGATCGACTTATCATTTCATGTGCAAAAACTCACTTTCTTCCTATGTCTTCAACTAGGCTTTGGTTTATTATGATTTTAGTGAGGTGCCTATGAAATTTCATAAGCAAAATTGCATTAGTTTAGAAACTATTTAAAGTTTTCGACCTATGCACATATACACCTAGATACACATACATACACATGCATTTGTAAACATACAAGAAATGCATTATTTAATTTAATCTTGATGATTATGCATGATGCTATGTTTAATATTTTATGTTTAGTGTTTTAAACACCCGGGGTGTTACACATCCCTTGTTCTATGAAGGAAAATATCGTAGAAGCTCTTCATGACCCTGCTGTTGATATTTGTATCATACCCGAGTGCCTCATGGATATTCTTGTGGATAACAAGCCTGTAACCTCGATCGACAAGTACTATAGAAGTCCCTCAGGACTCTTCTTAGAATGTTGGCGGATCGCAAGGGACATGCCTATCACCATAGACGAAATTGAGTAGTGCTTAGATTTCCATATCTACGATATCCTCGATTTTGGTCTTCTTCTTGGCTACCTGCTGGACAAACTTCTTACATCTCAAGGGAGTCTAGAAGAAAAGCTTAGAGAATAGCTTCTACCCCCCTATTTAGAAGATCTTTTGGCGAAGCTGCTTCCTGAGCAAAACCCGGTTGAGGAGATGATGCATATATCTCCGTTTGTACCATCCGAGCCTATCCCCGTTGAGGATGCAAAATCCTCTAACTTTGAAGAATATGACACGTACGATACCCCTCACTTTTGTGAAGATGAACAATCATTATCATCCTCGATAGAGTTCGAGCCTCTTCCCGCTTGACCAGAATATGTTGTTCTCAACCTTGATCGAGAATCAACATTGATCTTTCACGATGAATTCTTGAGATGGAGAATCCATGGGCCATGGAATTTAGTGAGACACTGGCTCCGGAGTCTGAAGAAAAATATTCCACAAATGAGCATAGAAGTTTCACTCTTGAAATACCACAAGAACCATGCTCATTCAATAGCACTCCAGAGTTAGGCATGCTTAATGCCTCGTGCACATACAAGGACCACAACCACCTTAAAGTCATGTTCCACAAAATCTTCAGAAGGTTGGTTGTAGATGTATATGTTTATCATAAATATTGCAGATTTTGTTTTGCACTGTGGCACAAACCTTGTAGCTAGCTTCAAAATTGGTGGTGAAACAAGGACCCATCACCAATGATAGCTGCAAGAATTCCCATAGTCAAGCTTATGACCATAAACAAAGCACTGCGAGAGATAACCCAGATTATCATTTATTTATTTATTTTTGTATTTAATAAAAGCAAGAGAATGTTCTAGGATATTGTGTTTCTTCGGGTATTTTTGGACGCTAACCATTCCAGGTGGAGATAAAAAAGAACAACAGACGGGTGACGTCGAAGAACATGTGAGCTACACCGACTACAACACCTTGGTACGTCTTGGTGAGGAAACGACTACGAAAGGAGACTTGAATTCCACACACTTGAGTTTTATTGCCCACCAATGCAAACTCCAAGTGTGGGGGAGGTGTGTGAGTATCCCAAAGTAAGTTCATTTCATGCTAGCCCTTATCTTGGTTTGGAGATGGTTTTATCTCTTGCATCATGGTCTTACAAAAAACATGTCCTGCTTTTGACATTAAACAAAGCCCATCCAGGAGGTAATCCGAGGATCACCAGTTTCTCACTCATGCTTATCTCTGTTTGAATAAAGCTTAATCAGGCTTCATGCTTCCTTTATTTGCTCTTGTATGCTCACATGCAACACATTAATAGGCATTTTAAATTAAGCATGGTACTTAGGTTAAAATATTCTCTTCAGCAAAACTAGACTTAATGTCAAGTTTGGATGATGTTCTTAGAGTTAATACTTTTATAGATATTGGTTGCATATATGGACTAACCCTACAGGAAAATCTTCAAATCCAAATGGGTGAGTTGGTCAGCTGAATTCAAATAGGAAGGTAAGTCAAAGCATTGGATTCATGTTGCACAACATTCTCATGTTGATGCAACGTCAATTCAGCCTTGCTTGAGTAAGTTTTATGGTGAGGAAATTTTAGTCCAAATAAATTTTAGGACTCCCTGGTTCTTAAAAATGACAGAGCCATTATTCTGGTTCCACATTTTTGTTTTGAATAAAGCACCAGGTACAAGAATAAGTGTGAGGGAGATCTTGTCGGTGTTTTACCGTCACATCTACCTAGGGATACCCTTAGGAAAAGGGATGATCATGGGAAGGCGCCGAGATCAAGAACACGATGGTACAAGCAACACAAGGGGTTAGACAGGTTCGGGCCATGAGAGTTAGGTAATACCCTACGTCAGCTTGGCAATTTTCACTATGGTAATGGGGATCCGCCCGTTAAGGGCTGGAATGTGGGCATTTTGCCCCCGCGGGGTTAGCAGGGCGGGGCCCCAAAACCAAAACAGGGTGGGTTCGGGGAGGGATTTTTCCCCGTGGGGATCCGAAACAAAAGAAAAACATGAGTGAAGCCCATGTAATAGCCGGCCCAATGGAGCTCAGCCTAGCGAATCTAAAATTTTAGCCTAGGTCTACATTCTCCAAAGAAAGCCCTAATCCTCACTCTTCTCCTCGATCCCCACACTCTCTGAGCCGCTACCACAGGTCACCTAGCAGAGCGTAGAGTGCATCTGCTCGGGGGCTCTCCCCGACTAGCGGTAGAGGCTCCACACGCCGCCACCCGGAACCCCACATGCATGCCCAGGAGTCAGGGCCCAAAGCTCCGCGCGCGCTCCCAGGAGTCGGGGCTCATAGCTACGCGTGCTCACCTCGTTGTTAGTGGGGAGCTGCAGGGTGTGGCATCTTGTCGCGCATCTTGTCCTCGGGAAAGCGTCGTAGGTAGCGGAGGAAGAGAAGGAGCTGCGCGGCCGGCCGAGAGGTGCCCTGTCGTCCTCCCGTCCGGTTGAGAGGTGCCCGTCATCCGCACGTACGGCTGCAGCCCTCTTCCCTGTTTCCTGTCCGGCCATGGGCCTTCAATGTGCTCTGCGATTGATTCTCACAGGGCCCTGACGGGGTTCGGGGATCCGACGGGGATGGGGCTGGGGCAAACCTTTCCCCTGATTTGCTATTCGAGGCTGGGGCTGGGATCAAAAATCGGGGATCGGGGCGGAGACAGGAGCTGCACCCCCGCCCCGCCCTGCCCCATTGCCATCTTGAACCCTACGTCCTGTGTGGTTTGTATTGCCTAGGGGGAATGCTTTGGTGTCCCTAGAGGGGTCGATTCGTTGGATGGGTGCCTACCCGTCCTTATATAGGCCGGGGGAGCAGGGTTACATGGAAACCCTAGGTCAGTTTAACATTTGGATTTTATCCCGAGTACCTCTCGAGTGGTTTCTATCCGATCCGACTAATACAGGATATGATGCGGGTAGTTACATGGCGTATCTGTACATGATATTCCCTACCCTATATCTCACACAGGATCATGCCACGTCAGATATCCCGTGACCCCGGGTCTGACAAGCGCCAATTCATGGCACCTCCTGGAAGTGGTCTGTGCAACCGCGCTCTACGTAGACGTATAGCTGCGAATCTTCGAGTACTCCTAAAGCCAGCACTGAGTGGTTCATGACCTTCGCTTATATTGTGTCTTTCGAGTAATTCCTAAGTCGCACCGATGCTGCGCGGTGCTCCTGCTTGAGTAGTCTTGACACCCTTGGTGAAAAGATCTTCAGATATAGAGTGCAGTGAACAATTACACTCCATATGGAGTAGCCCCCAAGCCTTGGGTTAAATTCAAAAATTCAGGCTAAGGGTCCATCTTAAAGTCTTTGACTTTATCAAATGTTTTTTCAAATACTTTTGAAAAAAATTTCCTTTTGCCACGTACCTAATAGCCCCGAGCATTGTGTCCTAATTCCAGAATTTGGAGCAAAGGAACTGAGACATCGTGGCATATCTAGGGTGATTATGGGATTTATCTTTTTACTTGTTTCAGAAAAGAATCCCTGAGTCAATGGCTTATCCCATACGAAAACATGCAATGTACCGTTTGGTATTCTATGTTTTTACAAGATTGCCACTGGTTAGGTTTATGAAACCAGATCTGATAACTTTGCATCCTTACCTTAGCCGCCGCTAGTACCCTCTTCCCTTTTCCATCCTGCCTCCTCAATTCCAGGCAAAGGACCTAAAAAATCCTCGACGTCCCTAGCCCCCGAGTATCAAGAATTCCGCGAATTCTGAGATGGAGAAGCCTACAGACTCCGGCCATGGAGATAAGCGAAAGTGCAAAGGAAAGAAATCCACGGAAGGGGAAACACCATGGGCAAAAGTAAGTGTTCCCCAGATGATTTGGAAATTATGGCTTAGAGGCTTTTGCTGCAATCAAAGGGTGGGGTCCGCTAGCGGAGTGCCTGAGGTGAAAGTTTCTCATCTCCCAAAGATTCGGAGGTTGTTTTGTTCACTTCATTTTTTGATCTTGGATATTCTCTTCCTGCCAGCAACTTTTTGCAAGGCCTGCTTTACTATTATGGAATTCAGACCCATCATTTGACTCCACAGTTGGTTTTACACATTCCGAGTTTGTGCTTTTCTGCGAGGCTTTTCTCGGGATTGAGCCCCATTTCAAGTTCTTTCGGAGACTGTACACCCTGACTCCCTTGCCATCTCATGACAAGATGGGTGGAATAGGATGCACACATTTGCAATTGTGCCCAGAAGTTGTTAGAAAATATCTGCAGTGTCCTTCGATACATGTAGATCTAGACTGGAAGAGCCACTGGTTTTATATTAGCAATCCTGCACCTGCACTGCCCAAGTTTTCTGCTGAGCCCCCTAAATTTCTTTGCGGGTGGTATAGGAATAGTAATCCCAGATATAAGGATCAGGTGTAGGAGTTGTTCGAGCGCACAGTCCGCCTTTGAGAGATGAGAGTGACTGCTGCTTCAGTTCTTTTCAACTACACTAAACGCAGAGTCCAGCTTTTGCAGAGGCGTCAGAACTTTGGTTTTTAGTATCTGGGTACTAAAGACAATGATCGGTTGTCTGCAGAGCCGATGGAATGCACTACAGGGCTGAGGATAATTATAACACCCAAACTGAACAAAGGGCAAAGTATGCTTTCTACATGGGAATGCAAAAAATTAATAGATAAAATTAATTGTTTTGATCCGTTGCATGCTTGGGATGGGAGTAGTAGCACGTGTGCACACACTTATCATTATATGTCGAAAAAATATTTTATAATAAAATGTTTGGATATGGAGACTCTTGTTGGCATTTCCTAACGTCACTACTTGGAGGGGTTAATTCCCAGCAACGCCGCCAGAAATGCCGGTGGGCATTCCACAGCTCCGTCACTATGAACGGGTTAGGTCCATAGCAACAACGCCATGAAACGACATGCGGTATGTCGTAATGATTACAGAAGGATCCGCAAGCACACGGATATACCGTTGTAGCATTTCACTCGGAAGTATTCAGGATATCGTTATTTATATTTTCCCAAGGGATGATGAGGTTTTGTAAAGATTTTTACTAGTTACATAACCATAACATTATGAGATAAGGTGCAGACTACTGGTTATACAGGGGTAAGTGATAATAAATGATAAGCAGGGGTAATGTGACACACACAGAACAACCAATTCTCATGAATAAAGAATAAACAAATACAGCTAAAGTTAGCGGGAGCATAGGCAACAGATCTTAGTATACTATTCATGGTCGTAGGTAAGTTATATTAGCCACATGCTTAGAACTGTAGGTGCCGGGAAATTAGGGACATCGGGGAGAACGACCCACACTGGAGAACATCTAGTCCTGTTTCATCTTTGTACGAACTCCTACACGATACCCAAACATCGGTGAGTACGCTAACCGAGAAGCAGCTTCTCAGCAAACTGACAGGGCTATCACCACATGCGGTCTACCCCAGTCAAACCGTGGAGCACCGTCATATCCGAGGGATCCGGCATGCCTGGGCACCATGTCCGCATATGAGGTAAGTACCTTAGCACCCTCGGGTCCCCCACCCTTGGATGGACAGGCAAGATGCTAAGGCAAGCACGAAAGCACAACGAACTGATATCCTTACCCAAATCATCTGGTCTAACCAAGCAACTAGTATAACTTGATGAAGCATAGTGATATGTCACGGGGTCCCGATCTTCACGACGTAGGATCTTGTTCTTGATAACTAGCTGAAGAACAGCCGGATAACTTGCTGCAAGCAGCGATAACTAGTACAACCTGGCAAATAAAACTCGAAGCCAACCACCGTCTTTAACCGGCAACCTGAATCGAGGATTCGCCCAACCACACACTCAAAGAACCAACCAACACAACCTACAATCAATCAAGGCAAACCTTGAAGGGAGTAGGAGCACCAATTGGGAGCGGATGAAGCCGCCACTTCTGCAATCCCGCGAAGGAAATCACAAGAGCAAAGGGGTAGAGATTACTCTCAATATTTGTTAGCACACAGCTGAACAATGGGGTTCTGTATTTCAATTATCAAAAGTCTTCTTTTGCTATGAAGCAATGACATATTTATACTAGGAACATCCCTCCTAGATGGGGTAAACACGAAATGGAAATGAAAAGATAGAGTATATGAAAAGGCCTCCTCGAACTGAATTCCCGAAGTGGTCTCGCGAGGCTGTTGGTCTTCTGTGCAGTCTTCAGTTATTTGGCAATAACTCCATCATGGGAAGTCCAAATGACATGAGGTTTGTTGCGTTGGAAATCTAACTTGATAAGCTTTCACGCCATGTGCAGTATGCACAACGAAACATTGTACATTGGTACAGTTTTACATGGGAAGTTGAACGACTGGCAGACTATTGACCTTCTGAGCAGTGTTCACTAAAGTACTCAGATCTTCTTAGTGGATAATGTAAAGTACTCGGCATCAGTGGCATCGGAAAGTAGACTTGATAAGCTTTCCAAAATGTCCTTAATGACCTTCATATCTTTTGGGAATCAAAAATTATGACCGATTCTTTTAGACTGTTCTACAGCACTGGTCGAGTTCAAGTGTGGTCCTTCTCTGTAATCTTCTACTTCAATATTCTTGTCATCCTCCTTGGTGAACCTGAGCAATAGCAACATGCACGATTTAGGTGATCCTTGAGTTGGTGTAGCTTGATTTGGAGGTTGTAGCATGTTGATTGACGGTGCGGTTGACATGGTCATATCACATAGATCATGGCAAAGCAAGCTAAGAACATAGCAAGATAACCATGAACGAACTCTTTATGAAAAGCATAACGATAATCGGAATACAAAGCCATACCAGAGGCCGAGGATTACTCGTCGACCCCGAGGACAATTGGATTCGCTATGGAAATGAAGAACTAGCCTAGCTCTACGACCCTAAGGAGTACAAGTCACAAATGAGAGTGAGAGAGAGGCTTCCAAGTAGTGTGTATGGTGTGAGTGGTGGGAGGCCCGTTATATAGTCCCTTGAGGTCGGTTCTCGCCAGGATTATACATGGAAACACTCGTAACCGCCTTCAGGAGGATCAGAGCAAGCTTCCCGCCAAAATGCACCTGGACAGGTGCCTGTCCAAGTTCGGCCGACCCCATGGGTCGACCGGCCCCACTTTGTCAGTTCTGGCCACCGACTTTCTCTGGTACACTGCCATGTAGTTCCCCTTCTCTGATACATCAGTGCCAGGGCTTGTTTGGTCGGTTTGCTCTGACTTGTGGGCCTCTTTTGGATATGTTACACAGGATGCGATCTTTTGTGGTTTTGTTTGCGTATTCTTCGTGTTTTCTTCTTATTCCGGACTTGTGCTCCTGAAAACATAAATCTTCAAAAACAACTATGGAGCTAGGTTAGTGATACAAATATGCGAGTAAGAGGTATGGTTTTCCTTCTTTAGTGAGTATAGTTGACGGTCATATTTTGCACTTAACGACCGTCAACAACACCCCCAAGCTAGCCTTTTGCTCGTCCCGAGCAAAACTTGGCTCATGTTGTTGATCAGGAGTTGCTACGATGTTGAATTTCCAACTTATACTTAGGCACCACCAAATGCTTCTTACCTTGGTTTTGAATAAGTTGGCCTTTGTTCTTACCTCTTACATTACTCCTGTGGAGCTTATAGCTTCACCTCATCTTTGGCAGTTGAGAGTCAGAACGGTATCATAGAGTGCTCATATTTCTTTCTCTTAGCTCAACCGTCAATCCGGAGGTTTTGTAAATTTTTTCAAAAGAAATTTATAAAGTTCCTCGGATGATCTCTCGGATCACTCAATGTGTATAATTTCTTACCATGGCTTTTTATTGTGCCTTTCTTCCTCACCTTATCTCTAATGGCTTTTTTTTTGTGGAGTTGTAGGTATGGAGGATTTTAAGGCATACCAGCTTCTCATATTTTGCTACGTCAAAAATAGGATCCAAAGGATAAACAAGTCATAAATCTTGATCAAGATGTGCAAGTGTGTGGATATTTTTGGTGGATGGTATATGAACTCCTTTGCATGAACCATCTCTCTTTTTCTTTTCTTTTGGATAAGGGGCTATCTTTTTTTTTGACATGCCTAAGCATGTGGCATACCTTCTTTGGGTATGCATCTTTTATTTTCTTTTTGCATAGCCCCATACCCCTTGGTGTAACCTTGTTGAGAGAGAGGTGTCATACATCAACATGGAGTTTTATTTTGTGGATGGATGGATATTTGCTTACTTCTTAGTGTAGAAGCATAGCATGTGGTGGAAACGTGTACGTGATCTTGATCATGGGAGTATGAAATGAATATCACTAAGGGTCACAATAATTTGACCAAGCTCAATGAGATGGCAAGTTGTATATGTGGAAGGTTTTTGCAATGAAAACAACATATGGCTTTGAATAGGAATTTCATATCATCGAGGAACTTTATTATATTTTTGTGTTTTTAAAAATTAAATACTCCAAAAATCAAGAATCACATAGGAGAAGATCATAGTAGCTCTACTTAACCATATCATAGCTCACAACAACTTAGATTCGGATCATGCTTTTTGCCACCCACAGGTTTCAAGTTTAAGGTTTGAACTTTTAGCCAATGAACCCAAGACTAGGTAGAGCATAAAGTTGTAATTAAATATATGAAGGAAATTAACAGAGCACCTATTCATCATCTCAACAAGTAAAACTCACACCATGCCTACTACACATATTAAAAAAATATTTTTGGTGTTTTCTAAGTTTTGCAAATTTTTATTTGTTTTTAGTTATGCAAATTTTTATGGATTTTGTAGGTTTTGCAAAATTTTATTTGGTTTCATGCAAGATTTGGAAAGCTGTAAAGATATATGATACAAGTTACCTCTCGTGGGGGTCCTCCCTCAAGCTAGCTTCAGGCTTATTACTGCTAGTTGGGGTTGAAACCCTTCCAACGACAGTAGGCCCTCCACTCCTCCTGGTGCTGCAACTGCCTCTACTGCATGTCATGGAGTCTTTCGCCAGTGTGATGCTGCCATGCTTGGGATGTCTCGATGTGTTGGTGCAGCGTATCTTGAATGTTGTCGCTCTGCACCCGCAGTTCACCTAAATGCTGGGTGATGGCGCTGAACCCTCGGGACGAGGTTGTCCGTCTAGTGAGGCTCGGGGCTCCACTTGAGCTTGAACTGGTGGACCGGCGGCTTGGAGCCTGCCGTTACCACTCCTCAGTGCTGGCACTATGCCATGATGAACCACCTGCCTCATGCTAATATGAGTGTTGTGGCTGCCGAGGCGGTGGTGTCGGTGCTGCTTCTCTTCTGGCCCTACTTCTTTTCATACTGCCAGGTAAACCAGAAGAGCTATGTCTACGGCCCCCTTCCTGTGGAACGAGAGGGATGGTTAGCGAACAATAATTATACAAATGGAACTCCGCATTGGGTAGTGGAATCTCATTTGTATAGCCCAAGAAGAAGAAAATCAAAGAGTCATCTGGGCCTTTCTTGAGTGTGTGTCCTTGCATCAAATAGGCCTTGTCGATATACGTGCAGTCGCCCTGAATGAAAGGAATGAAATTCCCCTCTAAGGCACTGACACATGTAGCAATACAAGTAATCAAAGAAGTGCACCCAATAGGACCTGTCATCTTGAAATTCGAAAGCCATTGCTTAACCAAAGCTTGCGAGGGGGATATTTTGATCTTGTTGACCAATGCTTAAATTATGAGCAACTCATCGTTGCGTATAGGTCGGACATCATCTCTTGGAAAGTGTTGATGCCGTTTTCTGGCACGCATCAAAAGGATGATAAGGGAAAGAAATGTCAGTTTGGAAAATGGCGGTGGTGTACAGGATGAAGGGATCGGTCATGTTTTGGTGCCGATTAGGTGTCTCAGCATTGATAGACAGATTTGGTTCGAGACGGCTTCGGTTTGGAAGGTGGTGTTTTTTTGTTTATTAAAATAGGTTTATTAGAGGTTGCGCTTTGCCATAATCGGCTAGGATTGTGATAGCGTGGGGTACAAATATGAGCCCCCGGTCATTGTAAAGGATTGATACACATCCAAACAAAAAAACTTTACTACTTACAATTTACTTTTCCATCGGCGACTTCGCCACCCTTTTTCTTTTCTTTTGCTAGTTCTTTCAAGCCGATCAAGGATGCCTCACATTCGAGTGACTTAATTTGCTAGTAAGTCTTCGTTTACCAAGTAAATCTGAGCTTTAGCTTCCGGGCACATCGTTGTGGCTTCGTTCAGATCTATTCAAAATTTATCGAATTTATCTAAGCTTTGATTTCGGGCGCATCGCTGTTTTCTCGTTTAGATCAATTCACAATTTATCCAGCTTAGTAATCTATTTAATCGGCTGTAAGCTCCTTGTTTATCACGATAAATCCTGTAAAGCTGATTAGATCGGTTACAAGCTTAGCTTTGTTCAGATCCATACATTCGTGGGTTTACGCATTGTTACTTGGCACGTGTCGACTTTAGATCTAGCCGTCTAGTTGCATATCGGTATTGGCAGCTCATTGCCGATTCCTTGTAGATCGCTTTTATTACATGCTCTTTATACCTGATCTATTGTCATTTTCTATATCGATAGGGCCTTGCCGATATGCTGCGTAAGGGTGATTCGGAAATCCAGCCGATACACTCTTGAATTTGACTGTTTGATGTTTCCTTGTCAATTAACAGGTCAAATTGACTGTCACGCCCTGGATTGAATCAAGTGTAGTCCGAGCTTGGCGTACGGGGTTCTCGGACTTGGTGTGTGATCGTTTCGCGTCAACATATCTTTTGGCACGCCTGGTGGGACTAGAAGCATCAAGATGACGTCTCAAGGCGGCCACTGATGCTTATGAGCAGCGGTGCCTTCTATCCTTCAATACTAGTAGGAGTGGAGAGATAATCAAGAAGTACGATTTTCCTACTCTTCCACCTTATGATGAGACACAGAAAGAGGACAGGATGGTGCATATGATTAATCAAGCGATCGGGCAAGCCTTCATGAGTCATGCTCCCATTATGGCTAATTCTGTTCACAATGCTGTGCTTAAGATGCTGCAAGACAGTGGAATGCTTGGCTTTGTGGGACCGGCCTATCAGCAGACTAGTCAGATGGTTTTCGCCCCTACTGGATCGGTTACTGAAACGTCTCCAATTAACCCTCAGGCTCAGGTAGATGGGGAGGTTGGAAATACACAGCCGATTAGTACAACAGCATCGGCCCAATTTTCTCTTGTGTACACCAGTTCTACACCAATGGCTACACATGTATAGGGAAACTACATGACAAGGTTCCCAGTTAGATGGAATCCTGCTACTGGATTTGGCATGCCTCCAGGTATATGGTGTCATCTGCAGTAGGGCAGCCAAGCTGATCGGCTTCGCAGCTGTTGAATCAGCAAGTCAATGCGTCGGCTCCACAGCCGACACGCCCCCAAGCCACCGCACCGGCTCCAAAGCCGTGAGTTACAACTATGTCAGCGCCATCATCAGCAAGCCCAAGCAACGTGTTGGCTTTTGGGCCGACACCTCAACAACATAATCTGGCAATGATGATACATCCCAAGTCTCCTACAGAGGTCCTGGTGACTAGACTTCCTCATGCTGATGGAGTTACTTGGGTATTCCATGATCATGTGACTAGTTTTGTGCGTCATGTAAATGTGCCCAACATACGTCCCGCGGTGCAGCAACAACCTAGTCAAGGGTCAGCGCAGGCTAATCATAGCAATGAGATGGTTCTCTACCATCCACCATCCAATCAAGTCACTCAGCAAGTTACGCGGGCTACATCGGCTGCTCAACCGATGGCTATACCCAGTGCACAACCAGCATCGACAGCCTTGCCGATAGCCTCACCAACGTCGGAATCAGCATCAACCGAGGTCAATAGATTGACTGGGCATCCAAGATTGCTGAGGTGATGAGGGATCTGTTTGTTTTGAGGCCAAAGCAGCAGAATCTGATGTACAAAACTCCATATCCAGCTGCTTATGATCAACTACAGTTGCCCCACAAGTACAAGCTTCTAGATTTTACCAAGTTTTTTGGACAGGGGGTGGTCTCCACAGTAGAGCACATCAATAGATTCATCATGCAGTGTGGAGAAGTAGCACAGAACAACGCATTGAAGGTGCGCTTGTTTTCCATGTCTCTCTCAGGATCGGCCTTTATATGGTTCACGACGTTGCCAGCCAACTCCATAATATTCTGGGCCGATCTAGAGAAACAGTGTAACACCTGGTTTACAAAAGGACATAAACCGAGCAATCATATACGTGCCAGGATCAAGTCACACGTATATACATTAGAATGAACTGTATATCACAGCACATATCACGTAAAAAGATATAATAAAGCGAGTACGAATGTTATTTATTACATGAATGACAAAATGTCTGATACAGCGGAAGCGTAAAAACATATATGAAAAACTCTCGTCGAAGCTGGGCACCACAGGGACGTCGACTGGGAGACGACCGCTTAGAAGTCCTCGTACTCCTGGTAGCTCTAGGTGAACTCCCTCGTGTCGGCAGGAACTAAGCAGCAGTAGAGTATCCCCAAAAAGAACAAGAGAAAAAGAGTAGAGTAGGCAAGAGTGAGTATACAACTTGTACTCAACAAGTATAACACAAACTATGAGGCTCTAAGGTTGGCTGACTTAACTGCATTAGCTTTTAATCTTGGCAAAATTTTATTAAAGCTAATTACTACAAGTTGATGAGTTACCATACCCCAGTTACATAGTAATTAATCAGAATTAATTATGAACTACTGAGAACCAAACCAAACCACCCGGGGAACCCCCCTAATCAAAGGAAGATAACCCCACTAATCAAAAGGAGGATCTGGGCCGCTCATAACCGTGAGCACGGCTAGTATACCAGTTTTACACTCGGCAGAGGTTGCACATCTTTACCCACAAGTCGTGACCTACGCTAGTTGTTCATCACACTTCCGTAGGTGAGATGACTAGCAAACTCACTACGAGGCCTTTACAAAGAATCTCGTTGGTAAGGAGTAACCGTGAGGGTTGGATCGGCGACTATGGAGCAGGTCTAGTGGGCGTCAAGACACAGAAGCACAGACGAGGCCACTCAGTACGAGGGCCATAGAAGCTTACCACCCTTGCCCCACAGGTAAGTTACTCCAAACCAAAAAGACCTAATTAGTAAGCCAAGACCGTCATATTCCAGTCTTGTGGTAGCGCTGTTGTCCCAGGTTGTCGCTCTATGAACTGGTCCTTATGGAGAGTGGCCAACCCAGCACTAAGCACCATGCTGGCCCCCTAAACCCTGTTTCTAGAAAAACCACTTTTCAACGAGACGTGAGCCACTCAAACGGGCCACTCCCAGAATTAAGTTGCATATACCATTAATCAAATTAATTAAAAAGGACCAAGTGTGTTATAGCGCGGCACCTAGCACAACTAACCAAAATGCAACCCATGGGATATGTATAAAGGATATAAAGTGGCTAGGAAATCCTTATAGGCATACAATATTAAAATGCAGTATGAAAATGTATTTAAAAGTGATAGGTGGTGTTCACATTATACTTGCCTTCCTCAAAGTTCTCCTGCTGCTCAAACTGCTCTGAAGATGGCTCCTGTACTCCTCAGATGGATCAACGTGTACTCACGATCGCAACGCCAAAACAAGTCCAGCACATACACATACATGCAAACAAGAGCAAACACTAAGAAACAGTACAACAATACATAAAAACAGCAAACAAAACTGAGCTAGAACTATTCTACGCATTACAACGATCGTGTGGACATAAAGAACACCTAAAACAGAGCTAGAACACGAAATCTAGGGCTAAAATAAGGTCTATGGGCTAAACTGTAAGAAAAACAGACTTTCCAGGGGTTTTCCGCAAAAACCAGGGGCCTATACATAATTAACGGTAAGATCCAAGGGCTAGCGCATAGAAACGCACGGGCTGGACTGCGGGCGCTATTTCCAGAAAGCTCGGGGGCTAAAACACTAAAAACTGGGCCTGGTTGGAATTAAATTTGAACTAACTGGACCGCGGGTTGATTCCAGAGAAACCCAGGGTCTCTTTTGCAAAACTTGCAGGCACTGATCGGTATCTGCTCCTTTGACTCGCGTGCGGGGCTCATTTGGGCCACTGGATCTACATCGGACGGCTCAGGGCGCGGGGTCGCGAGGGGGCGGCGGCGCTGTTCGCCGGAGCTGAGTTTCCGCGGCGGCGCTTCACCGGGACTCAGCGGTCTGGGGGCTACAGCGGGTCTTTTGGCCTGCGGTTTGTCCGTAGAGCACGAGCGCGGGATGGGTAATCCACTGGTGTCCCTAGCGAGGCATGGGGAAGCCCGGAGCGGCGGGTTCGACGGCGATGGTGGCCCTGCGCGACGGCGGAGCGACGGCAAGTGCCGTTCTGGCCTCGGAAAGGGCATACGGGCCACTACAACTAGCGCATAAGGACAACGAAGGCCCGGGGGTGCTCACCGAAGCTTGGACACGGGCGAAGCGGCAACACAGGGTGGTCGGCGTCGATGGCAGGCAGCGGTGCACGACGAAGCTCAGCAGTGAGGTCGATGCAGGGGTACTCCAAGCATCTGGAACCCACGATCCGGTCCGCGCTTGCTCTGTCGAGGTGTAGCGGGGGTTAGATCGGACTATGGTCCATCGGCGGCGAGGAATCGCGGCGGCGGGTCGACTTACCCGCAGCGGCGCCCGGCACAAATCCGGCCGCTGCAGGTGCTGGGGTCTTGCGTGGAGGCCTCGGGGTCACTCCTGGCGTCGAGGCGAGGCTGCTGTGCGGCTCCGGTGGGGCTGGGGTGCGGCGGAGCGGCGTGGTCTCGGCGGCGCAGGGGCCTCTTCGCGTCGGAGCTGTGCGGTGGTGGTGCTGCGATGCGGTGGTGGTGGCGGCGTGGCGAGGTGGAACACAGAGGGGATCGTAGGGGCCAATTAAAGCAAGCCCGAGCATCCTGGGCGTGCTTGCTCGGGCGTGATCCCGACGAGAATCACGGCCGGGATCGGGCTACGCAAGAAAAGTGGATCGCACCCCGGTGGTTTCGTGATACGACTCGGGTGGTGGCGTTTCTGGAAGGAAAGGGCGGGGTGTGGCTAGCTAGTGGGGCTCACGGAGGTGGAGGTCCACGGGTAGCGGGTGTAGCACGGGCGGAGCAGAGTCGGGCCGGCGCGGGGAAGAAGAAAGGAAGGGGGAGAAGACAACATTGACCGGTGGGGGTGTGGTGTTAGTGAGAGGGAGACTTCGGCGCATGGCGTCCGCGGAGCTGAGCGCCGACAGGTGGGGTCAGGTGACAGCGTCCTGGGTGCATGAGCGTGGGAGCGGGCGAGCTGAGTTGCGCCGACAGGCAGGCCCTGGCATGCGGGGCACGGGAGGTTGGCGGCCGTGGTCACTGACCCGTGGGCCTGGGGTCGGGGAAGCGCTGCGCTGTACTATTGCGGCTGCCAGGTGGGGACAGTGGGTCAGGCAGAGGAGGCACTCATGCGGGGTGCGCATCCATGCGGAGGAGGCGCTGTGCGCGTGCGCTCAGACCGACTGGTGGGGATAGGATTGTTAGGGAGGAGGAGGCGCGGTCGTTGGAGCTTCTGGCCTGAAGGGTGGGCGCCGGTGGTGCGTGCTGGGCTGGGCTCTTGGGCCGTGCGGAGGGAAGAGGCGCGGGGAGGATTGGGCCGAGCTGGGTTGGGTTTGCTTGGATTTGGGGTTGGTTCTCTTCTTCTTTTTCTTTTTCAAACAACACTCAACCTATTTGAATTCAAATTCAAATTTGAATTCAACTCTAACACTCAACTATAACACCCTAATTTTAAATTTCAGCATTTATTAATAAATTTAAATGGCTTTATTCCATTTCTAAGGTTTATTGTGTTAGACTGGCATTCAATCTAAATTTTTGTTCCTTAAATAATTAAAATTCATCATAGGTTAATTTTGTTGTTGCATCATGCTGGAGCATCTTTTCTTTTGTTGTGTGGTTAGGTTTTGAATTCAAATTAGTTTGAATTCAATTAGTTGTATTTGGTTAGAATTAGGAAGGAAAAGAAATAGAAGTATAGAAGAAAGCCTTAAACCCAAACTCAGAAAATCCAAAACCCAGTCCGGCCCACTACTTCGGCCCACTTCTTCAGCCCAAACTCGCGAGATCCAGCCCAACCCGGCCGGCCCAGCTCGCCACCCCGCTCCTCTCCCCGTGGCCCAGCTGGCTCTCCCTGCCCAGCCCGCTCCCCGGCCCGCCAGCGCGCCACTCGGCCCAGTCCCGCGTCGCGCACGGCCTGCTCACCCCGCACTCGCTCGGGCCCGCCTGCCAGCGCCCGCGGCCTACGCAGCTCGCCCCAGCGCGTCGCCCACTCACACGCCCCTCTCTCCCTGCGCACCCGGGCCCGCCTATCATCGCCCTCCTCCCCCTTCCTTCTCCAGCGCGCCAACGAACCCCGCCCATCTCGTCGGAGATCTCACCCGCGCGTCCAGTGGCACGGACGCCCAGGACCCCCAACCCCTTCATTTAAACCCCACGACCCCCCTGCGCCTCTCCCAATCCAACAGAGCGCCGCCGTAAACCCTAGCCGCTCGCCCGCCTCAGCTCTGCCCCTGCGCCACCGCGGACTCACCGCTCCGCCGTGTTTTCGCTACCTCACTGCCTCCCGAGCCACCACAAGCCTCGAGTTAACTCCGCTGCGTGCCAGAACCAACACAGAGACCGCCTTTCCCCGACACCGGACCTCGTCATCACCGGAATCGCGCCCTGTCCGCCGCAGGTGAGCAAGCTGCGCCGCCGCAATTGTTCGCCGCCGTGGAACCTCGGGCCGCCCTGACCCTCGGTCCTGCTTTGCAGCACTGCCAAGACTCGATCCGTGGAGCCTGGACGCCCAGAGGAGCCCTCCATCGGCCAGGCCCCGAACTCCGTCCGAGCGCCGCCCACGACCTTCGCCGTCGTCGCCCTTCCGCTGCTACTCCAGCCATCCCTCGCCTTGGTAAGAGTCAGCCCGTCTCCCAGATGCTTTTACACCATAGCTTGTACCCCGTAGGCCACCCCCGTAGCGGGAACACCCCGGCCGGCGAAGCGCCACCGCGCAGAGCCGCCGTCGTTCTTGCAGGCGCCGCCCAGAGCCCTACCCAGCCTCGCAATTGCCTCAGGTGGTTTACGCATGTTGCGTAGACCCTTCTGGACCCTAGCGCCGGTCCATTTAGCCCCCAGAACACCGGATTTGAGGAAGTCCGGCGAGGTACGGCCGCACGCCGCCGCGGGCACTCACCCCCGGCGACCCAGCGCCGCCGACTGAGCCCCCAATCACCTAGTGCCGCCCGATCCCGAATGGACGGCCGAGATTAGAACGGCGCCCCCTTTGATCCTAGCCACCAGATCTGGATCTGACGGTCCAGATCTGAACGTACCGCTTCGCCCTGCCCACTTTGCTAAAGAGCCCTCGGGCTTTTGCAATATCAACCCACCGTCCCAGCCAGGTCAAAGATATTTACGGTTAGGCCCTGTTTTTATCGTTTTAGCCCCTGAGTTTTACCAGAATAGTACCCGCCGTCCAGGCTTTGTCTTTTTGCGAGTTAGACCCTAGAATTTTAGTTTAATTACGTTTTAGTCCCTTGTTTTTGCAGAAAACCCCCTGGAACTTAGTTTTTCTCGCAGATAAGCCCCTAGAACTTGTTTTTAGCCTAGAAAATGCGTTTTAGCTCCGTTTTTAGCGTTCTTTATATCCACGCGATCGTTGTAATGCGTAGAAGAGTTCTAGAGTAGTTTTATGTGCTGTTTTTATGTATTGATGTACTGTTCCTTAGTGTTAGCATTTGTTTGCATGTATGCTTATTGTTATGCTTTGTTTTGGCCATGTGTTCGTGAGTTGACGTTGATCCGTCTAAGGAGCCCCAGTACCAGTACCAGGAGCAGCCGTCTTCGGAGCAGTTTGATCAGCAGCTAGAGTAGTATGAGGAAGGCAAGTATAACATGAACAACCTATCACTTTTAAATACAACTTCATACTGCATTTTAATACTGTATGCCTATAAGGACTTTCCTAGCCACTTTATATCCTTTATATATATATCCTTTGGGTTGCATTTTGGTTAGTTGTGCTAGGTGCCGCGCTATAACACGGAATGGTCCTTTTTAATTAATTTGATTAATGGTTTACTTGAACTTAATTCTGAGAGTGGCACTCTGTGTGGCTTGAGTGGCTGACCTCTCGTTAAAAGATGGTTTTTGTAGAAACATGGTTTAGGGGGCCAGCACGGTGCTTAGTGCTTGGTTGGCCACTCTCCATAAGGACCGGTTCATAGAGCGACAACCTGGGACAACAGCGCTACCACAAGGCTGGAATGGGACGGTCTTGGCTTACTAATTAGGCCATTTTGGTTCGGGAGTAACTTACCGACGGGGCATGGGGGGTGGTAAGCTTCAATGGTGGCCAGGCTACGAGGCTGGTCTGTGTGTCTTGTACCCCCTCGAGGTGGCTACCATCGTTGCGGAGCCTGATTCCTTAGTGGTTACACCTTACCAACGTGTCCTTTGTAACGGCCTCGTAGTGAGTCGCTAGTCATCTCACCTAAGGAAGTGTGATGAACCTCTAGCGTAGCTCACGACTTGTGGGTAAAGATGTGCAATCTCTGCAGAGTGTAAAACTGGTATACTAGCCGTGCTCACGGTTATGAGCGGCCCAGATCCTCCTTTTGATTAGTGGAGTTACCTCCTTCCGACGAAGGAGGTGCCTCTCGGGGTTACCTTGGTGGCTTGGTTTCGGTTTGGTTCTCAGTAATAGTATGAATAATTCTGATTAATTACTATGTAACTGGGTTAATGGTAATTCATCAACTTGTAGTAATTAGTTTTAATAAAATTTTGCCAACACTTAAAAGCTAATGCAGTTGAGTCAGCCAGCCTAGAGCCTCATAGTTTGTGTTATACTTGTTGAGTACAAGTTGTGTACTCACTCTTGCCTCTTCTCTACTTTTTCCTCTTGGTTACGCTACTGCTGCTCAGTTCCTGCCGACGCGAGGGAGTTCGCTCAGCGCTACCAGGACTACGAGGACTTCTAGGCGTTCGTCTCCCAGTCGACGTCCCTGTGGCGCCCTGCTTCAGCTTCGGAGAGTCTTTATCGTATTTTGTACTTCGCTTCCGCTGTATCAGACATTTTTGTCATTAATGTAATAAATAACATTCGTATTTCGATTTATTATGTCTTATTCATGATATGTGCTGTGATATACTGTTCATTCTGTTGTATATACGTGTGACTTGATCCTGGCACGTATATGATTGCTCGGTTTATGTTCTTTTATAAACCGGGTGTTACATCAACCAAAATAAACTATGCACCAGCATGAATGCACAAACAAGTTTTAAACCTAGAAAAATTTTAATTACTCGCGAAAGAAAATTAAATTAAATGCAAGACTAAGCATATAAACCTTAGAAAATTAAATAAAGCCAATTAATTTTATTATTAATTGCTGAAATTTAAATTAGGGTGTTACAAATCCTACCCCCTTACAGGAATCTCGTCCCGAGATTCTAGGCTGGCTAGCAAAGAGAAACAAGGATAGGTCTTCCGCAGCTCATCTTTTCAGTGTGGTCACTCCATTGCATTCTGCATGCCTTGTAACTCTTTCTGATGTCTCTAGTATCTTCACCGGATGCTCGGTATAGGTCAAATCCAATCCTTTCAACGGTGCTTGTTCTTCTGGCACTCTCAAGCACTTCTTCAACTCAGATCTGCATAACTCTTCTACCTCGTCTGAGCAATCCTCAAATTCTCCCGTACTATCTGTAGGTCGGGGTGTCACAAACAGTTCCACCAGTTCGTCTACTCTGGCAAAGAAGAGATGAAGTTGACCGATTTGACCAACCTGAGGCAAAGGAACGGTGAGTCAGTCGCTGCTTTTGTTTAGAACCGGTGCTTCAGTTTGATTCTGTCTGATCAGGAGCTTGCATAGGTTGTTTTCCAAGGACTCCTGCCACACATCAGGGAGAAGTATGCTTCTTAGGAGTTCTACAGTATCAGTTAGATGGCCCACAGGATGACGGGGGAAGTCAAGCCTTATGAGCAGAAGAGAAGCAACTTTCAGAAGAAAGTCAATTTTGTTGACTGCTCAGAATCCTTCAATTCCGATGATGACCAGATGGTGGGATCAGTTGAATGGGTTCAGAACAACAAAAAGCTGATTTCTTGTCTGTTTGGCAACAAGGAACCTGAGAAGTACGGGTTTGATATTACCAAGGCTGACAAAATCTTTGATCTGTTGCTGTCAGAGGGTCAGATTAAGCTAAAACTGTATCACAAGATCCCAACAGATCAGGAGTTGAAGAACATCAAGTACTGCAAGTGGCACAATGCAACATCTCATGATACAAATGAGTGCAAGATGTTTCGTCAGCAGATACAATCGGCTATAGAGTAGGGTAGGCTCAAGTTTGAGACACCCAAAAAGCCGATGAAGATCGATGGGCAACCGTTCCCTACTAACATGGTGGACATTGGAGGGAAGAGGAATGCGTTGTAGACAAAGGAGCTCACATCACAATTGGCCAAGGCATCTGGAGCTGTTGATCCTAAGGCTCAGATAACGACTGATGAAGTTAAAGGCAAGGAGCCACAAGAAAGAGAAGAGTCTGCAACACTAAAGAAGAAGGTCACGTCTCATATGTTGCTGAACAAGTTCCAGCGTGATCAGGAGAGACGACAGTACAGAGAAGAAGCTACACAACATCATGAGGGGCATTGGAGATGTCCTTTCTTTGTGTACTATTGGGAAGAAGGCTTGACTCCCCGACAGTGGACAACTGTCCAGAGTGCAACGGTTTCTACCTTCAAGACCGATCGCACAAGAAGCCACGGTTCGACCAGAGGCCTCATAGGCCAATCATTAGATAGGGAGATGATGACAGATGCATCTTTGTACATGATCGGCTGGGGGGGCAGGGTTTCAGTGCATGATCGGCTGGGGGGCAGGACCATAATACATGATCCTGCAGGAGGAAGGATTTCTACCGATAAGCGGGTTGAGCAGACTGCTAATGCTCGGGATTCAGATGAGTAACCACATCGTAGGGATCCAAAAAGCGAGCCTATTCATGATAATATTGATCGGCCTTGATGGTGTCCAACGGGTTTGACCAGATCGCAGAAAAGGCGAGTTCAGAGGCTGCGTCAGACAGAAGCGCTGGAACAAGAAAGAAAGGAGGCTACTATGAGAGGAGTCAAGTCAGAGGTTTGGCGTGTTGAACCAAAAGCTGATGATAAACAAGGTTCAGGGTCATCGGCTGCACCTGTTAACATGGTTTTCGTGTTGCCTAGTGAGTTCATGGCACCAGATAATGATGATTGTTGACGTCTCTTAAGTACCAAATTTAGGCCGTCAACTCCTGCATAAATACATAAAATGTAAACATCAACATAGTGGTAGGGGTTTATTACTGACCATTTCCACGAGTGTTGGTAAATATTTGTATGCAGGTGAATAAGGGTGAAAACACACTTCATGAGTAGGGAAACACACTCCTCAGTTCAAGGCAAAATGTGCAACTACATACAAGGATCAAACGGCCCACTAAATAGCCTCACATGAGAAGGAATGCAGCCCAGAAGCAAGGTGACACATCATCAATCCGTGGCAACACCCTCTCAACGAATCAAACGCATTCACAAGGATCTACGGGCCTACCAGAGCTACCAAACCACCTCAAGACAAGCCCTTGCAAATGTATAAGACATAGGGGCCCACCTAGTAGCCAACAGATCGAAGACCGGGCCAAATGGGCCCAGCCCACGATCGGCCGACCTTCAGGTCGCCTGACCTAGTGGCGATGGCCCACGGGCCCCACCGCCTCTCAGATAACACGTGACGATGTGCTGTTGGTCCTCCATGGCGGTTTGGGTCGGTTCTCGGATGAATGGCTGGTGGCTCCCTCCTATAAATACAAGGGGAGGGGGTGAGAATAGGGACACACCACCAAGTGGAGTTCACATCCATCCAAGTGCTCTCTCAAGCCTTCTCTTGGTTTAGAAGTGTCTTACAGTAGGGAGAGGGTAGAGGTACTCAGGAGGGGCGCCGGTAATCGGTGCACTTCTCCATTTTGTACCTCTACGAGAGTGAGAGATTAGTTCGGGAGAAGTGCCGGGTGTCGGCTCTCTACTCCCAGCTTATACCTCTACGGATGCTGCTACATTCTTCGGTATTTAGTAAGTATTCATGGTTCCAATCTCTAGTATTTTACTTGGTATAGTAGATGCTAGTAGTGCTTGTAGTTGAGTGAGATCAGTTCTCTTACTCGCGGGTTCGTCGCTCTGTATTTGTATAGAGTGCTGTAGTTTGCTATGGCTCGAGATACGTAGTTAGACCATAGTAGTAATCGATAGTGTAGACGTGATGTCTAGGCTAGGGGTTATCCTTCATTTGCCTTATATCCCACGGTTTGTTAGAGGTAGGCCGTAGGTGGTGACAGCCCTATTGGTCCTTTGTAATCCTCCACGTTCGGATATAGCGTAGAGCTGTTGGCCGGAGTTGACTAGCAGACCAGTTGTAAGCCGGTGCCCGAATCGAGTATTGTGCCCGAGAGATCGACCTTTAACTCGGCAGTAGCACTATCTTAGAAATCCTCTCTACCCTTCTACCTATCTTGGTGTGTCCTTGGACCGATTAGAATAGAAGAGAGTGCAAACACGTTCCCTGTGGATTCGATAACCCTTGGAATACTCTGAGGTGAAAGCTACAACGGTATCCGTGCGCTTGCGGATTTATTCGTGACGCTAAAATACCCAACAAGCTTTCTAGCGCCGTTGCCGGGGAACGGTTGCTGTATCTTTCTTCGAACCTAGTCATCCTCGTATCCTTTGCTTTTCTTTTCTTCTACCTTCACCCCCGCTATCCATGGGGGAAGCTGTCCTTTAAGAGCTTCTCTATCCTACAGAATTTATTCCGTATCATTTTTAATTTTCTTTCCGCTACCTCAACCCCCGCTACCACGGAGCAACCTTCTATTCAAGACCTTTCTGCTCCTACGGGCGAGTTCCTTGAGCCACCACCATCTGAATACCCAATTCTTTCATCCGGCTATGAACTCTATCCCGATCTTATCGCTATGGTTCGGGAGCTTTCCTTCTCTGGGTTAGATAGCGAAAACCCATACCACCATCTGCGAGAGTTTGAGCTAGTGTGTTCATGCTGTGCCATCGTAGGCATGTCACGTGATACCCTTAGGTGGAAGTTGTTACCCTTTTCTCTTGTAGAGGTGGCTAGACAATTGTACACACGTACCGTAGCGAGTATGAACGGAAACTGGGGTGAACTTAGAGATGAGTTTTGTCTCAAGTTTTTCCCTAAGTCCCGGCTCATTGCTCTACGAAAGGATATCGTCTGCTTTCAGCAGAATGAGAAGGAATCTATAGGTGCCGCTTGGGCTAGATTTTTACTTTTGGTAAAATCCGGCCCTGTCCTATCGATAGCCGATTATGTGTTAGTTGAACATTTTTACTCAGGGCTCAACAAGGACTCTGCTGTTTACCTAGACATGACAGCTGGAGGGTCTTTCTACCACAAGACTCTAGCCGAAGGCATGGAAATCTTAGAAATTATCACCGAAAATACTTCATTCGCAGCTGAGTCTGTACCCTCTCATGAACAGCATAAGTCATGTCATGAGGACATTCTAGGAGCTAAATCCGATCTTTCACTATCCATACCTTTAGTTTCAGCCCTAGAACCCTCTCCCAAACCACGAGTTTTGGAGAAAGAAGAAATTCGAACTCCAGAACTCCATTACAAATTCGAGGATGATCCTTTTGAAGATTTTAAAACTACCTCGAATTATGTCTACAAGAGGAGACCACCGGTTCCCGTTGCTTCCACATATCCTATAGAAGCTACCTTCTGTAAGGAAAATGTTACGAAGTCAACGGCCACTATGAGCAGCGAGTGGTTGAGAGAGATGAAGCTCTCATCAAAAGTACTTTGGATCAGCTCTACTCCTTCAACCCTTTCTTGCACCATAAAGGGAACCCAGGTAGATACCCTCTATAGTCCCACTGTCGGCGCTAACATCATCTCTAGCGAATGCGCATTTCGCCATTTGCGAGATGAGCCGTTGGTTCAAACCGACAAAACCTTCCAAACTTCCTTTGGAGAAATCCTGGAAGCATATGGGACTTTGCAGAACGTGTCTATTAGACAAGAGGACGTCGAAATAATCCTCGACTTTCATATGTTTGACATCCAAGACTTCGATCTCTTGATCGGGCATCCCATCGAGAAATTGATCGCGGATGCTCCAACCCAAAATAAGCTCGAAGTCCATCAAGGGAAGGAAACCATTTCTGTCCAAATCGCAAGAGCCACAAATTCCATGACAGATCCATCCCTTGATTTTGAACCAATCAAAGAAGTTAAAGGAATTCTCCTTGTTGATTCACCAGAACCCCCAGGGGAGAAATATGCTGAAGATTTCATCAAGGAGAGGATGCTCTCTCAAAATCCGTAGATTCATCTGTAACACCCTAATTTAAATTTCCTATTTAATAATAAATTTAATTGGCTTTATTTAATTTTCTAGGATTTAATATGCTTAGACTTGCATTGAAATTAATTTTCTTTCACAAGCAATTAAAATTTTTCTAAGTTAAACTTGTTTGTGCATTCATACTGGTGCATGGTTTTATTTTGTTTGATGGTATAGGAGTTTGAATTCAAATTCATTTGAATTCAAATAGTTTTGAGTTGAGAGGAAAAAGAAGAGAGGAAGAAAGAAAACCCAGCCAAACCCAACCCAACCGAGCACCCCAGCCCAGTCCAAAACCCCGGCCCAGTTCCCCCTCTCCCTCTCCCTGTGGCCCACTCCCTCCTCTCTCCCGGGCCTGCAGTCCACCAGTTTCCGCATCAGCCCAGCCCACTCACCCCTCTCCTTTTCCCATTGCTCGGCCCGCGAAGTGCAGCAGCCCGGACCACCTCCCAAGCCGGCCCGCTTCCTCTCCCCGCGCGGCCCACCCCCACAGCCCAGCTTCCCCCGCACTGGCCAGCCCGCGCTGCGCACGCCCCTCCTCCCGCTTCGGCCCACACGCCACGCTCAGCCCAGCCGCGTGTGTCGCCCCCTCCCCCTCACTGACTACGCTGGCCCACCGGTCAGTCTCGTCTCCCTCCTCCGCCCGCGTCTTCCGCCCGCGCTGCAACAACTGGCCGCGATCACCGCCAGCCTTCCATCCCGAGCCCAGGCACCGAGATCCCCGGGCCTGCCCTTCTTAATCGCAGCCGCACCCCTAGGCCTCCTCATCTCCACCCCGCAGCCGCCACCCAAACCCTAACTCACCACGCCCCGCCTCTGCTCCACCGCGCAGAGCTCGTGCGCCGCCGCGGCCACGCCGCCCCGCCACACCTCCGCCCCTGCGAACGCCCGCAGAAGATCCAACGTGACGCCAAGACGCTTCCCAAGCTGGCCTTCCTCTGCTCCGACCTCTGCAGCACCGGAATCGCGCCCGAGACCCGCCGCCAGTGAGCACCTCCGCCACCGCGATTCCTCGCCACCAGTGGCCCTCAGCCCATCCTGACCCCTTGTACACTTCTACAGCACATCTACGGACCGCCCTGTGGAGACCAGACGCCCGGAGACGCTCTGCAGCACCCTCCTCCGCGAGCACCGCCCGCGACCCGCCGCTCGACCACGCCGCCGACGTCCCTCCACTGCGACCTCGACCGCCCCGTGCCTTTGGTAAGCTTTGGCCCCTGTAGCTTTTATGCTAGACCCTAGAACCCGTAGTCCGTTCCCGTGGCCGGAACGCTCGCACTCCGGCGAGCCTAGCCGTGCAGAGCCGCCGCGGCAGTCATGCCCGGCGAGCGGAGCCCCTCCGTACCCTGTTTTTTGACTAGGTGCATCACGCGTAACGCATGGCCACACCTGACCCAAGCACGGGTCGAAACGACCCCCGGAGCATCGATTTTGGTGAACTCCATCGAGCCCCGAGCCGCGCCGCCGCGGGATTTGTCGCCGGCGGTAGCGCGCCGCCGATCCCCACGCCTTTTTCACCTGAACTGTTGGATCGGTAGCCTACGCCCACGATTAGAACTAAAAGCCGATCAGATCTAAACCACCAGATCGCAATCCAACGGCCCAGATCTAAACATACCGCTTCGGCCTGGCTGTTTTGCTAAAGAGTCCCTGCGTTTATTTGAAATCAACCCGCGGTCCACTGTAGTTCAAAAGTAATTGTAGTTCAGCCCAGTTTTTAATGTTTAGGCCCTGATCTCTTTAGAATTAGAACCCACAGTCCAGAGCTATAGTTTTTGCATGTTAGACCCTAGATCTATCCTTTAATTACATATAGGTCCCTGGTTTTTGCAGAAAACCCCTGGAAACTTAGTTTTTCTTGCAGAAAAGCCCTAGATCTTGTTTTAGGCCTAGTTTTCGCGTTCTAGCTCCGTTTTAGGCGTTCTTTATGTCCACGCGATCGTTGTAATGTATAGAATAGTCTTAGAGTAGTTTTTCTTGCTGTTTTTATGTATTGTTGTACTGTTTCTTAGCATTTGCTCTTGTTTGCATGTATGTGTATATGCTGGACTTGTTTTGGCATTGCAATCGTGAGTAGACGTTGATCCTTCGGAGGAGTACCAGGAGCCACCTTCTGCAGAGCAGTTTGAGCAGCAGGAGAACCTTGAGGAAGGCAAGTATAACATGAACACCACCTATCACTTTTAAATACATTTTCATACTGCATTTTAATACTGTATGCCTATAAGGACTTTCCTAGCCACTTTATTACCTTATATATATATATATCCCTTGGGTTGCATCTTGGTTAGTTGTGCTAGGTTGCTGCGCTATAACACACTTGGTCCTTTTTAATTAATTTGATTAATGGTATATGCAACTTAATTCTGGGAGTGGCCCGCTTGAGTGGCTCACGTCTCGTTTAAAATTGGTTTTTCTAGAAACTTGGTTTAGGGGGCTCGCACTGTGTTTTGTGCTAGCTACTCTCCATAAGGACTGTACGTCATTAGAGCGACAACCTGGGACAACCGCGCAACCACAAGACTGGAATGGGATGGTCTTGGCTTACTAATTAGGTCATTTTGGTTCGGGAGTAACTTACCGACGGGGCAAGAGAATGGTCCCTGCACTACGAGGCTTGGTCTGTGTTATCTTGTACCCCCTCGAGGTGGGCCCCATCGTTGTGGATCCTGAATCCTTAGCGGTTACCCCTTACCAACATGGTCCTTTGTAACGGCCTCGTAGTGAGTTTGCTCGTCATCTCACGTAAGGAAGTGTGATGAACAACTAGCATAGCTCACGACTTGTGGGTAAAGATGTGCAACCTCTGCAGAGTGTAAAACTGGTATACTAGCCGTGCTCGGTCATGAGTGGCCCAGATCCTCCTTTTGATTAGTGGGGTTACCTTGGTGGTTTCGGTTTGGTTCTCAGTAGTATCATAATTAATTCTGATTAGTTACTATGTAACTGGGGTATGGTAACTCATCAACTTGTAGTAATAGCTTTAATAAAATTTTGCCAAGATTAAAAGCTAATGCAGTTAAGTCAGCCAACCTTAGAGCCTCATAGTTTGTGTTATACTTGTTGAGTACAAGTTGTGTACTCACTCTTGCCTACTCTACTCTTTTTCCTCTTGGGGATACTCTACTGCTGCTCAGTTCCTGCCGACGCGAGGGAGTTCACCCGGAGCTACCAGGAGTACGAGGACTTCTAGGCATTCATCTCCCAGTCGACGTCCCTGTGGCACCCTGCTCAGCTTCCAACGAGAGTTATCGTATATGTTTTACGCTTCCGCATTCTCTGTATCAGACATTTTGTCATTATTGTAATAAATAATATTCGTACTCGCTTTATTATATCTTTTTACGTGATATGTGCTATGATATATTGTTCATTCTGTTGTATATACATGTGACTTGATCCTGGCATGTATATGATTGCTCGGTTTATGTCCTTTTATAAACCGGGTGTTACATCATCTGAATTCGAGACTCCCCCTAAACCTCCGATTGAGTTTGAGTCTCTTCCCTCTGGCCCAGAGAGAGTTGTTCTTGACCATGATCAAGATTCATCTGCGATTTCCCACGATGAGTCTCTTGAGATAGAGACACCAGGGGCCATGGAATCTGACGGGGCACCGACTTTGGAGTCCAAACAAAAGGATTCCTTAGATGAGCATGGGAGTTTTATCCTTGAAGTACCACAAGAACCATGCTCATTAAATGCCTCTCCAGGGTCAGGCATGCTCTATGCCCCAAGCATACATGAGGACTACAACTGTCTTAAGGTCCTCTCATGCAAAACCTTTAGAAGGCCAGTTGTAGATGAATATGTTTATCGTAAACACTGCAGATTTCGTGGGTGCACGGCAGCACTAACCTTCAAGCGAAAATTTCGTGACACATCAGTAATTGGTGGTGAAAGGGGGACACATCACCAACTATAGCTGCAAGAGGATGTTCCCATGGTCGAGCTTATGACCATAAAAACAAAGCACTACCGGGAGATAGCCCGGATTGTTATCATTTATTTATTTATTTTCCTTCAATAAAAAGCAAGAGCATGTTTTAGGATGTATTTTTCCTTCGGGTATTTTTGGTCACTAACCTTTCCAGGGGAAGATCAAGAAGAATGACGGGCAAGCAACACCTAAGAACATGAGAGCTACACCAACTACAGCCCCTCGATATGCCTTGATGAAGGAACAACTACAGAAGGAGACTTGAACTCCATACACTTGAAGTTTTACAAACTCCAAGTATGGGGGAGGTATGTGAGTACCCCAAAGTAAGTTTTTTCTCAATCCATATCTTGTCTTTGAATTGGTGTTAGTTCCTGCATCTTGCCCTCTATAAGAAATAAAAAGAAGAAAAAAATGAGAGGAATTGCCATGGTGACAACATTGAGTCTTCATCAACAAGACACCATGGTAAGTGCTCTCAATGTCCTGCTTTTGACATTAAACAAAGCCCTGCCGGGAGGTCCCCCGAGGATCACTAGGTACGTGCTCATGCTTATTTCTATTTGAATATAGCTCAATCATGCTTCATGTTTCCTTTGTCTATTCTTGTATGCTCTAGCTTGAATGTGTGTCTGTAGCATACATTCATAGGCGTTTTAAATTAAGCATGGTGCTTAGGTTAAAATGTCCTTGTCAGTCAAACTAGACTTTGTGTCAAGTTTGATTGATGTTCTAGAGTTAATACTTGTATAGATATTGGTTGCAATTATGGACTAACCCCTGCAGAAATCCTCAAATACGATCAGGTGAGTCATTGAGCTGAATTCAAATGGAAAGGTAAGACAAGGTTTTGGATTAATGTTGCACAACATACTCATGTTGATGCAATCTTAGTTCAGCCTTGCTTGAGTAAGTATCTTGGTGAGATTAAATTTTAGTTCAAATAAATTTTAGGAGCTCCCTGGTTCTTAAAACCAGCAGAGCCATTAGTTTGTTTCCATATTTCTTTATTTTTGAATGCAGCACTAGGTACAAGTTCAAGTGTGGGGGAGATCTCTCAAGACCATCATTGCCATACATATTCGAGATCTCCCACATATGTATCGCACAACATCATCTGCACCAACATGACAAGGGACAAGGCAACGACACCAAATTCAGCCAGCCACCTCTGGTTTGGCTGGTTAACCACTGCCTTGATCCCCATCCTCTTCAAGAGCGATGGTTTGTGCACATTCTAACACTCAACTCTATTTGATTCATGAGTTTGAATAAACCTTAATTCTAAATCATAAAAATCAAACTCAACATGAATCAGTGTATCCTCTTGCTCTACATGTTTCCTATGGTTGGCTTGCATATATTTTATTCCATACTTATCACCTTGATGCTTGTGAACAAAAATCCTTAGGAAACCATGCTTATCTAAGTAGTTGATGTTTGAGATATGGTTTGAATGATATGATCTTCGCTCTTTATTGTTTAAGTGCTCGGGAAATTTATTTGAAAATTTGTAAAACCTTTGCAAAGCTCCTCTTTGATTTGCCAAAGTCCTACCAAAGCCATATGATGATATTTCTTGAAGACCTTATACACTTATGCTGCTTGTTTTGCATTGAGCTTTGTCAAATTGTTGTGACCCTTGAGAGAATTCTTTTCATGCTTTCATGATCAAGATTCACGTGCACACCACATACCCTTTGCTATACTTCTATGAGAAGTTAGCATTGTACCATCCATCCATTTCACAAAATAAAAGCTCCATAGTATGTGTTGGTCTCTCTCTCCAGTTATTGTTAAAAAAAAAGAGAGAAAGCATGGGCTATCGAAAAAAAATGTGGACACATGAAGGTCCAAGTGTTGAAAAAAAAGAAAAAAATATATGGACACATGAAGGTCCATGAAAAAAAAGATAAAAAAGATAGTCATGCTTTCAAAAAGATTTTATATGTTGGGAGAGAGATCATACAAAAGGAGTTTCCATTCCATCCATCACAATCCATGCACGTGCACATCTTGATCTGATTGTATGACTTATTTTTCTCTTTGGATCCGGTCTTTGACTTTGCAATATATGAAATACAAGTATGCCTTATCCTTCATACCCTACCTTGAGCTCCACATATAGCCATCACTAGAAGTAGGATGAAGAAAAGGCAAGTCAAATGCCTTGGTGAGGACAGATACACATTGAGTGATCTGAGAGAATCAAATGAGGAGCTAAGCAAGGTTTATTTTGAAAACTTATTGAAAATCCCAAGCTACTTGACATGAGAAGCAGAAGTGATTTGATTCAAGACCATTCCATTCCTCAACTACCCAAGATGGCATGATAGACACTTCAAAGTTCACAAGTGCAAGGTATTGTTTGGAATATCTCTTATGCTCGCTTCATACCTTTGGAATTCATGTTTCACCTTAGTCCTTTCTGCTTTACTCGAGGACGAGCAAAGGCTAAGTGTGGGGGAGTTGTTGACGGCTCTTAAGTATCAAATTTAGGTCGTCAACTCCTGCATAAATACATAAAATGTAAACATCAACATAGTGGTAGGGGTTTATTACTGACCATTTCCACGAGTGTTGGTAAATATTTGTATGCAGGTGAAATAAGGGTGAAAACACATTTCATGAGCACGGAAACACACTCCTCAGTTCAAGGCAAAATGTGCAACTACGTACAAGGATCAAACGGCCCACTAAATAGCCTCACATGAGAAGGAATGCAGCCCACAAGCAAGGTGACACGTCATCAATCCGTGGCAACACCCTCTCAACGAATCAGACGCGTTCACAAGGATCTAGGGCCTACTAGAGCTACCAAACCACCTCAAGACAAGCCCTTGCACATGTATATGACATAGGGGCCCACCTAGCAGCCAACAGACCGAAGACCGGGCCAAACGGGCCCAGCCCATGGACGGCCGACCTTCAGGTCACCCGATCTAGGGGAGACGGCCCACGGGCCCCACCGCCTCACAGATGACATGTGGCGAGGTGCTGTTGGTCCTGCATGGTGGTTTAGGTCGGTTCTCGGACGAATGGCTGGTGGCTCCCTCCTATATACAAGGGGAGGGGGTGGGAATAGGGACACACCACCAAGTGGAGTTCACATCCATCCAATTGTTGTCTCCAGCCTTCTCTTGGTTTAGAAGTGTCTTAGAGTAGGGAGAGGGTAGAGGTACTCAGGAGGGGCGCCGGTAATCGGCACTCTTCTCCATTTTGTACCTCTACGAGAGTGAGATATTAGTTCGGGAGAAGTGTCGGGTGTCAGCTCTCTACTCCTAGCTTGTACCTCTACGGATGCTGCTACATTCTTCGGTATTTAGTAAGTATTCGTAGTTCCAATCTATAGTATTTTACTTGGTATAGTAGATGCTAGTAGTGCTTGTAGTTGAGTGAGATCAATTCTCTTACTCATGGTTTCGTCGCTCTGTATTTGTACAGAGTGCTGTAGTTTGCTACGGCTCGAGATACGTAGTTAGACTGCAGTAGTAATCGATAGCGTAGATGTGGTGTCTAGGCTAGGGGTTATCCTTCGTTTGCCTTATATCCCACGGTTTGTTAGAGGTAGGCCATAGGTGGTGACAGCCCTATTGGTTCTTTGTAATCCTCCACGTTCGGATATAGCATAGAGCTGTTGGCCGGAGTCGACTGGCAGACCTGTTGTAAGCCGGTGCCCGAAGCGAGTATTGTGCTCGAGAGATCGACCTTTAACTCGGCAGTAGAACTATCTTAGGAATCTTCTCTACCCTTCTACCTATCTTGGTGTGTTCTTGGACCGATTAGAATAGAAGAGAGTGCACACACGCTCCCTGTGGATTCGATAACCCTTGGAATACTCTGAGGTGAAAGCTACAACAATATTCGTGCGCTTGCGGATTTATTCGTGACGCTAAAATACCCAACAATGATGAAAACAAAAATTTGGAGGCAGTTGTAGCTCAATTGAATTTGGAACCTATACCAGCTACTTTTAAGAAGCCTGAGGATGAAAAGCGCAAACACCTCAAAGCTTTATTTTTGAAAGGATTCGTTGATGGCAAACCTGTTGCAAAGATGTTGGTGGATGGAGGTGCGGCGGTAAATATAATGACGTATGCCATGTTGCGCAAGCTTGGAAAGGGCAGTGAAGATCTGACTAAGACAGATATGGTGCTCAAAGATTTTGAGGGAGTTGTATCTCCAGCTGTTGGAGCATTATGTGTTGATCTGACTATCGGCAGTAAGACTCTTCCCACCACTTTCTTTGTTATCAATGGCAAAGGTTCATACAGTTTACTGTTGGGGAGAGATTGGATTCATGCCAACTATTGCATACTGTCTACTATGCATCAATGTCTTATACAATGGATTGGCGATGTTGTTGAAGTCGTTGCTGCCGATTCGTCGTTTAGTATTGCATCAGCAGAAGCTTGTGAAGAGAACTATGAAAAGATAAGTTGTTTTTCTAGTCAAGCATGGGAAACAGAGTTTTTGAGGATGGCTAATTATGAGATGTCATCAAGTCAGGCACTTAGATCTACAGATGAGTCTTGAGTGATGATGTAAAAGCTGATGATTTAAGCATCGGCTGAGTTTGATATAGCCAACATGATAGATGTCGCCTTTAGAGCAAAAAATATAAAAGAATGCTGATAGTGTTTTGATAACATCGGCTTTTGGATGGCTGATATAATTTTATATCGACCTCAGGGCAATGAAATCCAAACATACAAAAGGAAGAGATGTATTTGCTTAAGGCAAATGTCATGGAATTAATGTTTAGCATTGTTTGCAATACATCAGCTGAAGTTTTAATTCCACCACAGCAAAACAAGGAACATATTACAGTGATCCGAGAGCATTTTCGATCAGCCTCCTGAATCTCCTTGTTGTCAGCTTCGGCAGAGCCTGGTATTGGTTTGAGACTTTTGTGGAGTTGGTAGGTCTAATGAGCTTGCTCTTGTTTCCCTACCTCTAGTTGCTGGAGTGCCGATGGAAGTTGAGATAATATGTTGTCCACATCGGCAATTTCTTGGTTTACTTGCTCCAGTTCTTTGGTGAGACGCTTTCGCTTAGCTTCTAGGTCTCTCTTGAATTGTTCCATATCTGCCTTAGACTGGGTTAAGGAGATGATCTTTCCTCGAGGCACTTCCACAAGAGTTTTCAAATCATCCCTCTGTATGATCGTTTTCTCTTGATGAAGCCGATCAAAAAGACGTCTCTGAGCTCTAAGGACTGGGATCTGGCAACTCTCGATATGTGCAGCAGGATGCAGTGCTTCTTCAAGGGATTCCGGGAGATTGCCTTTCAGGAATTTCAGAATAATACGGATCGGTTCGGCATCTCGGACCAGTTGGCCAATATCGTGGTTCAAAAGCTGCAGAATTTCCTGAAGCTTGGCCTTGGTCTCTTCTGATAATGGAACCGATTCTATTGATGATGTGGCTTCATCTTCTGCACTGATTGTTCCCAGTTGGAAGGAGAACAGACTGTTGTCTAGACTGTCTTGCGCCTGATATAGAAGATGGGACTGTCAACTGATTGTTGCTTTTTGATTTTTGAAAGATGAAAGGGTATCTTACTTGTTTCAGAATTGCTTCATTAGTAGCTGGTGCGGAAAGAGATGACGATAGCAGTTCTGGAATGCCGGAATTAGGGGGTGTGTTCACGTTTCTTACGTTCAATAGAATATGGATTCTGCAAGCGCACAGAATCACAGTTGTAGCACTTCACCTTGGAGTATTCCAGGGTATCGTATATTTCCTCAGGGAAGCACTATGGATAAAGAGTATCGAAGAATCGAATGACAAACATTACTAAAGATATCAACCGACTAATTTAGTGGGGGTAAGCCTGATATGATAGATAAGATAATGGCCACGATGACCGTCTGACACATGAGACTCTAATCCTCGGAGAGGTAAGCAGTTGGGAGGACAACGAGCGCGAAAGACTCCTAAAACACTTCTAAACTATCGAGCTAGCCTCTCTAGACTAAACCTTGCTCTAACTAGTTATCGGGAACCTAGAGCTTACTTCGGCGGCTGGAAGAGGAAGGACTTTAGAAAGGGGTGAGAGGGGAGTCCAATGGCAACCTGCAACTACTGCTATGAAAACACCCGAACATGGTGGACTACAAGGGACGGATAGGGCCGTCACCACCTGCCGCCTACCACAATGGTACTGTGGGGTGGAACACACTTTCTAGCTAACACTGAGCTCAGACGCCACGTCTGCTCTCGGTGTTAGGATTTCTCTTGTAGCTAACAAGAGAAATCCCCCTCAACCTAGGGAACTAACTTGGGCCTCCCTAGTCCGGGCGAGAAAACCCGTAAGGTAAGATCCCGATAAACAAGATAGGTACAAAGCCTAAGCTAGAAGAATTACTTCCGCACACAAGTAAGATAACTCGGAAAGGTAAATAAATGCGGAATGTAAACCTGACACGAAAAGATAAAGAAGATAACTTATATTGATAAATGTCAAAGGAAAAGATACAAGAGCTAATACCCAACTTCCGATGATGACTCCAGAATCCCGAGACAAGCTCGACTCAACTCTAACTCCAAGACTACCTAACCTACTCTAGAAACTAAGAATGAGAGAAAAGAGCTCCTTTGGTGTGTGTTGAGAGTGAGGGTGTTGCTCTCTATTTATAGTGCTCCAGGGTCGGTATTTGGCCTAGCGTCAGTTGTACGCAGTTGTAGTCGGTGTGCTTAACTTCCACGCCAAAACTGAGATTGAGACGCCGCAAAGTGGGGCCGGCTGGCCTGGGATTTTTGCTGTTTGGCACCGACCTTCTCGTGGACGCTCCTGATCTTCTCTAGATGACGGTGTGGGTTGCGTGGCTTCATAGCTGAAAATTGTAGGCCGGTTGGCCTGGGTCTGGCACTTCTTGGCCTCCCGTTTCACCAACATCTTGATCCATATGTGTATGAAGTCCATAGTGGTGTTCGGGCCCAAAAGATTTTGGTAAGTGCTGCAGGTGTGTCTTTTAATCTATGTACTAGGCCTTTCGGTCCATTTGATCAAACTAACTTGCAATCCTTGGTTCAGAGGCTTTGTACACATGTTTCTTCACTTTTGTACTGAAGATGGGGGACACATAGTGGAGGTGCTAGGCCGGCCGGCCTAGGTGAGGCCGGCCGGCCTGGGTTTGTCCCAGTTTTGCCTCATATTTGGTATATTAGTTCGTGCAGCCACAACTCATCCAAAACTTGTGGAATTTGATAGAAATAAGTAAAATATGTATGGAACATGGTGTGAAGCTCATTTTATTCCCGAGAAGTTGACGGTCAAAATGGGAAATAATGGCCATCAACACCCCCCAAGCTTAAACTTTTGCTCGTCCTCGAGCAAAGCTAAAGCTGAGGCTTGGTGGATCAGGAGTTGCATTAATGTTCATACCTTGTAGAAACCTTATGCACAACATTTTACTCTAACCCATATGTACTTTGAATAAGTTGGCTCATACCTTTGTTTGTAGTAAATGGTGCTTATTGGCATCTCATCCCTCGTCTTGGGCGGTTGAGAGATTGAATAACCTTTACCAAAATATTTTCTGCTTCCTGTTCAGGTTTCTATCTCGGAATATTTTGAAAGTTTTCAAAAAGTGGTTCAAGATTCCCCGATGGTACTCTCAAGTTGCTCAAGGTGTATGATCCTCACCATGTGTTGACATTTCTTAGTGCAATCACTAGGAATGGTTAATCCTTAACAACAGCGCTAGAAATGCCTGTTGGCAGTCCTTAGTGCAATCACTAGAAATGAGGGTGCCGAACCCATCCTAGCAACTGCACCCAAGGGGTGTCACTCTCGTGGTATAATCAATACGATTACAGATGGATCCGCAAGCGCATGGATATATCGTTGTAGCATTTCACCCGGAGAGTAAGGGTATCGTCATTTATTTCTGTCCCAAAGGACGGCATCGGCAAAGGTATTGTACTCAACATTAACCATGACATTGTGCCTCAAGCAATAGGGAATACTCTAACAAGGGTAAGTACAAATAAAGAATAAGCAAGGGTACTGTGACACAGCACACATCCACACTCCAAAAGGAAGGAATAAAGGAGAGAAACTATAAAACAAAGGATTACTCTATCCTACGTCAAGTCAGCTGGAGCTTTGGCTAGGTTAGGTGTCCTAGTGCTTCTATCCAAAGTTGGGGTTATGTTAGATCATGGTTAGGACTGCAGGTGCCAGGAAAATGGGATAGCGGGGAGTAGGTCCTGCACCGGAGTACAACTAGTCCCATTACCTATTTGCATGAACTCCTACACCAAACCCGAACGTCGGGGAGTACGCTAAACGCAACACCGCTGTTATGCCGGACAGACAGGGCTATCACCACCTGCCGTCTACCCCAGTCACACCGTGGAGCACGGTTATATCCGAAGGATCCCGCATACCCGAGCACCACGCTCGTGTATGAAGTCACTACTCTAGTGCCCCCAGGTCTCCCACCCTTCGGATGGACGAGTAAAACACTAGAGCAAGCCCGAAAGCACAACGAACCTCTATCCGTACCCGGATCATCTGCCCTAACCAAGACCGTAGCATAACTTATGAATGATCTAATCATGGATTGATAAACTATCAAGATAGTAAAGCAACCATGGCAGAACTCTATATTATGAATAGAAGTCTGACAAGTCGGATACAAAGCCATACCAGGACCTGAGGATTGCTCAACGACCCCGAGGACGACTTGGTCGCTAAAGAGAACTAGCCTAGCTCCACTACCTAGCTAAGAGAGCAAGAGAGAGGAGAGCCTTTTTGGAGAGAATGGAATGAAGTGTGTGTGTGTGTTGAGAGGGGTGAGAGGGGGCCCTATTTATACTAGTGGAGGTTGGTTCCCGCCAAATGCATGTATTGAAGGTGATCAGGAGACTTGGGGGCGACTCCTCCTCGAAATGCACCTGGACGGGAGGCCGGCCAGGTTCGGCCGACCCAGGGGGTCGGCCGGCCCCACCTGGCTGCCTCTCGTCCTTATCCTTCTCTGGCAGGCTGACATGTGGGCCCTGATATCTTTCCTTGTATGCATTATGCGTGGCGTGCCCGTTTGCTCTGCCAGATGGGCCCACTTTGTAAGTGGGTGACGCCGGATGCGATATTCTGCGTAGTTGTATGGCGTCTGCTGTGTGTTTTCGTCTTATTTTTCTCTTGCTCATCTGAAATGTACAGAACTCGAAAACAACTGTGGAGCGAGGTTAGTGATACAAATATGCGAGTAAGGCATGTAGTTTTCCTTTATTATTGAGTATAGTTGACGGCTGAAAATGACACTTAAGCACCGTCAACAACTCCCCCAAGCTAGCCCTTTGCTCGTCCCGAGCAAAGTTTTAAACTTAGGTTGTTGATCAGGAGTTGCTACAATATCGCATTCCTGACTTATGCCCAAGGCACAACTGAGTGTTCTTACCTTCATTCTGAATAAGTTGGCCTTGTTCGCACCTTTTACCTTACTCCTGTGGGGCTTATAGCATCATCCTCATCTTTGGCGGTTGAGGGTCAGAATGGCTTTGTAGAGTACCACTTACCACTCTTTTGTTCAACCGTCAATCCGGAGGTTTTATATAATTTTTGAAAAGAAATTTTGTAAGTTGCTCGGGTGATCTCTCGGATCGCTCAAATGTGTTTCATTCCTCACCAAGGCCTTTTTATGTGCCTTTGTTTTTCCATCCTACTTGTAATGGCTCTTTTTGGTGGATCTGTAGGTATGGAGGATGTAAAGGCAACCCGCTTCTCACATTTTGCTAAGTCAAAGACCGGATCCAAAGGAGAAACAAGTCATAAGCCTTGATTAAGATGTGCCAGTGTGTGGATATTTTTGGTGGATGATGGATGAGAACTCCTTTATATGAATTCTCTTTCCCTTGTAATGTTTCTTTGGTATGGGCTATATTTTCTTTCTCTCTGTGTGTCTCTTTTTTTTGACACACCTTGTGGGTGTGTGGCATACCTTCTTTGGGTATGCATCTTTTCTCTTTTTTTTGACATGCCTTGTGGGCATGTGGCATACCTTCTTTGGGTATGCATCTTTTATTTCTTTTTGTATAGCCCATACATTATGATGATAACTTTGGAGAGAGATAAACATGGCACATCTTGGAGTTTTATTTGTGGATGATGGGGGATGTACTTGCTATCTTCCAGGTGTAGAAGTATAGCACGTGAGTGGACATGTACGTGATCTTGATCATGGGCGTATGAAGTGATTCTCACAAAGGGCCACAATAATTTGACAAAGCTCAATGAGAAGACAAGTTGCATATGTAGAAAAGGCTTTTCAAACTTGTAACTCATATGGCTCTGGATAGGAATTGCATATCACCGAAGAACTTTATTTTATTTTTATATTTTTGAAAAGAAATACTCCGGATATCAAGCATCACGTAGGAGAAGATCATAGCAACTCTTTTCAGCCATATCATAACCCACAACAACCTAGATTCGAATTCTGCTTTTCGCTACCCACAAGTTTCAAGCTTAAGGTTTGAACAATTTAGCCACCAAACTCAAAAATTAGGCAGAGCACAAGGTTGTAACTAGGCATAAGAAAGGAACTAACAGAGCAACTATTCATCATCTCAACAAGGAAAAACTACACATGCTTACTACACATACTGGAAAGCAACTAAATATTTTTGGGTTTTTATGGGTTTTGCCAATTTTTATTTGATTTTAGTTATGCAATTTTTTATGGATTTTCAGAATTTTGCAAATTTTTGTTTGGTTTCATGCAAGGTTTTGAAAGTAGTAAAGATAGAGTTTGATACAAGGTACCTCTCATGGGTGTCCTCCCCAAAGCTAGCTTCAGGCTCACTACTGCTGGTTGGGATTAAACCCAGCCCAACGGTAGTAGGCCCTCCACTCCTCCTGGGATTGCTGCTGTTGCTGCTCCAGGTTGCGGATCCTCTCGCCTGTGTATCACTGCCAGTTTTGAGTTGACTCGATGTGCTGGCCCAGCGACTCGTCGATGTTGGTGGTGTGCATGTTCAGCTCGCCCATCTGCCGAGTCAGAGTGGCGAAATCTCTGGACGAAGCTGTACGTCGCGAGGGTCCGCTGGAGCTGGAGCTGGTGGATCGGTGCCCTGAGGCCTGTCGTGCCCACTCGGTGGAGCTGGCATTCTGCCATGACGAACCTCCAGCCTCATATTGCTGTGGTTGAGGCTGAGGTTGCTGCTGCATGAACTCCTCCCTTCTAGCCTTGCTTCTTGTAACCCTGCCAGGAAGACCAGAAACACTATGCCGGCGGCTCTCCTCTGGTGGAACAAGAGGGATGGTTAGCGAATGGCAGTTATACAAATGATACCCCGAATTTGACAATGGGGTTTCATTTGCATAACCAAGGGAAACGAAAATCAAGGAGTCATCCGGGTCTTTCTTGAGCGTGTGGCCTTGAACCAAGTATGCCTCATCGATCATAACACGGGGCTCCTCAATGAAGGGAACGGGGTTCCCATCTAAGATTCCCATGTTTGATGCGATGCGGGTAACCAAAGAAGTGCATTCAATAGGACCCGTCATCCGAAAATTTGTGAGCCATTGCTTAACCATTGCTTGTGCGGGGGAGATTCAGATTTTGTTGACCATGGCGTATAATATCATCAACTCATCGTTCCGTACTGGTCGTGGATCATCTCTTGGAAAGAGAGTGATAGCCACCCACTTGTGCATCAAACGAAGAGTCGGATTTTGAATGTCATTGCACCGAGGTGCAAATTTGCCATGAACAACTTGACCCGAAATGAAACCCCAAAACTCATGTCGATCAAAACCGCGGCAAGCTTTTGCAAGGGAAACTAGCAAGCACGCGCTAAAACCAAGGAGGTGACTGAAATTTCTCCAATTAAAATAGCGTTAAACTCCAAAAAGTCAAAAAGAAACACCATCGTCCACCTCCCGAGGAGTGCAAAGAAACTGGATGGTGAGGAGATGAGAACCATTCTCCTCAATGGGCACAAAACCATCCCATCCAACCGCATGCCAAACACGAGCAAAGTCAACATCCATACCTAGTTTTTCGAGAAGGTCCAGATCGAAGGCTCTGGTATGACCAAAGCTTCGATTCTTGATCATGGCGTAGGCTTGATGCTTGCAGTCATCTTGCAAGTCAAGGTACGGTGCATCATCTTCATCTATTTCCATATCCTCGGCTTGCGGTTCTTCAGCTTGCTCCTCTATTTGTTCCTCTTGTTCATCTTGCTCATAGTCCATTGTGGTCGGCGTTGGTGTAGGTTCGGGGGAATGACGGGAGCTCGACCCACCCCGTGAACGAGATGAGCTTTACCCTGTCAACTTCTTGATAGCTCCAGAAAGTTTCCGACCTACACCCTTCATGCTTGCAACAAGAGCGAACAAGAACGAATGAGAACAACTCAGTTCGGGTTATGTTAGCGGAATCAAAATGAAATTCTTACCCGAGAGTTGTTCCTTCAAATGAGCAGATGATCTTGCAGCAAAGAAATGAGAGAGAGAGAGATTTCTTGAAACCAAACTTGAGCCGAAATCCAATGGAAACCCGAGCAACAATGTGTGAGAGGGAGTGTGAGTGAGTTGTGCGCATGAGAGAGCTCAACACCCCTCTCGGCCCCTATTTAAAGAGAAGATGGCGCGTGCACCAGAGGAGAGGCAATCCACAATGGCTATGGAGCCGTTGGAGAAGGTGGGGCCCACGAGCTGTTGGCCCTGGGTCGGCCGGCCCCAGGGTGGGCCCCCTGGTGTCCCCCTTCGGCTTGGTGCTTCCTCAACGGTTAAGTTATTTGAAAATATGGTGCACGGCCAAAAGTTTGCTCGAAAAGATATCCAAATTATTTTTCCCAAAGGATTTTGAAACTCAGAAAATATTTTTGGTCTTTTTGTAAAAAGGGAAAAATACTAGAAAAATTCCAGCATGCAGAAAACAATTTTGAAAATTTCAAACATGCAGTGGAGAAAAACAAATAAGGTGCAAAGAAAATGTTGAATAGCGGATGAAACAAACATGAGATAAATACCAATTTACCTTTTGTAAGGGCGCGTCATTTAAAGTCCGACGTGCATGATTTTTCTCCATCGTTCTTACCATTCGTCGGCTCGTCCTGGAGAACTGGATGAGGCCGAACTCCCGACCTTCCGCCATACCTTCTTTTCCTTCTTCTTCTTCTTTCTTTTAGGTGTGGAGGGTCGTTGTTCTGGCTGGGGTTCTGGTGCACCCCAGAGTGCTTGCCCTTCACTGTCTTGTTGGATCATGAAGCACTGCTCTTCCTTCTTCTTGAACCTGAAAAACATATCCTCCTTTCCAACACGGAAACGGATTTCTCCCTTCCCGACATCGATCCTTGCCTTGGCAGACCTTAGAAAAGGTCGCCCAAGTACGAGGTCGGCTCCGAGGTCGCCCTCCATATCCATTACCACAAAGTCGGCAAGGACGAAGGAATCCCGTACGCGTACGAAAACATGTTCGGCTATCCCTTCGGGATACCGAATGGTTGAATCTGCAAGCTGTACGAGCATAGTTGTTGGGGAAAGACCAGGATATTCAAGTGCTTCATATATTACCTTGGGCATTATATTTACACTTGCCACCAGATCGCATAGGCATTGCTCGAAGTGTTTGATGTAGATCGAGCAGCTGATCATGGGGACCCCTGGATCCTCTTGCACCGCTGCCACCATGCCATCCCAAATGTCGTTCCTTGGGGGATAGTACCTACCTGCATGGTTATTGCGCGGTGGCCTCCGGGATGAGTTACCCCGTCCGGTAGACACCATGCTGACATTTTCAACGGGAGACTCGGGTTGCCCCGGGATCTTCCCGCTCTCAACAGCAGGTAACGAAACAGCAATTTGTGCAAGCTGGGTTTCGATCATTTTATTGAAACTTAACTAGTTTTTAAGAGTTGAAGACAAAGCTTCAAGCTTAACATTTAAACTTTCTAGGGATTTGTCATTGGCCAAAAGCTTTTTATTTATATTTTTGTTGATTTTAACTTGGCCAAGAACAAGTTCTCTCAAGGGAGGTTGGTTTGAATTGAAATTCGAATTATAAGAAGGATTGTAGTTATTACCTCCCTGAAAAGGTGGATGTGGCTGGTTCCACCCCTGGCCTCCTTGTGGTGGACGGTACCCATTGTTGTTGTTGTTGTTGAGGTATGCGCAGTCTTCATGAGTTTCGGGGCAATCGTTTCCCGAATGTCCATCGTTACCGCAGACTTCACACATGAAGTACGAACCCATGGCGTAAACGGGAGCATGGATCGGTTGTTTGCTCCCTTCCTCCATCTTCTTGATTAGGAGGTCCAGCTTTGCGGCAATCATATCTGTCTCTTTGATGGTATGCATGCCTTTGGTGCGGGGTTGGAGTCGTTCATCGCTCCACCCCTAATTGGAGACCATCTTCTCGACCAATTCTTTTGCTTTGGCGATAGTCAGGTCAAGGAAGGCTCCTCCAGCAGCAGCATCAATGTTGGCTCGAGATGTCGTTGTGAGCCCGTTGTAGAAGCTTTGCAGGATGAGCCACTCATCCATGCCATGATGAGGACAGGCCAGGATGTATTCCGGCAGCCTCTCCCAAGCTTCTGGGATGGATTTCATTCCTGTCTGCTGGAAACTTGAAATTCTCCTGCGCAGGGCATTTGTTTTGCCCAGCGGGAAGAATTTTACGAGGAACGCCTTGGAGCATTTGGCCCAGGTGTCGATGTCCTTTTCTTTATAAAACCACTGTTTCGCCTTCCCCAGCAGGGAAAATGGAAACAGACGAAGCTTGACAACATCGGCGGCGACACCCCGTATGACAACGGTGTCGCAGAGCTCCAGAAAATTCTGCAAATGTGCATTTGCGTCCTTGTTCGGCTTGCAACAGAATGGGCTGGCCTGCACCATGTTGATGAGGCTTGATTTGAGCTCGAAGTTCATGTCCCCAACATTGATGTTGGGGCCAGTGGCCACATTGTCGGTGGAGGGGACGGAGAACTCGCGGAGAGTCTTTTCAGCCATAGCTGCAAGAACGAGAGGTGCTTCCGAAATGGGTACCTGTGCTGGGAGGACAGCGAGAGGAGGAACAACGCGAGTTCGTGCCCTTCTCACAAGCCCCTCTGGATTGTCTGTGTAGTTTTCCGGCAGGGAGAAACCGGTCATACACTACCCCTGTCTTCTTTTCAAATCAAAAATAAAAGAAGACACAAAATGACATTAGCCTGAAAGAGTAAGGACTATATCCTGAGTACAAGGTCTACGTTAATATCAGCACAATATCTTTGTTCACATGCCGTCCCCGGCAATGGCACCAGAAATGCTTGTTGATATTTCTTAGCGCAATCACTAGGAATGGTTAATCCTTAGCAACAGCGCCAGAAATGCCAGTTGCCAGTCCTTAGTGCAATCACTAGAAAATGAGTGCGTTGAACCCATCCTAGCAACTGCACCCAAGGGGTGCCACTCTCGTGGTATAATCAATATGATTACAGATGGATCCGCAAGCGCACGGATATACCGTTGTAGCATTTCACCCGGAGAGTAAGGGTATCGTCATTTATTTGTGTAGCAAAGGATGGCAGCGGCAAAGGTATTGTACTCAACATTAACCATGACATTGTGCCTCAAGCAATAGGCAATACTCTAACAGGGGTAAGTACAGATAAAGAATAAGTAAGGGTAATGTGACACAGCACACATCCACACTCCAAGAGGAAGGAATAAAGGAGAGAAACTATAAAACAAAGGACTACTCTATCCTACATCAAGTCAGCTGGAGCTTAGGCTAGGTTAGGTGTCCTAGTGCTTCTATCCAAAGCTGGGGTTATGTTAGATCATGGTTAGGACTGCAGGTGCCCGAAAAATGGGATAGCGGGGAGAAGGTCCCGCACCGGAGTACATCCAGTCCCGTTACCTCTTTGCATGAACTCCTACACCGAACCCGAACGTCGGGGAGTATGCTAAACGCAACACCGCTATTACACGGGACGGACGGGGCTGTCACCACCTGCCGTCTACCCCAGTCACACCGTGGAGCACGGTCATATCCGAAAGATCACGCATACCTGAGCACCACGCTCGTGTATGAAGTCACTACTCTAGTGCCCCCAGGTCTCCCACCCTTTAGATGGACGAGTAAAACACTAGAGCAAGCCCGAAAGCACAACAAACCTCTATCCGTACCTGGATCATCTGGCCTAACCAAGACCGTAGCATAACTTATGAATGATCTAAGCATGGATTGATAAACTATCAAGATGGTAAAGCAACCTTGGCAGAACTCTATATTATGAATAGAAGTCTGACAAGTCGGATACAAAGCCATACCAGGAGCCGAGGATTGCTCAACGACCCCGAGGACGACTTGCTCGCTAAAGAGAACTAGCCTAGCTCCACTACCTAGCTAAGAGAGCAAGAGAGAGGTGAGCCTCTTTGGAGAGAATGGAATGAAGTGTGTGTGTGTGTTGAGAGGGGTGAGAGGGGGCCCTATTTATACTAGTGGAGGTCGGTTCCCGCCAAATGCACGTATGGAAGGTGATCAGGAGACTTGGGGGCGACTCCTCCTCGAAATGCACCTGGATGGGAGGCCGGCCAGGTTTGGCCGACCCATGGGGTTGGCTGGCCCCACCTGGCCGCCTCTCGTCCTTATCCTTCTCTGGCAGGCTGACATGTGGGCCCTGATATCTGTCCTTGTATGCATTATGCGTGGCGTGCCCGTTTGCTCTGCCACATGGGCCCTCTTTGTAAGTGGGTGACGTCGAATGCAATATTCTGCGTAATTGTATGGCGTTTGCTGCGTGTTTTCGTCTTATTCCGCTCTTGCTCATCTGAAATGTACAAAACTCAAAAACAACTGTGGAGCGAGGTTAGTGATACAAATATGTGAGTAAGGCATGTAGTTTTCCTTTATTATTGAGTATAGTTGACGGCTGAAAATGGAAATTAAGCACCGTCAACACCATGGTCGAAAATTTTGACCACCTTCTTCCTACACTAAGGCTGATATGTGGAGTTTTGGGTAGGAAGAGTGTAGCATACCTTGGTTACCTGTGTTGCCGAGCCGAAGAGTGGTTCGCAAGAGGTTGGTACTTGATCAAATCCTGATCTTATGGAAGGTGAAGTGTTCAGGGGAGAGGGCGGAAATGGACTCACACTTAGAAAATTTTTGGTCTTGAGCTCCTTATTTCAACTCTCTTGAGTGGAGGTATAGGTCTTGTCTCCCGCTGTTTTTTTACATTGTTCCTGCTCCATTTTTTTTTTACAGAAGATGACCCATACTCCATGAGGATAGAGTTATTGGAAGGGAGCATTGCTTGGATAGACCATTCGAGATGGATAGGTTCACTATGGAGATTTTGGGTTTTGTTGTGAGGGGAATTGTCTGGCGAAGGTGTATATCAATACCCGGAGTAGGTAATTGACATGCCAGAAATTTTGAGGCTAGCAAAACAATGGTTATGCAAAGGAGAAAGATCGGTAGATGACAAGTACCTTCCTCGAACGAACTCACCATTCGGCAAAGCTCAAAATAACTCAAGATAGCTTATATCGGTTCATCTGATAAAACATTACTGCTCTAGTTAGGACATGTAAACCAAAGGGGAGATCTTTACCATGTTTCATTTAAACAAATTCCGAGAGGTTTGCTACTAGAGCATGCAGTTTTATTCTGGTTTGGGCTATCTCAAATCTCACAACAACTTAGATCTGGAAATCAAGCTCATGCTCCCACACAACCAGATTTTAGTGGAACTACTTATGTGCCAACTAGTTCAAGTACTAGGAGATCAAACAGTTGTATACGAGGCACTTGCAAAGAATGGACAGAGCAACAATTCATCATCTCCATGATAAGAGCTTACACGGATTTCCACACATATGAGTTGGGAGTTTTATTCAAAGCATGAAACATTTTTTGTGTTTTAATTAATTTATTTTGTTTTTGTTTTTATTTTATTTCATACTTTTACCCTTTTTTGTGTTTTTGAATGATTTAAACTAACTTTTTTAGGACACGAGACGAAAGGATAGGCCGGATGACTTACCTGGATACATGGGCACCCCCCCAAGCTTGAATGAAGCTCAGTAGGTCTGCCATCTTGGTCGTTTTTTTTGTATGTAGTGTAAAATCAAAAGAATGCATTTGCGAGAATTTAAACATGCCATGATGAGAAAGGGAAGACTATGCAAGAATATAAACTATCCTATATGCAAATGCAGGAATGGATAACTACCGCGTACCTAATGGCAAGGGCTTGAGTTTCTCGTCCTGAGCGAGACTATCCATACCTTGGGTTCAGTCGTCGTCACCTGATGCAGACATTGGTGGCGATGCTTTCTTCTGCTACACCTTCCGTGTAGGTAGAGTTACTTCGATCTCTTTCTTTCCAAATTCCAGAAAATTCTTACGTTGGATATTCCGCTTCGCATTCCGTTGGTTATACACCATAATCTCCTCTCGAGTTCGAAGATTCTCCATGAATTCGATAAGGGAATATGGCTTCTCCAGCTCTTTCACGGATTCCTTCTGTTTGAAACTTTTGATCTGTGAGCATTGTTCATCCTTCGGTCTAAAACCGAATCTCTCCTTCTGCCCATTGATGTTGAGTTGGATTACTCTAATTCCCGCATCAATGTGTGCAGTTGTCATGCTCAAGAATGGCCTCCCCAATATGAGAGGGATCTCAATGTTGATTTCCATGTCGAGAATGACAAAATCAACGGGGACAAAGAAATTCCGTATTTTCATTGGAATATCCTCGGCGATCCCCGTGGGATGATGAATTGATTGGTCTGCTAGCAGCAAACACATGGCAGTAGGAGCAAGCACATGATGGTTAAGTTTATCATAAATTACCTTTGGCATGATGCTGATGCTTGCTCGCAGATCGCAAAGAGCGTGCTTAAAGTGTTGAGCTCCGATGGAACATGTGATGGTGGGGCATCCTGGTTTCTTCTTCTTCTCCAAGAGAGGATTGAGTATAGCTGTGCTACACTCATTCGTAAACTGCACGACCTCGGTGGTCGGCAAGACCCTCTTATTGCCAAGGATATCCTTGAGATACTTGGCGTATGTGGGAACCTGCATAGTATCAAAAAGTGGTATGTTGCCATAAAACTTCTTAGTTACCTCGACGAACTTGCCGAATTGCTCGTCGGCCACCGGCCTCCTTCTCCGCTCTAGAAACGGTAAGGCGGCTGTATCGTGACAGTCCCGTGAAGTTCTAGGGGGTTCCACGGGGTCTTCCTGGGTAACAATGGTGTTGGATTCTTCGGCCTCCTCCAGCACTCCGTCTTCAGCATCGGTAATCCAGGCAGTTACGGTCTTCCACCGTGTACTTGCATCCTGTAAAAGAGGTGGTTTCTGTGCGGATTGTCTTGCCCGCACAGCTACCGCACTCACACTTTCTTTCAGGGTCACTTCCGGTTGCTCGGAGAGCTTCCCCGTGTCATGGTTAAGGCAGGATGGTATACTTGCATCCTGCGGAAGATGTGGTTTTTGTGCGGATTGTCTTGTCCGCACAGATACCATACTCGCATTTTCTATCGGGGTCACTTCCGGTTGCTCGGAGAGCTTCCCCGTGTCATGGTTAAGGCAGGATGAGGTCAGTTGAGTTACTTTAGTTTCTATCAATTTGTTGAAACTCAACTGATGTTTAATAATAGAGTTAAACCCTTCTAGTTGCATAGCCAAAGACTCAAGAATTTTATCATTAGCAAGAAATTTCTCACTAATGTTGTCATTAATTTGTTTTTGGCAATTCATGAAGTCTTTAAGCGAGGGCTGAAAACTATTATTAAAATTAATACCTTGCTGTTGGATGAAGGGGAGGTCGGGCTTAGAATTCCAACCTTGTTGAGGATGACAGTCTGAGTCATTGGGAGTGTTGTTCCCAATGAAGTTCTCGTCCTCTGGAGTGAATGGGCAAGATTTGCCCGAATGTCCAGAATTGCCACATTTCTCACATGTCATCTGAGACTCCATAATCTGGTTAACCTCCTGGTGTGGAGATTCTAGCTTTTTCATGAGAAGATCCATCTTGGCTGTCAGCATATTGACACTGTCGATTTCATGTATTTCCTTTGCATGGGTCGGTTGCCTATCTTCCTTCCAACTCTGGTTGGAAGCAATCTTGTCGATGAGCACTTTAGCTCCTACAATATATAGAGAGAGGAACACTCCTCCCGCTGCTGCGTCCATGTGATTTTGTGATCGCTGGTTCAGGCCCTGGAAGAAGTTCTGAATGATAAGCCATTCTTCCATGCCGTGGTGTGGGCATGCGGCAATGTATTCCTGAAGACATTCCCAGGCTTCCGGGACTGTCTCATCCTAGAGTTGTTCAAAAATGGAAATCCTGTTCCGAAGGGCATTGGTTTTGCCCATCGGAAAGTACTTGACCAGAAAAGCATTGGAGCACGTATCCTATGTGTCGAATCCTTCCTTGTAGGTGTAAAACCACATCTTTGCTTTCCCAAGCAAAGAGAATGGTAACAGCCGAAGATGAATATTATCCATCGTAGTATCTTTTGGGTTGATTGTGCTGCTCACTTCCAGAAAATTCTGTAGATGAGCGTGGGCACCCTCAGATGCCTTTCCGTAGAAGGGACTTGCTTGGACCATGTTGACAAGCCCAGTCTTTATCTCAAAGCCATCAGTGCCTTGGTAATTGTTCAGTCTAGTAGGGATATGGCTATTAGAAGGGGCTGAGAATTGACGGAGTGTCTTCTGAGCCATGGGTATTGAAGCTGGTGTTGTCAAACCTTGATCCTAAGAAAATTTCTACTGGTAGGAAAAAAATTCACCCAATTCTTTCGGATCTAAGTTGAAGTGATATGGTAGAACGAATCTGGTCCTGCACTGCTCTGCAGAAATCACAAGGATACCGAGAGCAGTGGTAATCCCGCTAAAATTAGCGGTGATAATCAATAAATTTTATCAAACTATTCGACGATATCTTTAGCCAATTGCTTCCCCGGCAACGGCGCCAGAAATACTTGTTGGCGTTTCTCACGCTCAATAGAATATGGATTCCGCAAGCGCACAGAATCACCGCTGTAGCACTTCACCTTGGAGTATTCCAGGGTATCGTATATTTCCTCAAGGATTGGATAAAGAGTATCGAAGAATCGAATGACAAACTTTACTAAAGATATCGACCGACTAATTTAGTGGGGGTAAGCCTGATATGATAGATAAGATAATGGCCACGATGACCATCTGACACATGAGACTCTAATCCTCCGAGAGGTAAGCAGTTGGGAGGACAACAAGCGAGAAAGACTCTTAAAACACTTCTAAACTATCGAGCTAGCCTCTCTAGACTAAACCTTGCCACTGACTAGTTATCGGGAACGTAGAGCTTACTTCGGCGGCTCGAAGAGGAAGGACTTCAGAAAGGGGTAAGAGGGGAGTCAAACATCAACCTGCAACTACTGCTATGAAAACACCTGAACATGGTGGACTACAAGGGACAGACAAGGCTGTCACCACCTGCCGCCTACCACAATGGTACTGTAGGGTGGAACACAATTTCTAGCTAACACTGAGCTCAGACATCACGTCTGCTCTCGGTGTTAGGATTTGTCTTGTAGCTAACAAGAGAAATCCCCCTCAACCTATGGAACTAACTTGAGCCTCCCTAGTCCAGGCGGGAAAACCCGTAAGGTAAGATCCCGATAAACAAGATAGGTACAAAGACTAAGCTAGATGAATTACTTCCGCACACAAGTAAGATAACTCGGAAAGGTAAATAAATGCGGAACTTAAAGCTGACACGAAAAGATAAAGAAGATAACTTATATTGATAAATGTCAAAGGAAAAGATACAAGAGCTAATACCCGACTTCGGATGACGACTTCGAAATCCCGAGACAAACTCGACTCGAATCTAACTCCCAGACTACCTAACCTACTCTAGAAACTAAGAATGAGAGAAGAGAGCTCCTTTGGTGTGTGTTGAGAGTGAGGGTGTTGCTCTCTATTTACAGTGCTCCAGGGTCGGTATTTGGCCTCACGTCAGTTGTACGCAGTTGTAGTCGTTGTGCTTAACTTCCACGCCAAAACTGAGCTTGAGATGCCGCAAAGTGGGGCCGGCCGGCCTCTCCTAGGCTGGCCGGCCTGGGATTTTTGTCGTTTGGCGCCGACCTTCTCGTGGACGCTCCTGATCTTCTCTAGATGATTGTAACACCCTAATTTAAATTTCAGCATTTATTAATAAATTCAATTGGCTTTATTTAAATTTCTAAGGTTTATTGTGTTTAGTATGGCATTTAATTCAATTTTGTTCCTTAAGTAATTAAAATTTTATCATAGGTTTAAATTTTGGTGTTGCATTCATGCTGGTGCATAGTTTTAATTATTTTGAGTGTGGTTTGAATTCAAATTTTGATTTGAATTCAAACTTTGTTTGAAGTAGAAATAGAAAAGAGAAAGGAAAATAGAAAACCTAACCAGGACCCAAACCCACCTCAGCCCAGTCCAACCCTCTCCCGCGGCCCAACCCACAACGGCCCAACCCTCTTCCTCTCTTTTCCTCAGCCCGCGGCCCACTTTTCTCGCGGCCCAAACCGGTGCCCACACCCCTGGCCCGGCTCGCGCCGGCCTGCCCCCGCAAGCCCCGCTCGCCACGCGGCCCAGTCCGCCCCGCGCTCCCGCTCCGCTCACGGTTCCGCGCCCCTGGACCCACCTGCCAGCCGCACCGCACGCGCTCGCCCAGCCGCTGACGGCCCGGGCCCAGCCGTCAGGCTCGTCACCTTCCTCGCGCAACGGCCGCGCCCGGCACGCCGAGATTCTCGGCGGACTTTCCTTCCCGGGCACGCATGCCGAGGGCGCTCCGCCGCCCTATAAATACCGCCCACGACCCCCTGCGCCTCTCCCAATCCAGCAGAGCGCCGCCGTAAACCCTAGCCGTCGCACCACGCCGCGCAGCTCCGCCGAGCAGAGCAGAGCGCTGCGCCGCCGCGGCCACGCCCCTCCGCCGCACCAGAGCCCCATCCAAGCAGCGTTTCGACTCCTCTGTGACCGCTAGGAGCTTCCCCGAGCCGCTGCCCTCCGCTACAACCCCTGCAGTGACCTTCTCCGCGAGCGCCGCCGCGACTCGCCGCCGGTCTTCGCCGCCGGGCCCCCTGCACGACCCCCACGTTCGATTCGAGCCTCGGTGAGGACCTCCTCCGCTCGCTCTCCCTTCTCGACCTGCTAGAGTAGCCTGTGGCACACCCCAGCAACCCCTGCACGCGCGCGCCGGCGATGCGCCGCCGTGCAATCGGCCCCTCGCCGTGGCGAGCCCTGCCCAAGCCCGGCCGAGCCCCGCTTTTGCCTCCAGAGGCTTGCGCATGCCGCGTAGATGCCAGCCGACCCAAGCCCTGGCCGGATTGACCCTGGGAAGGCCGAGATTGGCCATCTTCGGCCACGCGCCGCCGCGAACAGGGTCGCTGGCGACGTCCCGCCGCCGCCCCACGCACCCAACTGCCCTGCGCCGTCCGATCAGGAACGGGCGCTCAAGATTAGAACTCAGGCCCTTTAGATCTGAGCCACCCGATCCGGATCCAAGCGCTCAGATCTAACCATACCGCTTCAGCCTATGACATTTGTTAAAGAGCCCCTGCACTTTAATAGATTCAACCCGCGGTCCACAGCCATTCAAAAATAATTACAGATTAGGCCTGTTTTATTCACTTAAGCCCCTGATCTTTCCCAATTTTGAACCCGCCGTCCAGGTCTATCGTTTTTGCGAGTTAGACCCTGTAGTTAGCTATTAATTATGTTGTAGCCCTCGGTTTTTGCAGAAAACCCCCTGGAACTTCAGTTTTCTTACAAATAAGCCCCTGAACCTTGTTTTTAGCCTAGAATACGCGTTTTAGCTCCGTTTTAAGCGTTCTTTATGTCCACGCGATCGTTGTAACGCGTAGAATAGTTTTAGACTAGTTTAGTGTGCTGTTTTTATGTATTGATGCACTGTTTCTTAGTTTTTGTTAGTGTTTGCTTGTATGCTTATTATTGTGCATTGTTTTGGCCATGTGTTCGTGAGTAGACGTTGATCCACCGGAGGAGCCCCAGTACCAGTACCCGGAGCAGCCGTCTTCCGAGCACTTTGAGCAGTAGCAGGAGCAGTATGAGGAAGGCAAGTATAACACGAACAACCTCTCACTTTTAAATACAATTTCATACTGCATTTAATACTGTATGCCTATAAGGATTTCCTAGCCACATTTATCCTTTATATATTACCTTGGGTTGCATTTTGGTTAGTTGTGCTAGGTGCCGCGCTATAACACACTCTGGTCCTTTTTAATTAATTTGATTAATGGTTTACTTAAATTTAATTCTGAGAGTGGCCCTCTGTGCTTCGTGCTTGGGTGGCTCACGTCTCGTTAAAATATGGTTTTTGTAGAAACATGGTTTAGGGGGCCAGAACGGTGCTTAGTGATTGGTTGGCCACTCTCCATAAGGACCGGTTCATAGAGCGACAACCTGGGACAACAGCGCTACCACAAGGCTAGAATGGGATAGACTTGGCGTAATAATTAGATCTTTTTGGTTTGGAGTAACTTACCTGCGGGGCAGGGGCGGTAAGCTTCTATGGCCCTCGTGCTGAGTGGCCTCGTCTGTGCTTCGTGTCTTGACGCCCACTAGACCTGCTCCATAGTCGCCGATCCACCCTCGCGGTTACCCCCTACCAACGAGATTCTTTGTAAAGGCCTCGTAGTGGGTCGCTAGTCATCTCACCTAAGGAAGTGTGATGAACAACTGGCGTAGCTCACGACTTGTGGGTAAAGATGTGCAACCTCTGCAGAGTGTAAAACTGGTGTACTAGCCATGCTCACGGTTATGAGCGGCCCAGATCCTCCTTTTGATTAGTGGGGTTGTCTCCTTCCGACGAGGGAGGTGCCTCTCGGGGTTACCTTGGTGGCTTGGTTTTGGTCTGGTTCTCAGTAGTATCATGAGTAAATTTGACTAATTACTATGTAACTGGGTTAATGGTAATTCATCAACTCATAGTAAATAGCTTTAATAAAATTTTGCCAACACTTAAAAGCTAATGCAGTTGAGTCAGCCAACCTTAGAGCCTCATAGTTAGTGTTATACTTGTTGAGTACAAGTTGTGTACTCACTCTTGCCTCTTCTCTACTTTTTCCTCTTGGCTACGCTACTGCTGCTTAGTTCCTGCCGACACGAGGGAGTTCGTCCAGCGCTACCATGACTACGAGGACTTCTAGGTGTTAGACTCCCAGTCGACGTCCCTGTGGCGCCCTGCTTCCGAGAGCTTCTCGTATATGTTTTTACGCTTCCGCTTACTCTGTATCAGACATTTTTTGTCATTAATGTAATAAATAACATTCGTATTCGTTTTATTATGTCTAATTCGTGATATGTACTGTGATATACTGTTCATTCTGTTGTATATACGTGTGACTTGATCCTAGCACATATATGATTGCTCGGTTTATGTTCTTTTATAAACCGGGTGTTACAGAGTGGTATCAGAGCCGTATCGACTGTAGGACGAAGCCTAGATAGAACTGGTCGAGTTTTAGGACTTCTTCTCTCCGATCCTTGCCTGCTGAAACTATTTTACTATTATACCTTTGAAATTCTATGACTTTTACCCGTCTTGCCTTGATTTTTCTCTCTCTGAAAAATAGTTTTCATAGATTTTGGCCTGAATCAGTCATCTGACCACCCTGAGTATCAGCTAGGTGACCCTTTTATAATAATACGGTAGTACGTTCTGCGACGCGTTGTGTTAGTCGAGTCGGATGTTAAACTCGGCTAAGTTGTGAAAATTGTCTGCTTGTTATTATGCTACATGTTTGATTTGGATTTTTGAATGATTGCATAGCTTAATAGTTTAAATTTGTTTAGAGAAAATCACTCTGATATTAAAGTTAACTAATTAATAAAATGAGTTAGATCGTTGGGGGTAAAACAGTCCACTCTATCCTGTCTACTTTATCATGTCTGAGTCTTTTTCCGCAAAGAGTTATCATATCCATCTGAATTTATTCCTGCAATATCCTTACTCGTGAAATCTTTTGTCCAAAATCAAATGGTGAACACCAGGCATGGTTTTGACCAGCAGGGGCAGAACAACCAGGGTCAGAACACCCAGGGGACCGGGATCCCGATGCCGCCACCTTTGACTCCGGAGCAGTACTTCCAGCTCCATATGCAGATGATGGCCACCCTGAACAACACTGTTTAGGCTCTTCAGCAGGCTCACACTCAGCCTCCGCCTCCTCCACCGCCGCAGCCTCGCGACAGGCGTGCTGAGTTCCTGAGGGGTCACCCGCCGACGTTCTCTCACATGTCCGACCCTCTTCAGGCCGACGACTGGCTCCGTGCAGTGGAGCGTCAGCTGGACATCGCCCAGTGCAATGATCAGGAGAGAGTTCTGTACGCAGCAGGACAGCTGCGAGGGGCAGCTTTGGACTGGTGGGAGTCCCACCCAGTTCAGGACCGCGAGGCTCTCACTTGGCTCCAGTTCCGGGAGCGTTTCCGTAGCCACAACGTCCCCGCGGGCGTGATGAAGATGAAGCAGAAGGAGTTCCTTGCACTGAAGCAGGTAATCTTAAATATAATCATTCAGCAGTTTCTTTTGAGCTAATGACCCTTGTTCTATCCCTATGAATCTTGAGTTAATCTTTCGATATCTATCTGTCTTTGTCACTTCAGGGGACTATGTCGGTCACGGAGTATCGTGATCGCTTTCTGCAGCTTGCTTGCTACGCCCCTGCCGATGTTGCGGATGACCGCAAGAAGCAGGAGCACTTCATGGAGGGCCTTGAGGACTACCTCCAGTACGCGCTACTCAACCTCCGCTTCGACGACTTCAACCATCTGGTTGACAGCGCGCTCAACACTGAGCGCAAGCACCTGGAGATGGAGGACAAGAAGAGGAAGGTTGTCCCCGTTGCTTCCGGCAGCAACACTCGTCCTCGCCTCCAACCACCCCAGCAGTACCAGCAGCCGTACCGGCCTCCCCAGCAGTACCAGCAGAGGCCGCAGCAGTACCCGCCTCGACAGCAGCAGCAGGCAGGTTAGGGCCCGAGGTTACCGGCACCTCCGGCTCGTGCTCCACCAGCTCCGCCAGCACCTCAGGCTCCACGTCCGGCGGCTCCTACCGGACAACAGGCTTCGACACTTGCACGCATCTGCTATCACTGCGGCCAGCCGGGGCACTACGCCAACACTTGCCCCCGGAAGGCGCAGGCGGGACAGCAGGGGCGCCAGCACAGGGTCGGGTGAACCACGTGACGGCCGAGTCAGCGGCCGAGGCTCCTAACGTGGTTATTGGTACGTTCATGGTCAACTCTCACCCTGCTACAGTGCTTTTCGATACCGGTGCTACCCATTCTTTCATTTCCAAGTCATTTGCCGAGCAGCATGGTATACCGGTTTCTTGTATGAGGACAGCTATGGTAGTTACCTCACCTGGGGGTCAGATACGTACATGTTCTATATGCTCCAGAGTTAGTATTGTCATAAAGGGGGTAGAATTTCGCACTGGCTTGATAGTTATTGACTCCTCGGGGATAGATGTTATTTTGGGCATGGAGACACTTACCAGATGGGGAGTCCGTATTGATTGTGCTCAGCGGACAGTTCACTTGTCGGCATCTGATGGCCAAGAGGTGACGGTCAGTGCTTCAGAGCCTTCGGGATTTCTTCATCAGATGGAGGCTAGACCCACGGACAGTATTCGCGTGGTGTCTGAATTCCCGGATGTCTTTCCGGATGATCTGCTAGGTATGCCGCCTGAACGCGCCATTGAGTTTTGTATTGATCTCTTGCCTGGCACAGCTCCTATTGCAAAACGGCCCTACCGTATGGCACCTATAGAGCATGAAGAAGTCAAGAAAACTATTGATGAGTTGCTAGCCAAGGGCTATATCCGTCGCAGCTTCTCTCCTTGGGCTTTTCCATTATTGCTGGTAGATAAGAAGGATGGCTCGAAGAGGATGTGTGTGGATTATCGGGAGCTGAATGCAGTCACTATCAAGAACAAGCATGCACTGCCCCGTATTGAGGATCTCTTCGATCTGCTTCGAGGTGCTCGTATATTCTCGAAGACTGATCTTTGTTCGAGTTATTTTCAGCTGAGGATCCATCCTGGGGATATTCCGAAGACGGCATTCACCTACAAGTACGGGCTATATGAGTATACGGTCATGTCCTTCGGCTTGACTAATGCCCCGGCTTTCTTCATGCACTTGATGAACATGGTTTTCATGGACTATCTGGATGTCTTTGTGGTGATTTTCATTGATGATATTATGATTTTCTCCAAGACAGAAGAAGAGCATGAGGAGCATCTGAGACTCGTACTGCAGAGATTGAGAGAGCATCAGCTGTATGCCAAGTTCAGCAAGTGCGAGTTCTGGATTGACGAGGTTCCATTCCTCGGTCATGTTATCTCTCAGGGAGGCATTGCTGTTGATCCGAGCAAGGTGAAGGATGTACTCGAGTGGGAGACACCGCAGACAGTAAAGGAAGTCAGGTCTTTCTTGGGCTTAGCTGGATATTATCGGAGGTTCATTGAGAATTTCTCCAAGATCGCGAAGCCTTTGACTTCTTTGCTAGAGAAGAATGTGGCATTCATATGGACTGATGAGCGTCAGAGGGCCTTTGATGAGCTGAAGAAAAGGTTGACTACGGCGCCAGTCCTGACTCTGCCAGACCAGACGAAGAGGTTCACGGTATATTGTGATGCTTCGAAGGATGGTCTTGGGTGTGTTCTGATGCAAGAGGGCAGAGTGATTGCTTATGCTTCACGGCAGTTACGTCGGCATGAGCTGAACTATCCTACTCATGATCTTGAGTTAGCCGCAGTTGTGCATGCTCTGAAGATTTGGAGGCATTACTTGTATGGACAGCGTTGTGATATCTACACTGATCACAAGAGCCTCAAGTACATTTTCACGCAGAATGAGCTGAACATGCGGCAGAGAAGATGGCTGGAGTTGGTCAAGGATTATGACCTGGAGATTCACTATCATCCAGGCAAGGCCAATGTTGTAGCAGATGCTCTGAGCAGAAGAAGTTATGTCAACATGGCCGTGGCTTTCCAGATGCCTCCAGAGTTATGCGAGGAGTTTGAGCAGTTGAGTCTGGGCTTCTTGCATCATACTTCCAGTGGAGCGTTTGAGGCAGTGCCGACTCTAGAGTCAGAGATCAGGCAGCATCAGAAAGATGATGAGAAGCTGCAGGAGATTCGTGAGTTGCTCAAGAAGGGCAAGGCTCCTCATTTCAGAGAGGATGATCAGGGTACTTTGTGGTACAAGAACCGGATTTGCGTGCCTGATGTGCATGATCTCCGAAAGTTGATTCTGAGTGAGGCCCATGATACAGCTTACTCTATTCATCCGGGCAGCACGAAGATGTATTATGATCTGAAGGAACATTTCTGGTGGTATGGGATGAAGCGTTCAGTGGCAGAGTATGTGGCTATTTGTGACACTTGTCAGCGTGTCAAGGCTGAGCATCAGAGGCCGGCAGGTCTATTGCAGCCTTTGAAGATTCCAGAGTGGAAATGGGAGGAAATCACTATGGACTTCATTGTTGGATTGCCTCGTACTCAGAAAGGGTACAACTCCATTTGGGTAGTAGTGGATCGATTGACGAAGGTTGCTCACTTCATTCCAGTGAACACTACTTACTCCGGTGCTAGACTTGCAGAGTTGTACATCTCTCGGATTGACTGCTTGCATGGTGTGCCCAAGAAGATCATATCTGATAGAGGGTCTCAGTTCACTTCTCGGTTCTGGGAGCAGCTTCATGATTCTTTGGATACGAAGCTGCGTTTCAGTACGGCTTATCACCCTCAGACAGATGGGCAGACAGAGAGAACCAACCAAGTGTTGGAGGATATGCTGAGAGCTTGTGCCATTCAGTACGGCACTAGTTGGGATAAGTGCCTTTCATATGCTGAGTTCTCATATAACAACAGCTATCAGGCCAGTCTGAGGAAGTCGCCCTTTGAGGCCTTGTGTGGCAGAAAGTGCAGGACTCCTCTCTATTGGGATCAGATTGGTGAGAAGCAGCTCTTTGGCCCTGAGATCATAGATGATGCAGAGCAGATGGTTCAGGCTGTGCGAGAAAATCTGAGGATTGCACAGAGCAGACAGAAGAGCTATGCAGATGGCAAACGGAGAGACCTGACTTTCAGTGTTGGTGATTATGTGTATCTGAAGGTGTCTCCGATGAGAGGAATCCGCAGATTCAATGTCAAGGGGAAGTTAGCACCTCGGTATGTGGGGCCATTCAAGGTGCTAGAGCGGAAAGGCGAAGTTGCTTATCGCCTGGAGTTACCTCTCAGCCTCTTAGGAGTTCATGATGTCTTCCATATATCTCAGCTGAAGAGATGTCTGTGAGTACCCGAGGAGCAGGCACCACTGGATGGAGTAGATGTGCAGGAAGATCTGACTTATACTGAGCATCCGGTGAAGATTCTCGAGATGTCAGAGAGGGTTACTCGGAACAAGCGCATCAAGATGTGCAGAGTAAAGTGGAGTTATCACAGTGAAGCTGAGGCTACTTGGGAGCGAGAAGATGAGCTGAAGAAGACCTATCCAGATCTCTTTGCTAGCCAGCCCAGCTAAATCTCGGGGACGAGATTTCTTTAAGGGGGTAGGGTCTGTAACACCCTAATTTAAATTTCAGCATTTATTAATAAATTCAATTGGCTTTATTTAAATTTCTAAGGTTTATTGTGTTTAGTATGGCATTTAATTCAATTTTGTTCCTTAAGTAATTAAAATTTTATCATAGGTTTAAATTTTGGTGTTGCATTCATGCTGGTGCATAGTTTTAATTATTTTGAGTGTGGTTTGAATTCAAATTTTGATTTTGTAACACCCGGTTTATAAAAGAACATAAACCGAGCAATCATATACGTGCCAGGATCAAGTCACACGTATATACAACAGAATGAACAGTATATCATAGCACATATCACGTAAAAAGATATAATAAAGCGAATACGAATGTTATTTATTACAATAATGACATAAAAGTCTGATACAGCGGAAGCGAAGTACAAAATACAAAAAAAAACTCTCCGAAGCTGAAGCAGGGCGCCACAGGGACGTCGACTGGGAGACGAAGCACCTAGAAGTCCTCGTAGTCCTGGTAGCGCTGGACGAACTCCCTCGTGTCGGTAGGAACTGAGCAGCAGTAGCGTAGCCAAGAGGAAAAAGTAGAGAAGAGGCAAGGGTGAGTACACAACTTGTACTCAACAAGTATAACACAAACTATGAGGCTCTAGGCTGGCTGACTCAACTGCATTAGCTTTTAAGTGTTGGCAAGATTTTATTAAAGCTATTTACTACGAGTTGATGAATTACCATTAACCCAGTTACATAGTAATTAATCAGAATTAATTAAGAAACTACTAGGAAACAAACCAAACCAAGCCACCAAGGTAAACCCCGAGAAACACCTCCCTCGTCGGAAGGAGATAACTTCACTAATCAAAAGGAGGATCTGGGCCGCTCATAACCGTGAGCACGGCTAGTATACCAGTTTTACACTCTGCAGAGGTTGCACATCTTTACCCACAAGTCGTGAGCTACGCCAGTTGTTCATCACACTTCCTTAGGTGAGATGGCCAGCGACTCACTACGAGGCCTTTAAAAAGAATCTCGTTGGTAAGGCGTAACCGCGAGAGTTAGGTCGGCGACGATGGGGCCCACCTCCGGGGGTACAAGCACAGGAGCGCAATCCAAGCACAGACCAAGCCGGAGGAGCAGGGACCATTGAAGCTTACTACTCTTGCCCCGCAGGTAAGTTACTCCAAACCAAAAAGATCTAATTGTTACGCCAAGTCTATCCCATTCTAGCCTTGTGGTAGCGCTGTTGTCCCAGGTTGTCGCTCTATGAACCGGTCCTTATGGAGAGTGGCCAACCAAGCACTAAGCATCGTGCTGGCCCCCTAAACCATGTTTCTAAAAAAAAACATCTTTTAACGAGACGTGAGCCACTCAAGCCACACAGAGTGCCACTCTCAGAATTAAATTCAAGTAAACCATTAATCAATTTAATTAAAAAGGACCAAAGTGTGTTATAGCGCAGCAACCTAGCACAACTAACCAAAATGCAACCCAAGGATATATATAAAGGATATAAAGTGGCTAGGTAATCCTTAAAGGCATCCAGTATTAAAATGCAGTATGAAATTGTATTTAAAGATGATAGGTTGTTCATGTTATACTTGCCTTCCTCGTACTGCTCTGGCTGCTGCTCAAACTGCTCCGAAGATGGCTGCTCCGGGTACTGGTACTGGGGCTCCTCAGATGGATCAACGTCTACTCACGAACACATGGCCAAAACAATGCACAATAATAAACATACAAGCAAACACTAAAAAAAAAGCTAAAGAACAGTACATCAATACATAAAAACAGCAAGAAAAACTAAGCTAAAACTATTCTACGCGTTACAACGATCGCGTGGACATAAAGAACGCTAAAAACGGAGCTAAAACGCGTATTCTAGGCTAAAAACTAGGTTCAGGGGCTTATTTGTAAGAAAACTGAAGTTCCAGGGGCTTTTCTGCTAAAACCGAGGGCTAAAACATAATTAAACGTTAACTCCAGGGTCTAACTCGCAAAATTAGTAGCAAAGGACGGCGGGTTCTATTTCCAGAAAGGCCAGGGGGCTGCGTGTTAAAGTTTGGGCCAAACTGCAATTTCTTTTAACTAAGGGTGGACTGCGGGTTGATTTCTGGAAACTACAGGGGCTCTTTAACAAAAATCCCAGCCGAACCGGTATCTTGGATCTAGGCCCGTTGGATCTGGATCAAGGGGCTCAGATCTAATGGCCTCAGGATCTAATCTCGAGCGCTGGTTTAGGATCGGGCGGCCAGGGTGCCTCGCGGCGACGGCGGCGGCGGAACGCCACCGGAGCTCTGCTCCGCGGTGGCGGGCGGCTGGAGGCTCGCCGGCGCTGGCCAAAAATGGCCGTCCGGGCTTGTTTTGGGCTGCAGGCTGGTGCAAAAGGACGAGCTCGGCACGTGTAGTCCACTGGGCTCACAGCCGGGCTCGACGGGGGTTCGGGCGGCGTGCGCGACGGCGCAGGCGGCGGGCCTCGCCGGAGTGCAGTGCCGTAAGCGATAGAGCGCGCCAAGGTCCAAATTAGCCAACGCAAAAAGGAGTAGGGGTCTGGGAGATGCTCACCGAGGGTTTGTGGCGGTCTGATTTGCGGCGCAGGGCGGCCGGCGTCGAGGATGGGCGGCGGCGCCGGCGGAGTTCGGTGGCGAGGTCGGCGCAGGGCTTCTCCTGGCCTTCTGATGGCACGGCTTGACCCAAGGCGATCCTGCGGGAAGGATGCGGGGGTCAGGGGGGCTCCGGGATCACTGGCGGCGAGAAATTGCAGTGGCGGAGGTGTTTACCGGCGGCGGCGGTCCTGGCGGAGGGATGCGGCGGCGCTGGTGGTTCGGGCGTGGAGCTGTGGGGCGAGGATGGGGAAGAGAAGGTCGCAGGGCCCAATTATAGGAGGATTTCCGGGGATCTCGGCGGGGCGCAGCGGAATAATGATCCCGGCGAGCTCGCCGGGGATATCGGGCGCGGTTGCGTGGAGCCGGGAAGGGAAGGAGGAGAGAGGGGGGCTGACGCGTGGGGCTGGCTGGTCAGCGGCGGGGAGCGCGTCGCGCGGGCGCTCAGCGGGGAAGGCACTGGCAGGTGGGCCGGCGCATCAGGCGGGTGAGGCGGGGAGAGAGGGCGCGCGCGACTGGGCTTGGGAAAAGGGTGAGGGCGCGGGCTGGCTGAGGCGCTGGCTTGGGCTCGGGCCGGACTGGGCCGAGCGCGGGGAGGGAAGGAGAGGAAGACTGGGCCGGCCGGGGAAAGAAATCGAGCGGGCCGAAGGGAGAGGGGTGCGTGGGTTGGGTTTGGAACCAAGCTGGGCTGGGTTCTTTTGGGTTTGGGCTAGCCCTAGGGTTTGGGCTCCTTTTCTATTTTCCTTTCTCTTTTCTATTTCTACTTCAAACAAAGTTTGAATTCAAATCAAAATTTGAATTCAAACCACACTCAAATAATTAAAACTATGCACCAGCATGAATGCAACGCCAAAATTTAAACCTATGGTAAAATTTTAATTAAATAAGGAACAAAAATTAGATTAAATGCCAACTAAACACAATAAACCTTAGGAAATTTAACTAAAGCCAATTAATTTATTAATAAATACTGAAATTTAAAATTAGGGTGTTACAGATTTGAATTCAAACTTTGTTTGAAGTAGAAATAGAAAAGAGAAAGGAAAATAGAAAACCTAACCCGGACCCAAACCCACCTCAGCCCAGTCCAACCCTCTCCCGCGGCCCAACCCGCAACGGCCCAACCCTCTTCCTCTCTTTTCCTCAGCCCGCGGCCCACTTTTCTCGCGGCCCAAACCGGTGCCCACACCCCAGGCCCGGCTCGCGCCGGCCTGCCCCCGCAAGCCCCGCTCGCCACGAGGCCCGGTCCGCCCCGCGCTCCCGCTCCGCTCACGGTTCCGCGCCCCTGGACCCACCTGCCAGCCGCACCGCACGCGCTCGCCCAGCCGCTGATGGCCCGGGCCCATCCGTCAGGCTCGTCACCTTCCTCGCGCAATGGCCGCGCCCGGCACGCCGAGATTCTCGGCGGACTTTCCTTCCCGGGCACGCATGCCAAGGGCGCTCCGCCGCCCTATAAATACCGCCCACGACCCCCTGCGCCTCTCCCAATCTAGCAGAGCGCCGCCGTAAACCCTAGCCGTCGCACCACGCCGCGCAGCTCCGCCGAGCAGAGCAGAGCGCTGCGCCGCCGCGGCCACGCCCCTCTGCCACACCGGAGCCCCGTCCACACAGCGTTTCGACTCCTCCGTGACCGCCAGGAGCTTCCCCGAGCTGCTGCCCTCCGCTACAACCCCTGCAGCGACCTTCTCCGCGAGCACCGCCGCGACTCGCCGCCGGTCTTCGCCGCCGGGCCCCCTGCACGACCCCCACGCTCGATTCGAGCCTCGGTGAGGACCTCCTCTGCTCGCTCTCCCTTCTTGACCTGCAAGAGTAGCCTGTGGCGCACCCCAGCAACCCCTGCACGCGCGCGCCGGCGATGCGCCGCCGCGCAATCCGCCCCTCGCCGTGGCGAGCCCCGCCCAAGCCCGGCCGAGACCCGCTTTTGCCTCCAAAGGCTTGCGCATGCCGCGTAGATGCCAACCGACCCAAGCCCTGGCCAGATTGACCCCGAGAAGGCCGAGATTGGCCATCTCCGGCCACGCGCCGCCGCGAACAGGGTCGCCGGCGACGTCCCGCCGCCGCCCCACGCACCCAACTGCCCTGCGCCGTCCGATCAGGAACGGGCGCTCAAGATTAGAACTCAGGCCCTTTAGATCTGAGCCACCCGATCCGGATCCAAGCGCTCAGATCTAACCATACCGCTTCAGCCTGTGACATTTGTTAAAGAGCCCCTGCACTTTAATAGATTCAACCCGCGGTCCACAGCCATTCAAAAATAATTACAGATTAGGCCTGTTTTATTCACTTAAGCCCCTGATCTTTCCCAGTTTTGAACCCGCCGTCTAGGTCTGTCATTTTTGCGAGTTAGACCTTGGAGTTAGCTATTAATTATGTTTTAGCCCACGGTTTTTGCAGAAAACCCCCTGGAACTTTAGTTTTCTTACAAATAAGCCCCTGAACCTTGTTTTTAGCCTAGAATACGCGTTTTAGCTCCGTTTTAAGCGTTCTTTATGTCCACGCGATTGTTGTAACGCGTAGAATAGTTTTAGACTAGTTTAGTGTGCTGTTTTCATGTATTGATGCACTGTTTCTTAGTTTTTGTTAGTGTTTGCTTGTATGCTTATTATTGTGCATTGTTTTGGCCATGTGTTCGTGAGTAGACGTTGATCCACTGGAGGAGCCCCAGTACCAGTACCCGGAGCAGCCCCAGTACCAGTACCCGAAGCAGCAATCTTCCGAGCACTTTGAGCAGCAATAGGAGCAGTATGAGGAAGGCAAGTATAACACGAACAACCTATCACTTTTAAATACAATTTCATACTGCATTTAATACTGTATGCCTATAAGGATTTCCTAGCCACATTTATCCTTTATATATTACCTTGGGTTGCATTTTGGTTAGTTGTGCTAGGTGCCGCGCTATAACACACTCTGGTCCTTTTTAATTAATTTGATTAATGGTTTACTTAAATTTAATTCTGAGAGTGGCCCTCTGTGCTTCGTGCTTGGGTGGCTCACGTCTCGTTAAAATATGGTTTTTGTAGAAACATGGTTTAGGGGGCCATGTAACACCCGGTTTATAAAAGAACATAAACCGAGCAATCATATACGTGCCAGGATCAGGTCACACGTATATACAACAGAATGAACAGTATATCATAGCACATATCACGTAAAAAGATATAATAAAGCGAATACGAATGTTATTTATTACATTAATGACAAAATGTCTGATACAGCGGAAGCGAAGTACAAAATACGATAAAACTCTCCGAAGCTGAAGCAGGGCGCCACAGGGACGTCGACTGGGAGACGAAGCACCTAGAAGTCCTCGTAGTCCTGGTAGCGCTGGACGAACTCCCTCCTGTCGGCAGGAACTGAGCAGCAGTAGCGTAGCCAAGAGGAAAAAGTAGAGAAGAGGCAAGAGTGAGTACACAACTTGTACTCAACAAGTATAACACCAACTATGAGGCTCTAGGCTGGCTGACTCAACTGCATTAGCTTTTAAGTGTTGGCAAAATTTTATTAAAGCTATTTACTACGAGTTGATGAGTTATCATTAACCCAGTTACATAGTAATTAATCAGAATTAATCATACTACTACTGAGAACCAAACCACGACCAAGCCACCAAGGTAAACCCCGAGAAGCATCTCCCTCGTTGGAAGGAGATAACTTCACTAATCAAAAGGAGGATCTGGGCCGCTCATAACCGTGAGCATGGCTAGTATACCAGTTTTACACTCTGCAGAGGTTGCACATCTTTACCCACAAGTCGTGAGCTACGCCAGTTGTTCATCACACTTCCTTAGGTGAGATGGCCAGCGACTCACTACGAGGCCTTTAAAAAGAATCTCGTTGGTAAGGCGTAACCGCGAGAGTTAGGTCGGCGACGATGGGGCCCACCTCCGGGGGTACAAGCACAGGAGCGCAATCCAAGCACAGACCAAGCCGGAGGAGCAGGGACCATTGAAGATTACTACTCTTGCCCCGCAGGTAAGTTACTCCAAACCAAAAAGATCTAATTATTACGCCAAGTCTATCCCATTCTAGCCTTGTGGTAGCGCTGTTGTCCCAGGTTGTCGCTCTATGAACCGGTCCTTATGGAGAGTGGCCAACCAAGCACTAAGCACCGTGCTGGCCCCCTAAACCATGTTTCTACAAAAACATCTTTTAACGAGACGTGAGCCACTCAAGCCACACAGAGTGCCACTCTCAGAATTAAGTTCAAGTAAACCATTAATCAAATTAATTAAAAAGGACCAGAGTGTGTTGTAGCGCAGCAACCTAGCACAACTAACCAAAATGCAACCCAAAGGTATATATAAACGATATAAAGTGGCTAGGAAAGTCCTTATAGGCATACAGTATTAAAATGCAGTATGAAAATGTATTTAAAAGTGATGGGTTGTTCATGTTACACTTGCCTTCCTCGTACTGCTCTGGCTGCTGCTCAAAGTGCTCGGAAGACGGCTGCTCCGGGTACTGGTACTGGGGCTCCTCAGATGGATCAACGTCTACTCACGAACACATGGCCAAAACAATGCACAATAATAAGCAGACAAGCAAACTCTAACAAAAGCTAAAGAACAGTACATCAATACATAAAAACAGCAAGAAAAACTAAGCTAAAACTATTCTACGCGTTACAACGATCGCGTGGACATAAAGAACGCTAAAAACGGAGCTAAGACGCATTTTCTAGGCTAAAAACAAGGTTCAGGGACTTATTTGTAAGAAAACTGAAGTTCCAGGGGCTTTTCTGCTAAAACCGAGGGCCTAGACGCAAAAACTAGAAAGATCCGAGGGTCAACGCGTAAAAAGACCCTAACTGGACTGCGGGTTCTATTCTGAGAAAAGCCAGGGGGTTAACTGCTAAAAACTGGGCCCAACTGTAATTATTTTTGAAAGCGCCTGGACTGCGGGTTGATTAGCAGAGAGTCCAGGGACTCTTTATCAAAATGGCCAGGCCGAACCGGTATCTACGCGTATGGGCCATTGGATCTTGATCTCGTGGCTCAGCGCGGTTTTGGATTTAGATCTAATATGATCCATAGATTACGGATCGGACGGCTGGGGCTTGTTTGGGCGCGGGCTGGCGGCGCAAACCGCCGGAGCAGAGCTCCGCGGCGGCGAGCTCGCCGGAGCTGGCCGTCCGGCCGCTACAGGGGCTCGTTTGAGTCGGGGAAAGGCCGTGGAGCATGCCCGCGGCACGCGTAAAACAACTGGGCCAAAAGCGGAGCATGGGGACGCCCTGGGCGGCGGTTGTGGTGCGGGCGGCGACCCTGCGCGACAGGGCTCACCGGCGCGCGAGATTCAAGCCCTGCTGTAAGCTATGCGTGAGTGCAAAGGGCGTGGGAGGTTTCTGTGTAGCACGGGCAACTATTGTGGGTTTCGTGGGGGGGGCCAAACGAGGCTGCAGCGAGTCCGCCACGGCGAACCGCGGGGCCGCGCAGCAGCGGAACTCCGGTGAACGGCGTCCCGGTCGCTGCAAGGGCTACGGCCTATCTAACCTGGCGCAAAAGGGCAAGGGAGGGGCACTGGTTCTGACTGAGGGTTCAGCTTGGCCGGAGAAGGAGCGCAGCGTCGACGGCGATGCTGACCGGCAGCGAGGCGGGAGCAGAGCTCGTGGACGAGGCTGCAGCAGGGGTGCTCTGGCTTCTGGATCTGCCGGAGGGGGTCCGTGCGGGTCCTGCGAGGGTGGTCCAGGGCCGAATTAGTCCGGTGATCACCGGAGGTGACGAATTGAGGCGAAACAGGGGCTCACCGGCGTGGAGGAGCACGGCGGAGCTGGATGGAGGCGGCGCTAGGTTGGATAGGGTGCCAGGGGTGCGGCCTGGGGTGTTTAAAGGGGCCCGGGCGGGGATTGCGGCGGGGCGCAGCGGGATAAGGATCCCGGCGTCCTCGCCGGTGATCTCGGGGGCGCTGTTTCGCGGCGGGGAGGAAGGAAAGGGAGAAAGGGAGCCGCTGACGGGTGGGGTCCAGCTGCAGGCGGTGAGAGCGGGCGAGCGCTGGGCTTGCGTGGGCGCCGGGCGCTGGCAGGCCGAGGGGGTGTGGGCCGCGCGTGGGAGCAGGGAGGAGCTGGGCCGCAGAGGGGTGGGTTTTGGGCTGGTTCCGGGGGAAAGGAAGCGGCCCGGGGAGGAGTGGGTTTGGGCCGGATTGGGGAGAGAGGTGGGCTGCGGGTTGGGTTTTGTTTTGGGTTTTTCCTTTCTATTTCTTTTTCTTTTCTATTTCTAATTCAAACAAAGTTTGAATTCAAATTTGAATTTGAATTCAAACCACACTCAAATAAAATTATGCACCAGCATGAATGCAACAAAAATTTAAACCTATGATAAATTTTAATTAATTAAGGAACAAAAATTAGATTAAATGCCAACTAAACACAATAAACCTTAGAAAATTAAATAAAGCCAATTTAATTTATTAATAAATACTGAAATTTAAAATTAGGGTGTTACAGACCCTACCCCCTTAAAGAAATCTCGTCCCCGAGATTTAGCTGGGCTGGCTAGCAAAGAGATCTGGATACGTCTTCTTCAACTCATCTTCTCGCTCCCAAGTAGCCTCAGCTTCACTGTGGTGACTCCACTGAACTCTGCACATCTTGATGCGCTTGTTCCGAGTAACCCTCTCTGATGTCTCCAGAATCTTCACCGGATGCTCAGTATAAGTCAGATCCTCCTGGACATCGACTCCATCCAGGGGTGCCTGCTCCTCGGGTACTCGCAAACACCTCTTCAGCTGAGATATATGGAAGACATCATGAACTCCTGAGAGGCTGAGGGGTAACTCCAGGCGATAAGCAACTTCGCCTTTCTGCTCTAGCACCTTGAATGGCCCCACATACCGAGGTGCTAATTTCCCTTTGACATTAAATCTGTGGATTCCTCTCATCGGAGACACCTTCAGATATACATAATCACCGACACTGAAAGTCAAGTCCCTCCGTTTGCCATCAGCATAGCTCTTCTGTCTGCTCTGTGCAATCCTCAGATTTTCTCGCACAGCCTGAACCATCTGCTCTGCATCATCTATGATCTCAGGGCCAAAGAGCTGCTTCTCGCCAATCTGATCCCAATAGAGAGGAGTCCTGCACTTTCTGCCATACAATGCCTCAAAGGGAGACTTCTTCAGACTGGCCTGATAGCTGTTGTTATATGAGAACTCAGCAAAAGACAGGCACTTATCCCAACTAGTTCCGTACTGAATAGCACAAGCTCTCAGCATATCCTCCAACACTTGGTTGGTTCTCTCTGTCTGCCCATCTGTCTGAGGGTGATAAGCTGCACTGAAACGCAGCTTCGTATCCAACGAATCATGGAGCTGCTCCCAGAAATGAGAAGTGAACTGAGACCCTCTGTCAGATATAATCTTCTTCGGCACACCATGCAAGCAGACAATCCGAGAGATGTACAACTCTGCAAGTCTAGCACCGGAGTAAGTAGTGTTCACTGGAATGAAGTGAGCAACCTTCGTCAGACGATCCACTACTACCCAAATGGAGTTGTACCCTTTCTGAGTACGAGGCAATCCAACAATGAAGTCCATAGTGATTTCCTCCCATTTCCACTCTGGAATCTTCAAAGGCTGTAACAGACCCGCTGGCCTCTGATGCTCAGCCTTGACACGCTGACAGGTGTCACAAATAGCCATGTACTCTGCCACTGAACGCTTCATCCCATACCACCAGAAACGTTCCTTCAGATCATAATACATCTTCGTGCTGCCCGGATGAATAGAGTAAGCTGTATCATGGGCCTCACTCAGAATCAACTTCCGAAGATCATGCACATCAGGCACGCAGATCTGGTTCTTGTACCACAAAGTACCCTGATCATCCTCTCTGAAATGAGGAGCCTTGCCCTTCTTGAGCAACTCACGAATCTCCTGCAGCTTCTCATCATCTTTCTGATGCTGCCTGATCTCTGACTCTAGAGTCGGTACTGCCTCAAAAACTGCACTGGAGGTATGATGCAAGAAGCCCAGACTCAACTGCTCGAACTCCTCGCATAACTCTGGAGGCATCTGGAAAGCCACGGCCATGTTGACATAACTTCTTCTGCTCAGAGCATCTGCTACAAATTTGGCCTTGCCCGGATGATAGTGAATCTCCAGATCATAGTCCTTGACCAACTCTAGCCATCTTCTCTGCCGCATATTCAGCTCATTCTGCGTGAAAATGTACTTGAGACTCTTGTGATCAGTGTAGATATCACACCGCTGCCCATACAAGTAATGCCTCCAAATCTTCAGAGCATGCACAACTGCGGCTAACTCCAGATCATGAGTAGGATAATTCAGCTCATGCCGACGTAACTGCCGTGAAGCATAAGCAATCACTCTGCCCTCCTGCATCAGAACACACCCAAGACCATCCTTCGAAGCATCACAATATACCGTGAACCTCTTCGTCTGGTCTGGCAGAGTCAGGACTGGCGCCGTAGTCAACCTTTTCTTCAGCTCATCAAAGGCCATCTGACGCTCTTCAGTCCATACAAAAGCCACATTCTTCTCCAGCAAAGAAGTCAAAGGCTTCGCGATCTTGGAGAAATTCTCAATGAACCTCCGATAATATCCAGCTAAGCCCAAGAAAGATCTGACTTCCTTCACTGTCTGCGGTGTCTCCCACTCAAGCACATCCTTCACCTTGCTTGGATCAACAGCAATGCCTCCCTGAGAGATAACATGACCGAGGAATGGAACCTCGTCAATCCAGAACTCGCACTTGCTGAACTTGGCATACAGCTGATGCTCTCTCAATCTCTGCAACACGAGTCTCAGATGCTCCTCATGTTCTTCCTCTGTCTTGGAGAAGATCAGAATATCATCAATAAAGATCACCACGAAGACATCCAGATAATCCATGAAGACCATGTTCATCAGATGCATGAAGTAAGCCGGGGCATTAGTCAGGCCGAAGGACATGACTGTATACTCATATAGCCCGTACTTGCAGGTGAATGCCGTCTTCGGAATATCCCCAGGACGGATCCTCAGCTGAAAATATCCCGAACGAAGATCAATCTTCGAGAATATACGAGCACCTCGAAGCAAATCGAAGAGATCCTCAATACGGGGCAGTGGATGCTTGTTCTTGATAGTGACTGCATTCAGCTCATGATAATCGACACACATCCTCTTCGAGCCATCCTTCTTATCTACCAGCAACAACGGAAAAGCCCAAGGAGAGAAGCTGCGACGGATATAGCCCTTGGCTAGCAACTCATCAATAGTCTTCTTTACTTCTTCATGCTCTATAGGCGCCATACGGTAGGGCCGCTTTGCAATAGGAGCTGTGCCAGGCAAGAGATCAATACAAAACTCAATGGCGCGTTCAGGCGGCATACCTGGCAGATCATCCGGAAAGACATCCGGGAATTCAGACACCACGCGAATACCGTCCGTGGGTCTAGCCTCCATCTGATGAAGAAATCCAGAAGGCTCTACTGCACTGATAACAACCTCTTGGCCACTGGAAGCTGATAATAAGACTGTCCGCTGAGCACAATCTATCCGAACTCCCCACTTGGCCAGAGTCTCCATTCCCAGAATGACATCAATGCCCTTGGTGTCTAGCACCATCAGATCAGTACAGAACTCTACTCCCCTCAAAGAAACACTGACTCTCGGGCAGTAAGTGTGAGACCTCAACTGTCCACCCGGTGAAGATACTAACAGGCACCTCTTTAATGTGCTAGTATGAATACCATGATGCTCGACAAAAGACTGAGTAATGAAGGAATGCGTAGCACCAGTATCAAAAAGCACTGTAGCTGGATATGAATTAACCATGAACGTACCAATAACCACGTTGGGAGCCTCGGCCGCTGACTCGGCCGTCACGTGGTTCACCCTGCCCTGTGCTGGCGCCCTGGGCTGAGCTGGGCGCCCCTGCTGTCCCGCCTGCGCCTTCCGGGGGCAAGCGTTGGCGTAGTGCCCCGGCTGGCCGCAGTGAAAGCAGGTGCGAGGAGGTCCCTGAGCCTGCTGTCCGGTAGGAGCTGCCGGACGTGGAGCCTGCGGTGCCGGTGGAGCTGGTGGAGCAGCACGAGCCGGAGGTGCTGGTAACCTCTGACCCTGACCTGCCTGCTGTTGTCGAGGCGGGTACTGCTGCGGTGGCCTCTGCTGGTACTGCTGAGGAGCCCGGTACTGAGGCTGGTACTGCTGGGGCTGCTGGAGTCGAGGACGAGTGTTGCTGCCGGAAGCAACGGGGACAACCTTCCTCTTCTTGTCCTCCATCTCCAGGTGCTTACGCTCAGTGTTGAGCGCACTGTCAACCAGATGGTTGAAGTCGTCGAAGCGGAGGTTGAGCAGCGCGTACTGGAGGTAGTCCTCAAGACCCTCCATGAAGTGCTCCTGCTTCTTGCGGTCATCCGCAACCTCGGCAGGGGCGTAGCGTGCCAGCTGAAGAAAGCGATCACGATACTCCGTGACCGACATAGTCCCCTGAATTGACAAAGACAGATAGATATCAGAAGATTAACTCAAGATTCATAAGGATAGAACAAGGGGCATTATCTCAAAAGAAAACGCTGAATGATTATACTTAAGATTACCTGCTTCAGTGCAAGGAACTCCTTCTGTTTCATCTTCATAACGCCCGCGGGGACGTGGTGGCTGCGGAAACGCTCCCTGAACTGGAGCCAGGTGAGAGCCTCGCGGTCGTGAACTGGGTGGGACTCCCACCAGTCCAAAGCTGCCCCTCGCAGCTGTCCTGCTGCGTACAAGACGCGCTCACGATCATCGCACTGGGCGATGTCCAGCTGACGCTCCACTGCACGGAGCCAGTCGTCGGCCTGAAGAGGGTCGGACGTGTGAGAAAACGTCGGCGGGTGACCCCTCAGGAACTCAGCACGCCTGTCGCGAGGCTGCGGCGGTGGAGGAGGCGGAGGCTGAGTGTGAGCGTGCTGAAGAGCCTGAACGGTGTTGTTCATGGTAGCCATCATCTGCATCTGGAGCTGGAAGTACTGCTCCGGAGTCAAAGGCGGAGGCATCGGGATCCCAGTACCCTGGTTGTTCTGACCCTGCTGCTGACCAGAACCGGAACCGGTGCTCCTAGTGTTCACCATCTGATTTGAACAAAAGATTTCACGAGTAAGGATATTGCAAGAATAAACTCAGAGGGATATGATAACTCTTTGCGGATAAAGACTCAGCCATGATAAAGTAGACAGGATAGAGTTGACTGTTTTACCCCCAACGATCTAACTCATTTTTAGTAATTAGTTAACTTTAACATCTGAGTGATTTTCTTTAAACAAATTTAAACTACTAAGCTATGCAATCAGTCAAAAATCCAAATCAACTATGTTGCATAATAACAAGCAGACAATTTTCACGACTTAGCCGAGTTTAGCAAAAAGACTCGACTAACACAACGCGTCGCAGAACGTGCTATCGTATTATTATAAAGGGTCACCTAGCTAACTCATGGTGGTCAGATGACTGATTCAGGCCAAATCTACGAAGCTATTCTTCAGAGAGAGAAATCAAGGCAAGAAGGGTAAAAGTCAAAGAAGTCAAGGGGTATAATAGTAAAATAATTTCAGCAGGCAAGGATTGGTGAGAAGAAGTCCTAAAACTCGACCAGTTCTATCTAGGCTTCGTCCTACAGTCGATACGGCTCTGATACCACTCTGTAACACCCGGTTTATAAAAGAACATAAACCGAGCAATCATATACGTGCCAGGATCAGGTCACACGTATATACAACAGAATGAACAGTATATCATAGCACATATCACGTAAAAAGATATAATAAAGCGAATACGAATGTTATTTATTACATTAATGACAAAATGTCTGATACAGCGGAAGTGAAGTACAAAATACGATAAAACTCTCCGAAGCTGAAGCAGGGCGCCACAGGGACGTCGACTGGGAGACGAAGCACCTAGAAGTCCTCGTAGTCCTGGTAGCGCTGGACGAACTCCCTCGTGTCGGCAGGAACTGAGCAGCAGTAGCGTAGCCAAGAGGAAAAAGTAGAGAAGAGGCAAGAGTGAGTACACAACTTGTACTCAACAAGTATAACACCAACTATGAGGCTCTAGGCTGGCTGACTCAACTGCATTAGCTTTTAAGTGTTGGCAAAATTTTATTAAAGCTATTTACTACGAGTTGATGAGTTACCATTAACCCAGTTACATAGTAATTAATCAGAATTAATCATACTACTACTGAGAACCAAACCACGACCAAGCCACCAAGGTAAACCCCGAGAAGCATCTCCCTCGTCGGAAGGAGATAACTTCACTAATCAAAAGGAGGATCTGGGCCGCTCATAACCGTGAGCACGGCTAGTATACCAGTTTTACACTCTGCAGAGGTTGCACATCTTTACCCACAAGTCGTGAGCTACGCCAGTTGTTCATCACACTTCCTTAGGTGAGATGGCCAGCGACTCACTACGAGGCCTTTAAAAAGAATCTCGTTGGTAAGGCGTAACCGCGAGAGTTAGGTCGGCGACGATGGGGCCCACCTCCGGGGGTACAAGCACAGGAGCGCAATCCAAGCACAGACCAAGCCGGAGGAGCAGGGACCATTGAAGCTTACTACTCTTGCCCCGCAGGTAAGTTACTCCAAACCAAAAAGATCTAATTATTACGCCAAGTCTATCCCATTCTAGCTTGTGGTAGCGCTGTTGTCCCAGGTTGTCGCTCTATGAACCGGTCCTTATGGAGAGTGGCCAACCAAGCACTAAGCACCGTGCTGGCCCCCTAAACCATGTTTCTACAAAAACATCTTTTAACGAGACGTGAGCCACTCAAGCCACACAGAGTGCCACTCTCAGAATTAAGTTCAAGTAAACCATTAATCAAATTAATTAAAAAGGACCAGAGTGTGTTGTAGCGCAGCTACCTAGCACAACTAACCAAAATGCAACCCAAAGGTATATATAAAGGATATAAAGTGGCTAGGAAAGTCCTTATAGGCATACAGTATTAAAATGCAGTATGAAAATGTATTTAAAAGTGATGGGTTGTTCATGTTACACTTGCCTTCCTCGTACTGCTCTGGCTGTTGCTCAAAGTGCTCGGAAGACGGCTGCTCCGGGTACTGGTACTGGGGCTCCTCAGATGGATCAACGTCTACTCACGAACACATGGCCAAAACAATGCACAATAATAAGCAGACAAGCAAACTCTAACAAAAGCTAAAGAACAGTACATCAATACATAAAAACAGCAAGAAAAACTAAGCTAAAACTATTCTACGCGTTACAACGATCGCGTGGACATAAAGAACGCTAAAAACGGAGCTAAGACGCATTTTCTAGGCTAAAAACAAGGTTCAGGGACTTATTTGTAAGAAAACTGAAGTTCCAGGGGCTTTTCTGCTAAAACCGAGGGCCTAGACGCAAAAACCAGAAAGATCCGAGGGTCAACGCGTAAAAAGACCCTAACTGGACTGCGGGTTCTATTCTGAGAAAAGCCAGGGGGTTAACTGCTAAAAACTGGGCCCAACTGTAATTATTTTTGAAAGCGCCTGGACTGCGGGTTGATTAGCAGAGAGTCCAGGGACTCTTTAGCAAAATGGCCAGGCCGAACCGGTATCTACGCGTATGGGCCATTGGATCTTGATCTCGTGGCTCAGCGCGGTTTTGGATTTAGATCTAATATGATCCATAGATTACGGATCGGACGGCTGGGGCTTGTTTGGGCGCGGGCTGGCGGCGCAAACCGCCGGAGCAGAGCTCCGCGGCGGCGAGCTCGCCGGAGCTGGCCGTCCGGCCGCTACAGGGGCTCGTTTGAGTCGGGGAAAGGCCGTGGAGCATGCCCGCGGCACGCGTAAAACAACTGGGCCAAAAGCGGAGCATGGGGACGCCCTGGGCGGCGGTTGTGGTGCGGGCGGCGACCCTGCGCGACAGGGCTCGCCGGCGCGCGAGATTCAAGCCCTGCTGTAAGCTATGCGTGAGTGCAAAGGGCGCGGGAGGTTTCTGTGTAGCACGGGCAACTATTGTGGGTTTCGTGGGGGGGCCAAACGAGGCTGCAGCGAGTCCGCCACGGCGAACCGCGGGGCTGCGCAGCAGCGGAACTCCGGTGAACGGCGTCCCGGTCGCTGCAAGGGCTACGGCCTATCTAACCTGGCGCAAAAGGGCAAGGGAGGGGCACTGGTTCTTACTGAGGGTTCAGCTTGGCCGGAGAAGGAGCGCAGCGTCGACGGCGATGCTGACCGGCGGCGAGGCGGGAGCAGAGCTCGTGGACGAGGCTGCAGCAGGGGTGCTCTGGCTTCTGGATCTGCCGGAGGGGGTCCGTGCGGGTCCTGCGAGGGTGGTCCAGGGCCGAATTAGTCCGGTGATCACCGGAGGTGACGAATTGAGGCGAAACAGGGGCTCACCGCGTGGAGGAGCACGGCGGAGCTGGATGGAGGCGGCGCTAGGTTGGATAGGGTGCCAGGGGTGCGGCCTGGGGTGTTTAAAGGGGCCCGGGCGGGGATTGCGGCGGGGCGCAGCGGGATAAGGATCCCGGCGTCCTCGCCGGTGATCTCGGGGGCGCTGTTTCGCGGCGGGGAGGAAGGAAAGGGAGAAAGGGAGCCGCTGACGGGTGGGGTCCAGCTGCAGGCGGTGAGAGCGGGCGAGCGCTGGGCTTGCGTGGGCGCCGGGCGCTGGCAGGCCGAGGGGGTGTGGGCCGCGCGTGGGAGCAGGGAGGAGCTGGGCCGCAGAGGGGTGGGTTTTGGGCTGGTTCCGGGGGAAAGGAAGCGGCCCGGGGAGGAGTGGGTTTGGGCCGGATTGGGGAGAGAGGTGGGCTGCGGGTTGGGTTTTGTTTTGGGTTTTTCCTTTCTATTTCTTTTTCTTTTCTATTTCTAATTCAAACAAAGTTTGAATTCAAATTTGAATTTGAATTCAAACCACACTCAAATAAAATTATGCACCAGCATGAATGCAACAAAAATTTAAACCTATGATAAATTTTAATTAATTAAGGAACAAAAATTAGATTAAATGCCAACTAAACACAATAAACCTTAGAAAATTAAATAAAGCCAATTTAATTTATTAATAAATACTGAAATTTAAAATTAGGGTGTTACAGGCCAGCACTGTGCTTAGTGCTTGGTTGGCCACTCTCCATAAGGACCGGTTCATAGAGCGACAACCTGGGACAACAGCGCTACCACAAGGCTAGAATGGGATAGACTTGGCGTAATAATTAGATCTTTTTGGTTTGGAGTAACTTACCTACGAGGCAGGGGCGGTAAGCTTCTATGGCCCTCGTGCTGAGTGGCCTCGTCTGTGCTTCGTGTCTTGACGCCCACTAGACCTGCTCCATAGTCGCCGATCCACCCTCGTGGTTACTCCCTACCAACGAGATTCTTTGTAAAGGCCTCGTAGTGGGTCGCTAGTCATCTCACCTAAGGAAGTGTGATGAACAACTGGCGTAGCTCACGACTTGTGGGTAAAGATGTGCAACCTCTGCAGAGTGTAAAACTGGTATACTAGCCGTGCTCATGGTTATGAGCAGCCCAGATCCTCCTTTTGATTAGTGGGGTTGTCTCCTTCCAACGAGGGAGGTGCCTCTCGGGGTTACCTTGGTGGCTTGGTTTTGGTCTGGTTCTCAGTAGTATCATGAGTAAATTTGACTAATTACTATGTAACTGGGTTAATGGTAATTCATCAACTCGTAGTAAATAGCTTTAATAAAATTTTGCCAACACTTAAAAGCTAATGCAGTTGAGTCAACCAACCTTAGAGCCTCATAGTTTGTGTTATACTTGTTGAGTACAAGTTGTGTAGTCACTCTTGCCTCTTCTCTACTTTTTCCTCTTGGCTACGCTACTGCTGCTCAGTTCCTGCCGACACGAGGGAGTTCTTCAGCGCTACCAGGACTACAAGGACTTCTAGGTGTTCGTCTCCCAGTCGACGTCCCTGTGGCGCCCTGCTTCCGAGAGCTTCTCGTATATGTTTTTACGCTTCCGCTTAGTCTGTATCAGACATTTTTTGTCATTAATGTAATAAATAACATTCGTATTCATTTTATTATGTCTTATTCATGATATGTGCTGTGATATACTGTTCATTCTGTTGTATATACGTGTGACTTGATCCTGGCACGTATATGATTGCTCGGTTTATGTTCTTTTATAAACCGGGTGTTACAATGATGGTGTGGGTTACGTGGCTTCAGAGCTGAAAATTGTAGGCCGGCCGGCCTGGGTCTGGCACATCTTGGCCTCCCGTTTCACCAATATCTTGATCCATATGTGTATGATGTCCATAGTGGTGTTTCGGCCCAAAAGATTTCGATAAGTGCTGCATGTGGGTCTTTTAAACCATGTGCTAGGCCTTTCAGTCCATTTGATCAAACCAACTTGCAATCCTTGGTTTAGAGGCTTTGTACACATGTTACTTCGCTCCTGTACTGAAGACGGGGCACACATAGTGGAGGTGCTAGGCCGGCCGGCCTAGGTGAGGCCGGCCGGCCTGGGTTTGTCCCAGTTTTGCCTCATTTTTGGTATATTAGTTCCTGCAACCACAACTCATCCAAAACTTGTGGAATTTGTTAGAAATAAGTAAAATATGTATGGAACATGGTGTGAAGCTCATTTTATTCCCGAGAAGTTGATGGTCAAAAAGGGAAATAATGGCCGTCAACTAGGTGCACCTTCGGAAGTGATCGGCAGACCTTGCGTGCCGATTGTCGCCTACCGAATGATTGAACTAAATCAGAAATAAGCTAGAATCAAGGACAAAAGATGACTACCTTACCTGAATGGATGAGGAAGTTACTCTAGCCCTTTTGGAGGGAAGACATTGAATCTGATTAGTAGGTGCAAATGTCAGATTGATGTCAAATGAGTGATAAACAAACAAGTAAGTTACCTGAACCGTTGGAGATGTTTGGGAAGTAATCTCTGCAACATCCACTTCATCTATGTCTTCAAGTGGATTGGTAGCTATGTTTTAAATGCCGGTTTGATGATGTAGTTGATAAGACAAGAATCATTATCAGAAAGGAGAACAAAATTGTCTGTTACCTTCTGATGAAGAAGAAGCAGCATCTGTTGGAGTATCGGCATCTGGTGCCGATGCAATGGTCAGAGCGTGACTGGAAGAGCTTTGAGCCTTGTGGGCTTTTCTCTTGGTGCTGGTCATCTTACGCTTCTTACCAGTAGCGACGTCAGCAAGGGATGGTGCATCATAGCTGATAAGAGGATAATTGGTTGGGGGAGAGTATTTAATCGGCTGTCCACTTCTGCCGTTTGTTGGAGGAGCATTACCATCAACCTGTTGAAAATAATTGTCAGAGTGTAAAGAAGGAATATAAGATAGGAAATATAACAAAAGGGCTTCTGTGTGTACCTCACCATCAGTGCCTTGATAATTTTCATTCAAGGTGATACAGTAGATTCTCACTGATCCACAGAAGACATGTTCTTGCCATTCTGACCACCATTGTGCGAATGGTATGGTGGTGAAAGGTGATACTTGCCAATCGGCTAGCTGCATCATGTCAATGATGGGTTCCAAATTTTTTAGCCGATTGTATGCAAGAGCATTGCCGATTGGGTTCCTAGCCTGGACTTTATCAGCAAAGTAGGGAAAGGCGGCACTTGGACAAATCCTACTTGTCTGGCTACTGCTGATGGATAGTAGAACTTGTAGCCAATGGTGCTCTTTCCAGAGGTGACGTTAGAAGGAAAGATTCTTGGGGATATGACTTCTCTCATGATGTTCGTGGCTTCTTCGTCATTCTTCCAGGAGTCAAGATTAAACTTGAATGGATTCTCATATTCCTTGTTATCGTCATGGTATGCAAACCATATGGTGGAATCTTCAGTAAATCCATTGTAGAAGCATCTGAAGAAGTCAGTTTTGCCAAAGGCATTGGAGTCATTGGCAATCATTATAGCTGCTTCGCCGAAAGAGGTGCATCGGCGGGTGGTTGGATCTTCTCCCTCATCAAATTCTTCTGATGAGAAGGACATCTCTGATAGTTTGATTCCCATGGTCTTCTGCATATATATGTTCAACCATAACTGGATGAACCACCAGGGACCTCCAAGGTTGGAAATTGGCCGATCGGCCCTGAGTCTGGCTGATACATGGTGAAGCAGATGGTAAACTGATCCGAGCAGGTTCTTACCAAGAGGGACTGGGTTTCCAACGGCTAGAGTTTCAACCATCTTGAGAGTGTTATTCGTTGGGCCGACTGTTTTGCCACATAAGATGAATTTCTCTAGCCACATGTTGAGAAAAGGAGTGTATCCTGAGTGATATAGAACCAGTTTTCATGTTTTTGGTGATATATCCTTTCCACCCACCGATGGTCCTAGTCTCTATTTCGAAGGAAGCTTTGTCCAAGAAATCAAAGGACCGATCAGGGGCAGTGATATTTAGGCCGGTCAGCATCATAACATCTAGCAGAGTTGGAGTCATTGGGCCATGGCAAAATAGAAAGGCATTGATAGCATCAGGCCGGAAGAAAGAAGCTGAATAAGAGCATCGGTTCATTCTTGACCATCTAAGAGAAAGATAAGTTCAGACATTGACTAATGTCATATTGCTCCTAGTCAGCCCGATAAATGGCTGCTACTCTGCAAAACCAATTCCTCCATCCTGGGATGATACTCGGCCAAGATCTAAAAGCGAGAGATCAATCTGAGGTCATATTTGAGTCTTTGAGGGGAATCTTGCCAGTTTCTAAGATGATTATGCTGGGTGAATCTGGATTTCTCATGGGACCTAAGCAAATCATGCTGGGTTGCTCGGAGAGAGGGATGATGGTTGAGCTCCTAAGGGCCTAGAAATAATGGCGGAAAAAGAAATCAAGAACAATTGTAAACCACAGATCAAAATGACGGCGCAAGGGGAGGGTAGAAAACCACTACACCAGAGGGATCTCTGAGATGGAAGCCACTGACGGAGCCTTTCTGGAGTCTTTGGTGCTAGAGAGAGGTGCGGTTGGAAGTCCGGAGGCGGCGGAGTAGATGAGTTCTTGGGCAGAATAGGAAATGGTTCGGATGTAGAGGCCGTAAAGGAGAGAGGGGAGGAGTATGCTGACATATTTATAAAGTTATTCCTCTCCAGGATAGGGATTCCGAATTGATGAGCCGCTTGCACCGGATACAATGAATGGTATGAAGAGGTTTATGGGCAACTGTTTGAAGGATATAATTATGATTGAGAGATAATTTCGGAGGAAAAAGCTATTTCACTCCGAAACTGGGGGGCATGTGTTGACGCCGTTTTGTAGCACGTTTTGTAGCACGGTTCAAAAGGATGATAAGGGAAAGAAATGTCAGTTTGGAAAATGGTTGTGGTGTACAGGAGGTACGGATCGGTCACGATTTGGTGCCGATTAAGTGTCTCGGCATTGATAGACAGATTTGGTTCGAGATGCCCTCGGTTTGGAAGGTGGTGTTTTTTGTTTATTAAAATAGGTTTATTAGAGGTTGTGCTTTGCCATAATCGGCTAGGATTGTGTTAGCGTGGGGAATAAATAGGAGCCCCCGGGCATTGTAAAAGATTGATACACATCCAAACAAACAAACTTTACTACATGCAATTTACTATTCCGGCGGCGACTTCGCCACCCTTTTTCTTTTCTTTCGTGAGTTCTTTCAAGCTGATTAAGTATGCCTCACATTCGAGCGACTTGGTTTGTTGGTAAGTCTTCGTTTACCGAGTAAATCTGAGCTTTAGCTTCTGGGCGCATCGTTGTGGCTTCGTTCAGATCTATTCAAAATTTATCAAATTTATCTAAGCTTTGATCTTGGGCGCATCGCTGTTTTCTCGTTTAGATCTATTCACAATTTATCCAGCTTAGTAATCTGTTTATCCAGCTTGGTTAGTTACATAGGGTTGTGTTCCACCCCACGGAACCGTTGTCGTAGTCGGCAGGTGGTGACAGCCCTGTCCATCCTTTGTAGTCCACCATGTTCGGGTGTTTTCATAGCAGTAGTTGCAGGTTGCCGTTGGACTCCCCTCACACCCCTTTCTGAAGTCCTTCCTCTTCCAGCCGCCGAAGCAGATCAAGATAGTTTAGTTGCAAGTCTTTTGGGTAATGAGTTGGCTAACCGACGTTAGACCCTCTATCCACTTACCTCTCTTCCCCTGGTGGGTCCAGTTGAACTAGTTCTAGGTTTGGTCGAAGCTTTACCATTCTTTGGATTTGATGTCCCAGGTATACTCCCAGGTGAAAGCTACATCGGTCTCTGTGCGCTTGCGGAGTGATTCGTATAGGCTAAGGAGTGCTAACAAGCTTTCTGGCGCCGTTGCCGGAGAACGGTGGCAACACTAGTCTAGAATTCGTTCAGCTGTACACCTTTCCGTCCATCCACATGGAGTTCTACTCCTAGTTATCCGGAAGTTCCATCCCATGAGTATTTGGAACGGCCACCATCCTACCATTCCCCCCTTATCTGATGGTTACGAGATCAGTCCTAGTCTCGTAAACCATGGTTCGCGCATAGTCCTTCTCTATGAGAAAGGACAATAATCCCTGCTGGAATTCAACCATACCTAGTTCAAACCAAAACACCTTACAGTGAAGCTCCCCCCATTCTCTCTGACGGGCGAAGCAGAAATTTGATACGACTAGACGGCAGGGATAGTCGGAGGAGATTGGATCAATTTGAAGTTTGAACTTTACTTCTCTGCTACCAAAGTGTTCGCACTGGAAATAGCATGGGAGGGATCTTTGCTAATGGCAGAATCCGGCACACCTCATCGTATTCGGAAGATGCTAAAGCAACACTTCGTTGGTTTTGGAGCCCCTTTTTCCACCCGAACCAACTGATCACCCTATCAGCTGCATCCTCTCACCTCCACCATGTATAGTGGAAATTACCGAACCAATCAAGTCCACAGATTATGAGCCATTCATTGATGACATGCCAATGCTCATCATGACCTCGGTCGTGTTCAAACATACCGAAGGAGCATAAGTGCATATGCTCAAGATCTGAGGCATTCATTCCAGATGCTACATCACAGATTGAGGGTCTTACTGTGATCACTAGCAAGGAATGGATAGAGGAGCGGAATTCGATTCCTGAAGACTCCTCTGCACTATTGGGGACGCTGCTCCACAAGAGAACTTTTACGATCCGAAGGAAATCGTGTCCTTCTCCCATAAGCACCCGAAGTGGATCGACGGGCAGATGATGGAGAGTAAGAAGATTTTTCCATGTTATGTCCCTGAAGATGGGATGTGACAAGATCTTTCCGAATTTCCACATCTTCGATATCCCAGAAGGTGATAAGTTCTCTTGATCGGTCAGCCAATAGCGCCACTCGTCAACTCCAATGGACTCCGAGCTACTCTTTATAGCTCAAGGTTGACAAAGAAAAGATCCCGGTCAGTCTAGTCCATTTAGGCAATACAAAAGACTAGACCGGAGCAAGACCCAATGGAGAAGGCAATAAACATCTCTGAAGAAGATGCCTTTCAATTCACCTAGGAAACATATACGGGCGGCCATCTCAAGCTCAACGAAGAAGAAAAACCGCAACATCTTCTTCTTGAGCTGAAACCGCTGCCTCCTAGGCTGAAGAACGCCTTCCTCCAACAACAACAGTAGCATGCCAGTCTTCATCAGCGACAAGCTGATAGAGAATGAGGCTTGGCTGCTCAATGCAGTCCTAGAGAAGTACCGGTCCGTCATCAGGTATTCTCTCCAAGACTAGAAAGGGGATCAGCCCCGACTTGTGCTCCCATCGCATTTTTATGGAACCGGACCACAAGTCATCCTGAGAGCACCAGTGATGGCTAAACAATGCGATGAGGAAGGTAGTGAACCAAGAGATATTGATACTACTACACGCGGTCCCAAAGAAGGGAGCGATCACTTCTAGAGTAGAACGCTCATATCCCAGAGGGAAGTCATCAAGGACGTGTATCGATAGTCAACAAGACTATCCGAAATGACCACTATCCTCTTCCCTTCTTTGACGAGATGCTTGAACGGCTGGCTAAGCACTCATTCTTCCAATACCTTGTCAGATACTCTGGTCGTCACCAAATTCATATGACCAAGTAAGACTACCTTCACCTGTCCCTACGGCACCTTCGCCTACTGGTGAATATCATTGGTCTTTGCAACGCACCTACTTTACTGCAGAGGTATAAGATGGCGACTTTGTCTGACCAAATCGAGAGCATCATGAAGGGTTTCATGGATGATTTCTCAGTCCTTGGCAAAGATTACCTTGAGAATTCAGACAAAGTTCTCAAGAATCGCCAAGAAACACAATTTGACCTTAATTGGGAGAAGTGTCTCTTTATGGTCAGAGAAAAGGTTGTCCTCGGACATTGAGTTCCATGAGGCACTCGTTTCTTCACCAATCATGCATCCTCCCGATTGGAAATTTCCTTTCGAGACCACGTGCGGTGCAAATGACTACACCGTCGGAGTAGTGCCAGGTCAATGCAAGGATAATCAGCATTATGCCAAATCTTATGCATTGACCGGAGCTCAGTTATGCAACAACGGAGAAGGAACTTCGGGCATCGGAATTTGCCTTAAGTTTAGTTCCTACTTGGTTGGTGCTAAGGTGATAGTATACACGGATCATGCTACACTAAAGCACCTATTGATCAAGAAGGAAGACAAGCCACGACTCATGCGTTGAATTCTGCTCCTACAAGAATTTGATTTAGAAATCAGAGATAAAGTAGGAGTAGAAAATTGTGTGGCTGCTCATCTCTCAAGAATTCAAGAAACCGATTAACTTCTCAAGAGATGATACTCTTCTGGAGATCACTATATTCAGTCCAAGGTATTAGAACTAAGTGAATTTTATGGAGACTGGATATATATATCTCTAGATGAAGACAAGAAGAAGTTATATTCACCTCAGAAAATACCACCCTTGGGAGAACCCCTATCTATTGAAGTCTGTGCCATTGGTTTACTCCAACTGCTGCTTTCGGCTTTGTGAGACCCGTGAGATTCTTGAGCGCGCTACTCCTTACCGTAAGGATGACACTACGGAGTATTCCGTATCCAAGCTTAGGTTTGGCAGAATGCATAATTCTAGCCAACCAAGTTTTAAGACGCTAAAGAATCAGTGCGGTGCCCAAGATGTTAGATGCTACGCCACTGAAGAGCAACCTTCAGTTGGAAGTAATCGACATATGGGGAGTTCACTTTGTGAGTCTTTCTCTATATCAGAGCACGTGCATCTTGGCGGCCATGGACAATTTGTCCAAATGGATGAAGCACTTCCTGTGTTGCGGCAGACTCGAAGAATTCAAAGAAGATGATATAGGAAATCACATTTCCTTGCTTTGAATTTCCAAGAGTCATGTTTGGTAGTGAAGACTCACACTTCACAAGACAAGACCTACAGGAAGTGTCGCAGCGAATTGAGAGTAAAACCATCGGGCTGCGACTCCATACCATCTCTATACCAATGGCCAGGTAGAAACATCTAACAAGAAGACTAGAAACATTCTGCAGAAGATAGCGAACGCCATGAGGGAAGGATGGAATAGCATGATACCCGAGGCACTCTGGACATATTGAACATCCATCAAGACACCGATAGGACAAACATAGAACCAGCTGATCTATGGCAAAACTTGCCATATACCGGTTGACCTTGAGTCCAGATCCCACGGGGCAATTATGCGGTAAAAAAATGGATCTCCAATCAGCTGGGGTTAAAAGGAAAATCCAATAGGCTGAATTGGATGAATGGAGGAAGAAGGCTTACCACAGCTCCAAGCTCTACAAGGGAGCGGAAGAAAAGATGACATGATAAGCGGTCAAGATCGAGCATTTCAAGTTGGGAAATAAGGTACTACTCTTTAATTCCCACCTTCATTTGTTCAGTCTGGTAAGCTTAGAAGCAAGTGGAAAGGGCCTTGTCTAGTGAACCCTCCAGGACGATGACGGGAATATCATTAATATCCCTCGGGCCCGAACTACTGGAACTCAAAGAAATAGACGTCTTCGAGTTATCCGAGTTAGAGCCCCCGTCTATGGTCATCGCAAGACCTTAAACTTGCCTTACCCTAGTCTAGAATAATGGGTGCCAGTTCATTTCTCAAGTTTTGTTTCAGTAGCGCCCAGTTATGTTTGAAAAAAAACTAAAATAAAATGAAATAAATGCTTCATGCTTGTGCCTTAGTTGGTTGGTGCACATTTGTGTGCCAATCGACCCCACTATTCTAATATTTTCATCAAGTGCGTAGATGAACATCATGAACAACACTAAGATGGACTCCTTAGCAACATTGAGCAAAATTTGATGCAACTCAAGATCTGGTAGCCAGCCCAAACCCGTGCTTGACCAAAACATCGACATGACGACTCGTCACGGAGGTTTGCGACCCCATCTTTCTTTTCTCTCCTTATTTTCATTCAAATTAGTTCTAAATGAAATAAAATTAAATTTTGAATGAAACTCTTGGAAGAGAACTCATGACTTCCAAAGGTGCCTTAGTTTTATTTCTTATGCGAGTACTCGTTACCCTTGGAACTTATTACATGATAGGATCACTTGAACTTTTGTGTATTGACCCTCATGATATAATGATATGAGAGACATGTTCTTTCTAATTCGAAGTCTTGGAGTGTTTCTTTAAAAAGCTAAAAAGAGGCAACTCTCATTCACTTTCAACCATACAAAGTCCTATCCAGAGCCATACATGAATAGAATTGAACCCACATAGCTATCTTTTGACATTTTGAGCTTGATCAAATATCGTTGCCTTTCCAGAAATGTCTTGATCATCGAGTACTTTGGTCATCCATTATGCATGTTCATCAATAAAGTCCGTCAAAAGTGGTTCACCAAAAGCTCTCCACCCCCCTGAAAAGAAAAAAAGAAAGAGACAAAAGCGAGTGAGCCAACAATCTTACTCGAGCAAAAAAACAAGGGCAAAGGGGAAAGATGGTGAAGCCAAAGTTAAACACCACTCAAAGGGACATTCATCCCTCACACACACATGCACATGACCAAGTTCTAAAGGTGGCATGATCTCTCAAAGACAAGATCTTTGATCGTGCAAAATAAATGAGGAAGATAAGCAAAGTTATCCCTACCTTGAGCCACATAAAAGCCTATTTAAATGTAGGAGAGGTTTTCTCTAAAGACCTTGGTGAGATTCAAACACATAATGAGAGACTAAGAGTGAGTTGAAAGAGATGAGAGCATGCCTCCTATTTTGAAAATCTTGCAAAACCTCCAAGTACAGAGAAAAGGAAGTGAATCATGTTCTCCATCGAGTTGTTATGGGGATCAATATTCGAAGGTGAAGGTGTTAGCCATCCGGAATCCAAGGTATGAGGAAAGTTTAGAAATAAATATTATGCATTCTTTGAGTTCATGAAACCAGGCTTCGCTCTTTTTCGACCTTATTGCTCGGGGCGAGCAAAGTCTGGCTATGGGGGTGTGTTGGCGGTCGATATCAGTGATTTTTGCCACAAACGCTCTGCCTGATTTCATGAAACAAAGGAAATATTCATAACAAATTCACCTATTTCTAACAAATTCCACAAGTTTTGGTGGTTTGAGATGTTTTGCAGGATTATACCCAGAATATGCAAGAAACAACACTTAATGGAGCATCTATAAGCATGGTGAAACATGGATATAAGATGACACCATTATGAACATTGTCAAATGCAAAATTTGACATTGCCATGTTGAAGAGCTCGTCGAGATGATCGAATTGGACATTTGGTTCACCCAATTCGGAGTCCGGACGCAAAAGTTATGCAAATTACAAGTTTCGGACTCTTGTTGTGCAGAGGCTGCAGGCCGGCCGGCCTCACCTAGGCCGGCCGGCCCAGCACCTTTGCCAAACACGTCCTCCCTTGCTACAGGACCATTAGGGACTCACCAATGGTCCCCTAACACATGGGAGGCAAGCCAAAAAGTGAAACTATGACCGAAAGGCCTCATATGTCCCTCCAACGGGCTTCCAAAGTGACCAAACTAAGTATCAAGACCCCAACCAACTGGAGCCAGAACACACAATCGTCGGTGGACACGTGGGAGCAAAGCAAGGCCGAGAGGAGCCAATCCCAGGCTGGCTGGCCTAGGAGAGGCTGGCCGGCCTTCTAACTGCCATGCCTTAACCCGACGCAACCACTACCGACCTCCAGGAGTGATCAAGAGCGTCCACAAAAAGGCGGTGCAGATTTGGCAGAGATCCCAAGCTGTCCGGCCTAGGAGAGGCCGGCCGGCCTCACTTTGTCACATCTCGAGCCCATCTTTCGCATGGAAGCTAAGCAATCGACCTACTTGCGTGAAGTGCACGTGCTAGCTTCAACACCGCCTTGGAAGAGCAATAAAAGGACACCCACACCTCCACTCCAACACACACCATTTGGAGAAGAGAAGAGTCCAAGCAAGATGTAGTCCCTCTTAGAATATGGAGAGTGTGAGGTGAGAGTCTTGGCGAAAGCCATAGTAAAGGAGCGGTGCCGAGTTCTCTCGGCCTTACTCCACTTTGTAAGCCACCTCGGAGGAATGGAATATCTTCGGAGTGAAGTTCCTCGTCTCACATCAGTATCTCGCTAGTCTTTCTCTTTACTTCAGTTATTTGTTTACTTTTTGTTATTGATCTGCGGGATCCCTAGTCTGCGTAAGTAGCAAGTTCTACTTATTTGAGAGTGCTTTCTGTCTTGCCGGAAGGTAGGAGTGCGTAACTCGATAGTGTTAGGCATGGTGCCTAGACTTGGTTAGTTACAAAGGGTTGTGTTCCACCCCACGGAATCGTTGTGGTAGTCGGCAGGTGGTGACAGCCCTGTCCGTCCTTTGTAGTCCACCATGTTCGGGTGTTTTCATAGCAGTAGTTGCAGGTTGCCGTTGGACTCCCCTCTCACCCCTTTCTAAAGTCCTTCCTCTTCCAGCTGCCAAATGATATTAAGATAGTTTAGTTACAAGTCTTCTGGGTAATGAGTTGGCTAACCGACGTTAGACCCTCTACCCACTTACCTCTCTTCCCCTAGTGCGTCCAGTTGAACTAGTTCTAGGTTTGTTCGAAGCTTTACCATTTCTTGGATTCGATATCCCAGGTATACTCCCTGGTGAAAGCTACATCTGTCTCTGTGCACTTGTGGAGTAATTCATATAGGCTAAGGAGTGCCAACACCGATCTGTTGTTGTTTTCTGTATCGGCAGAGCCTTGCCGATACGGTGCGTAAGGGTGATTCGGAAATCCAGCCGATACACTCTTGAATTTGACTGTTTGCTATTTCCTTGTCAATTTACAGGTCAAATTGACTAGCACGCCTTGGTTTGAATCAAGTGCAATCTGAGCTTGGCGTACGGGTCTCTCGGGCTTGGTGTGTGATGGCTAACACTTGTGCATCAACTGAAGAGTTGGATTATGAATATCGCTGCATCGAGGTGCAAACTTTCCATGGAGAACATGACCCGAAATGTGGCCCCAAAACTCATGAGAATTAAAACCGCAACAAGCTTGCTCAAGAGAATTTGGCCAGCGTTTGTTAAAATCAAGGTCGCCGGCGAAAGTTTTCCAAGAAAGCAAATACTCTTTCCCAAAAAGTCGAAAATAAACCTCATTTTCCACGTCCCGAGGAGTGCACAAAAATTGGATGGTGAGGAGTCGAGAACCATACTCCTCAACGGGAACGAAGTTATACCATCCAATTGCATGCCAAACATTAGCGAAGTCTTTGTACATACCTGTTTTGATGAGGAGTTCCGAATTGAAGGCTCAGGTGAGGATGAAGCTTCAGTTCTTGAGGATGGCGTAGCCTTGTTGTTCACGATCATCTCGCAAGTCGAGGTAGGGAGTGTCGTCTTCATCAATTTCCATGGCCTCGGCTTGCGGTTTGGCTTCCACTTCTTCGTGATGTTCTTCTTCTTCATAGTCCATCATGCTTGGTGTCGGCGTAGTTAAGGAGTGTGCGAGCTCGAGCCACACCGAGAACAGGATGAACTTCCACCCGTCATCTTCTTGAACACACCGGAAACCTTTCGCCCTATGCCCTTCATGATTGGACAAAACAAACACGTGCAACTCGAAATGGGTTACGTTAGTGAAACGAAATGAATGTTCTTATCCGCGAGTTGTTCCTTCTTTTCTTGCAGCAAAGAAATGAGAGAGAGAGAGAGGTTTCTTGAAATCAAATTCGAGCGCAAATCCAATGAAAACTCGAGAGCAAAGTTTGAGAGAGTCTGAGAGGGAGTGAGTGAAATGAGAGTTGAGTGTGAGAGCTCAACACTCACCCCTCGGCCTCTATTTAAAGAGAGAATGGCCAGGCACCGTTGGAGGAGACAAGCCTCAATTGATCTTTGGTGCTAGCCAGAATTTGCTTCGAAAGATGTTCAGAATTATTTTTCAAAGGATTTTAATGCTCGGAAATATTTTTGGATTTTTGTAAAAACAGAAAAAATGCTAGAGAAGATTCTAGCATGCAAGGGTGTTCTGAAAATTCAAATATGCAGTGAGAAAAACCAAAAAGTCGAGAAAAGAAAAATTGGTGGAAAATAAATATGAGATATGTACCGATTTACCTTTGGCAAGGGCTCATCGTTTTGAGTTTGACGGGCGGGACCTTTCTCCTGCTTTTGTTACCATTGTTCGTCTCGTCCTGGAGAATTGGACGAGGATGAACTTGCAACCTTACGCTACACCTTCTTTGCACATCTTCTCTTTGATCGTGTGGTCGCAGGCCCTTGAGATTGGGATTCTGGTGCATCCCAAAGTACTTGCCTTCGTCATCCTGATGGTTTAGGATGCACTGCTCTTCCCTTTGCTTGAATTTAAAGAACGTGTTCTCCTTTCCGACGAGGAAGCAGATTTCTCCTCTTTCTACGTTGATCCTTGCCCAGGCGGCCCTCAGGAATGGTCGCCCAAGAATGAGCTCGATTCCGAGGTCGCCCTCTATATCCATAACCACAAAGTCGGCAAGGACGAAGGAGTCTCGCACACGAACCAAGACGTTCTTGGCTATCCCTTCGGGATACTAGATTATAGAGTCTACGAGCTGCACACACATTTATGTTGGGGAGAGGGCAGGATATAGAAGTACCTCGTATATTACCATGGGCATGATGTTGACGCTGGCCCCCAGATCACAAAGCGCGTGCTCATAGTATTGATCGAAGATGGAGCAGCTGATCATGGGGACCCCTAGTTCTTCTTGAATTGCTGGTACCAGGCCATCCCAAGTATAATTTTTCGGGGGATTGTACCTGCCTGCATGGTTAGTGCAGGGAGCCCGCCAGGGAAGGTTGCCCCACCCGGTAGACACCATATTTGCAGTTTCAATGAGAGATTCGGGTTGCCACGGAATCTTCCCGGACTCAGAAACAGAAACTGCAGCAGCGATTTGAGCTAACTAGATTTCTATCATTTTGTTGAAACTTAATTGGTTTTTAAGAGTAGAAGAGTTTCAACTTTTGTATTTGTATTTTCCAATATTTTTTCATTAGCCCATTGTAGAAGCTTTGGAGCAATTGTGAGGTCCAGATAGGCTCCTCCAGCAGCAGCATCCAAGTGGGCTCTAGATGTCATCGTTAGCCCATTTTAGAAGCTTTAGAGCACGAGCGACTCGTCCATCCCATGATAAGGACAGGCGAGTATGTACTCTTGGAGTCTCTCCCAAGCTTCTGGGATGGATTCCATCCCTGTCTGCTAGAAACTTGAAATTCTTCCGTGTAGGGCATTTGTTTTGCCCAACGGGAAGAACTCACGAGGAATGCCATGGAACATTTGTCCCACATGCTGATGGCTTCCTTGTTCTGATAAACCATTGTTTCGCTTTCCCCAGGAGGGAGAAACGAAACAGACGGAGACTAATGACGTCAGCCGTAACGCCCTATATGGTCACGGTCTTGCATAACTCCAGAAAGTTCTGGAGATGGGCGTTGGCATCCTCGTTTGGCTTGCCACAGAATGGGCTAGCCTGCACCATGTTTATGAGGCTGGACTTTTGCTCGAAGTTCACGTGCCCAACATCAATATTGGGTCCAGTTGCCACATTGGTAGAAGAGGGGACGGAGAAGTCACGGAGAGTCTTCTCAGCCATGGGTTTGGTTGTTGTCATTGGTGCTTGAAGAGCTGGTTTGCTTGTCGACTGCGAGAGTGGAGGAGGGACGATGCGAGGTCAGACCCTTCTCACAAGCTTCTCAAGATTTTCAACGAAGTTTGTCAGCAAGTTGGAACCAGACATAAACTACCCTATTTTCATCCAATCAGGAAAAAATGAAAAGAAACACATTAGCCTGTATAAGCAGTAGCTACCTCTTATTTATATTGCTAGGTTTATGTGCTAGTAAAATCTTTACACCTAGTGCCATCCCCGGCAACGGCGCCAGAAATGCTTGTTGGCATTTCTTAACGTCGCTACTATGAGGGATTAATTCCCAGCAACACCGCCAGAAATGCTGGTGGGCATTCCACAGCTCCGTCACTATGAACGGGTTGGGTCCATAGCAACAATGCCATGAAATGCGGGTATGTCTTAACGATTACAGAAGGATCCGCAAGCGCACGAATATACCATTATAGCATTTCACCCGGAAGTATTCAGGGTATCGTTATTTATATTTTCCCATGGGATGGCGAGGTTGTGTAAAGATGTTTACTAGTTACATAACCATAACATTATGAGATAAGATGCAGACTACTGGTTATACAGGGGTAAGTCATAATAAATGATAAGCATTGGTAATGTGACAGACACAGAACAGCCAACTCTCATGAATAAAGAATAAACAAATGCACCTAAGGTTAGCGGAAGCATAGGCAACAGATCCTAGTATAGTATTCATGTTAGCAGGTAAGTTACGTTAGCCACATGCTTAGAACTGCAGGTGCAAGGAAATTAGGGACATCGAGGAGAATGACCCGCACTAGAGAACATCCAGTCCCGTTTTTCTTTGCACGAACTCCTATATGATACCCGAACATCGGAGAGTATGCTAACCGAGAAGCAGCTTCCTGGCAAACCGATAGGGCTGTCACCACCTGCAGTCTACCCCAGTCAAACCATGGAGCACCGTCATATTTGAGGGATCCCGCATACCCGGGCACCATGCCCGCATATGAGGTCACTACCTTAGCACCCTAGGGTCCCCCACCCTTCGGATGGACAGGTAAGATGCTAAGGCAAGCTCGAAAGCACAACGAACTGATATCCTTACCCAGATCATCTGGCCTAAGCAAGCAGCTAGTATAACTTGATGAAGCACAGATCATGGCAAAGCAAGCTAATAACATAGCAAGATAACCATGAATGAACTTTTTATGAAAAGCATAATGATAATTGGAATACAAAGCCATACCAGGGGCCGAGGATTCCTCGTCTACCCTGAGGACGATTGGATTCGCTAAGGAAATGAAGAACTAGCCTAGCTCCACTACCCTAAGGAGTACAAGTCACAAATGAGAGTGAGAGAGAGGCTTCCAGGTGGTGTGTATGGTGTGAGTGGTAGGAGGCCCCTTATATAGTCCCTTGAGGTTGGCTCCCACCAGGATTATAGTTCCTTGAGGTCGGCTCCCGCCAGGATTATACATGGAAACAGTCGTATCCGCCTTCAGGAGGATCAGAGCAAGCTTCCCGCCAAAATGCACCTAGACAGGTGCCTATCTAGGTTCGGCCGACCCCATGGGTCGGCCGGCCCCACTTTGTCGATTCTGCCATCGACTTTCTCTGGTACACTGCCCTGTGGGTTCCCTTCCCTGATACGTCGGTGTCGGAGCTTGTTTGGTCGGTTCGCTCTAACATGTGGGCCTCTTTTGGATATGTTATGCAGGATGCGATCTTCTGTTGTTTCGTTTGTGTATTCTTCGTGTTTTCTTCTTATTCCGGATTTGTGCTCCTGAAAACATAAATCTTCGAAAACAACTATGGAGCTAGGTTAGTGATGCAAATATGTGAGTAAGAGGTATGGTTTTGCTTATTTAGTGAGTATAGTTGACAGTCATATATTGCACTTAACGACCATCAACAACTCTGATGTTGTTTCAAAATCTCTCGCGTGGTTCAATTTGTGAAATGTTTATTTCACTCCAGTGAAATCTTTGTTATTCTATCTGAATGATTTATGTTGTTCCGCGTACTCTATTATATGTTTGTGCTGTCGTGTGGTAATTCCCTAGTGGATTATTCTGTATTCTTTTGTGGTGTTACAGTTGGTAATCAGATCCTAGGTTATAGGTTCTAGGCTTAAGTTGTCATGCTAAATTTTGACCAACAATAAAACTTAACACACTTGCACTTGTAGGATGGGAGTTCTTTTTATACAGAACTGCCGTACCTTTCTATCAGACCTGGGGCAGCGGGACTGCTTATAGGCATAGAATATTCTAGAGTAAGGGATAGCGCATTGATGTACCTTACCACTTTTGTAACTACCCGAATAGGCGTAGAACTAGCTGCAGTACAAGGAAACTACCCGATCGTGTTGTAGCAGGACTCCAACTGTACTACGCTAGGACTTTCCATGTAACCCTGTCTCCCCGGAATATATAAGGGCAGACAGGGACCCCCTCAAAAGACATCAACACCTAAGGCAATACAAGCAACCACACAAGATGTAGGGTATTACACATCTCGCAACCCGAACCTGTCTAAATCCTTGCGTTCCTTGCACCATCGAGTCCCAGATCTACTCGATCCCTACTTACAATCCACCTGCTAAGGGTATCCCTGGGTAGGCTTGGCGGTAAACACCGACAGCTGGTGCGCCAGGTAGGTGATTCGGCAAGTTCATCAGCGAGTTTGATGGCCGGATCATACATCCGACGCCAACAACATGCCTGAAGGCACAACCTTCGTTTTCGGTTCCTGGTCTTGCACGGAGTTGGCAGTCCTTAGCCTAACAGAATAAATCCACAAGCGTACGATACTGATGTAGCTTTCACCTTAGAGTATTGTAACATCCCAGTTTTCATCACGATTAAGGGGTAGTGTTGAAATTTATAATGCAAACTTCTAGAAGGTTCTATAAAAATAAGGATAAACCATGGCAAAATTTTGTTCACCATGACAAGGTTCTAGAATGTTCCACAAGAATCATAAGAAGACAAGAAGCTTGGATATTTTCTTGTCATGGTAAAATTTAGAATTTTCTAGAATTAGATATTTGTAGGGAACTTAGATATTTGTAGGGAACTTCCTAGAATGTGACATGTGTCACTCATCCAAGAGGGTATGGGTGCCTATATAAGGAGGGTGCCACCCCTTGCCATGTCATACTACTCCATTCCATCCCACACACATCCAAGGGCATGGTAGAAGTGAGCATAGGTAGAGTGTGCTAGGTGTGTGTTCCTTTGTTGCTCCAATAAGGTAAGCGTCTTTATAAGTGCTAGTCTTCCGGTTAAGCTTAGTACTTAGTGTATAAGTTGTGATCCATCGAAGGTTGGCTCTGCCACCCAGGGATCACAAAAGGTTCTGGGCTTCATCGAAGGTTGGCTCTGCCACCCGGAAGCCAGCTTCATTTGTTGGTAGGCTCTGCCTCCCGGAAGCAAAAGGCGGCTCTGCCGTCAAAAGGACCCGGTACACTAAGTAACTAGAAGCTGACCGACTCTGAATTGAGTTGGTGTAGATCCTCAACTTAGTAGGGCCACCTCAATTTCCAACAATCACTAAAATAAAACTTATGTTCCAATTAAACTAGTAACGTAAAATAATACTAATGTTATACGAGGTATTACATAATTACTAGGCAAACTATCTTATACGCTTGCCTTGTGTTAGTACATTCGTTCCCTCCAGTAACTAGCATACGCATGCTTGCACCTACGACAAAAATCATCTCGTCTCCATAAAAGCCTCTCGAGTCACCGTACCATGCCATAATTACCAGACAATCATGACAGCGCCTACCTCCTTTGCCATAACTTCATCATTCCCTGGAAGCCACAGAGTACCCACACCATTGACCTTGAAAAGACCCGTCATGGCAGCACCCACCTCGCTAAAAATCGGGGTCACCACGCACAGTGCCGGCCGAGATTTTTTCCGCCGAACCGCCTCACCCGCTCGCTCTCGCTCGCGCACGCGCGACATGCTGGCCCGACGGGACCGCGCACTGCCGCCGACATCACGCCGTGCCGCCCACTCCCGCGTCCCCACCTCGCCCACGCCACTGCGGCGCCCTCGCCGGCTTTGCCGCCTCGGCGCTCGCGCCTTCAGTGCTGCCACTGTTCGCGTTGACGACGAGCTGCCGCAGCCCACACCGTCGCCCGTCCTTGCGCAACACCGCTGCTGCTCTCCTTGCCTATAAAAGGAGCAAGGCCGGGACGAGCCCCATCACCAGCCAAGCACACCGAGCCGCTTCGCTCTGCTAGCTGAACCACTCCTCCCGAGCCCAGCTCACTCACGACACGAAGCTCCAACAATTGGTCCTCTTCTCCGAGCTATTCCGCGCCAAGATGAGATGGCACATAGCTCCCCCGACCATTAACTCCACTAATAAAGGCCCAAAACACCCCCAGGCCGTGAGCACTTAATCCAAATCATTCTACCAATCAATACTGTAAACTCAATATCTCCTTCATATCAACTCCTTTTCACGTAACTCTATTCCTAAACTCTCCTCAAATCATATACTATCTATTCCTCCTATTTTCATCTCCATTTGAGCTTATTGCTTGCTTGTGTTTGTTTGCCGGTTGTGCCGTTTTCGCCCGTAGATCACGGAGTGACCGAGGAGGAGCCTGCCAAGGAGCCAGAAGACCCGTACCACGAGCAGGAAGCCGCCGCCGCTGACGCGTACGTAAGCGAAGGCAAGTTTCATCAACCCCTACATGAGCGGTTGCATCCATGTGAGGACGTTTAGCTGTAGCTTGGGTCTAGGATCGATTACATATACCAGTACTTGAGTGATTGAGTGTGCTCATGCATGCATCTGAGTAGTCATGCATATCCAGAGCTGAGAATAGGATACGAAGGGATCTGGCTGAGACCAGGGCAGCTGGGTGTGCTGGAGCCGGCGCTACCGTGGTGGTAGACTGGCAGGTGAGTGCTACCGTGGTGGTAGGCTCGAGTTGACATGTTGAGGGATGGTTGCTGCCCTGGTGAACCATAAGGACCGAGTTGTTTTGACATCTCACCTAGCTTACTTTAGTATGACCACAGGTTTCGGGTATGGGCCGGACTTAGCCTAATCCCACTAGGTTAGCCTGACGGTCGCGGGGATGGTTTACGGGTATAGACCATTGGGGTCAGGGCCCGATTCTTTGTGCGGCCGGGCTGGGGCGTGACCACGGCTGGGTGTCGGCTATGTCGGTTGTCCGTTCGGGCAGCCGAGCATGTGGGTACAGTGTACGACCTCTGCAGAGTGTATAATCCATTCGAATGGTCCGTGCCCACGGTATGGGCAGGCTACGGTGTGGTCCTGACAACTAGTGAGCTACCTATTGTGGGTTGTGTTGGGAAGGTGTTGCATACCATTAGTTGCATTGCTAATGCATTGTGCTCAATGTGCGTCGTGCATGTCATTCCCCTCCCGTAGGGTGAGGTGGAGCTTGCTGAGTACTTTTGTACTCACCCCTGTTGATTTTTCTCCAGAGGATCCTGACTTTGTGCCAGAAGACTACGAGTAGATCGTGTCCGCACCCAAGCTGATCGAGTGGAGCCGTGATGGATGAAGAGCTAGTCCTCCATGCCGTCATGCTAGTCGTTATCCTATGGTTGTTCTGTGTGGCGTTGTGTTGTCACTTCACCCCTCGTGCACGTGTTGAATAAAGCTCTGTATGACTCTAGACTCCACTTGATGTAACATGTATTATGCCAGAGACCTTATTCGGTAATTAATACATGGTTTAGCCTTGATCTTCGGGTCGGGGCGCTTCAGGTGGTATCAGAGCCATGCTTGGTTGTAGGACACGAACCGGTAGTGAACGATGACCGTAGGAGCCCTAGGATGGTCAATCCTTAAAACCCTTTTACTCCTTAAAACTTTATCCTTATTATGCTAACCCTAACTTTGTAAGTCAGATGGCGGATGACTGGACCACCACCTACTGCATCAACAAAGATGGATTCCCCAGAGTACTTTATGCTGCCACGGTGCGACTTGGTATTCCGGAACGTCCGGAGTACGTGGGTCGCGAGTTCATGGAGCATGGCACCGAAAGCTGTGAGGTCACCATCCATATTGGCGCCAGTGATAAGTACTTAGAGATGCAACCCTGGAGCGTCACCGCTACTGGAGCCCGTATGCCTGACACCATTCAACTAGCAGCTCACAAGGCGCTGCGGTACCTGTGCCAGATGTTTGAATGGCACTTGGGTTCCACCCCCATGAAGTACTTTCCACCGCTGGATCGTAGCCGTCCTGCTTGGGCGGCGAGGATCCGCAACCTGGAGAGCCCCGCAGGGACAGAGAAGAACCCCACAGTTGTCGCTATGTTTGGCTATTTGCTTAGCCTCGATGATTTGTGTGACCAACTGCATCAGCGTGTGAGAGATTTAATCCAGCGTGTTGAGGGAGCGGAGTCCCGATGGCGTAGGGCTAAACTGGCTGTAGCCCAGGCAAAAGCCCGAGCAGCCAAAGCTGAAAGCCGCCTTGCCGTAGCCGAAGAGAACCTTAGGGAGCAAGCAGATCGCCACAGTCAGCTCCTTAGGGGTGTCTACCTAGTGGACCGTGCCAAACGCAAGGAACGCCATCCCAGGACTGCCGCGGAGCTGCCAATCCTAGAGGGAATTCCTCTATGTTCCTCGTCCCAACCGCGCAGGAGGATTTGTGAATCAGTGCCGCCCACGCCTCCCGCATCTCCCCGAGATCCCGGAAACAGTGACCCCGAAGACCGTGTTGTAGGGTTCAGTAGTCGAGTCATCCCGGCCGACCCTTAAAAGTTGAGCCGCGTTATTGTAATCCGTCGTGTCATGTATCCCTGCTTGTTTGAATGAATGCTTGTGTGGTGCTTGAATGATTTGTTTGTGTTGTGTGCTAGTATATAAATCTACCCCAGCAATATACTAGGGGAGTCACCTAATCTTGCCCTCCTTGACCGTAGATGTCTCGTCGCTCGAGCCGAGTCCAGGGACTCCATGCTCAGGAAGACAGTGACGAGGTCAACCCGAGAAACCAAGCCCCTCTGAATGTAGCCCCAGAAGCACCAGAAAATGGACAACTACCGCCGCTACCTCCCCGTGCCCCAGCACCCATTGACTTGGTAGCCATACTGCAACAGTAGAACCAACTCCTTCAAGTTCTTGTGACCACTCTCACAGCTCAAGCTTAAGGCAATCTTGGCAACAATAGACCTGCAATGCAACATAATGGCAATGGCAGCAGAATTGCAGATTTCAACTGCTTGCAGCCACCTAAGTTTGGAGGATCTGATAACCCGATCGAGGCAGATGATTGGCTGCGAGAGATTGAAATGAAGCTCGAAGTGGTCCATGCTGATGATAGAGACAAGGTTTTGCTCACAGTACAGCAGTTAAGGGTACCAGCCCTTGCTTGGTGGCAGAGTTATAGGGAAATAAACGAATATGCTAACGAGATGGTATGGGCTGACTTTGTCAATTTCTTTAGAGAACATCACATTCCCAGCAGTGTTATGAAGCTCAAGAGGGATGAGTTCAGAAAGCTTCGTCAAGGTGGTATGACTGTGACAGAGTATCTTCATAAGTTCACAGAGTTGTCTCGTTATGCACCAGAGGATATCAATGATGACGAGAAGAAGCAAGAAGCTTTTCTTGGTGGGCTTAACCCTGAAATCAGGACCTTGGTTGAAGTCACCACCCACAGTGACTTTAATGCAATGGTCAACAGGGCTATCACCACTGAGAGAAATAGGAAGGCAGAACTCAGTGAGCGCAAACGTCGGTTTGAAAGCAAGAAGCTCCAGCAGTTGGAGAAGTTCCAGAGGACCCAGTATCCAGCTCACTCAGGCCCAAGGAGCCAGGGTGCCTTTTCATTCAAAGCGCACCCCAGTTCTTTCCAGAAGCCCACTCAGTCAGCTCCTGTTATGAAGACCCAGAGTACCTTCCGCACCCAACAGACTGGCGGAAGTCAAGTAACCAATGTGAAGACCTATTTCCACTGCCGTGAAGCCGGACACTACAAAGCCAACTGTCCATATCTCAGTCAGCCCGCTCCTTCTGTTTTCTCCAACTCTGTTCAAGGACCAAAGCAGCCGACTGGAGTCAACCGTACAACACCAGCTAAGAGCCAGCAACAGTCCTTCGGCAAGGCAAAAGTGAATCATGTGAATGCTGAAGAAGCAGAGGATGCACCAGGAGTGATTCTCGATGAGTTTCTGGTCCAATCAGCTCTAGCCTCAGTGCTTTTTGATTCTAGAGCATCGCATTCCTTTATATCCTCCCACTTTGTGGAAAAGCATGATATACCTACTATAGCCCTTAAGAGGCCACTAATGACCCGTTCCCCTGGAGGTCATATACCCTGCCACTTAGGCGTCTTAGATATCCCTATAAACCTAAGTGGGGTAGTATTCCTTGCCGACCTAGTAGTCCTTACTTCCAAAGGGATAGATGTCATACTCGGTATGGACTGGCTCACCAAGCACCGCGGAGAACATAGCCTGTGCTGAGAGATGCAGTGACAGTCACCAACCGCCAAGGGTTAATAGTCACATGCCAAATCCAGCCTAGCCTGTCAGACTCTATGGTGAACCACATCCAAGCAGAATCCCCCGAAGATGTGCCAGTAGTTCGGGAATTCGCAGATGTATTTCCAGATGAATTACCCGGTATGCCTCCAGAAAGAGATGTAGAGTTCACTATTGACTTAGTCCCTGGAACCAAGCCTATAGCGAAGAATGCCTATCGGTTAGCAGCCCCAGAGCTTGCCGAGTTGAAGAAGCAGCTTGAAGAGCTTCAACAAAAGGGATTTATTAGACCTGCTGCTTCTCCGTGGGGAGCCCCAGTGCTCTTTGTGAAGAAGAAAGATGGAAGCATGAGACTTTGTGTGGACTACCGTGATCTGAATGCAGTCACCATCAAGAACAAGTACCCTCTGCCTCGGATTGATGACCTGTTTGATCAGCTGAAGGGAGCTAAGTTCTTCTCCAAAATAGATCTAAGGTCATGTTATCATCAACTTAGAGTGCGACAAGAGGACATCTCCAAGACAGCCTTTAGGACCCGTTATGGCCAGTATGAGTTCACAGTGATGCCTTTATGTCTGACTAATGCCCCTGCCTTTTTCATGACCCTCATGAATAAGGTGTTTATGGAAGAGTTAGATCGGTTTGTCAGTGGTATTCATAGATGACATACTGGTCTACTCTAAGAGTGCTGAGGAGCATGGACAACATCTCAGAATTGTGCTGGGAAAGCTCAGAAAACACTAGTTGTATGCCAAGTTTAGCAAGTGTGAATTCTGGTTGCAGAGAGTCAGTTTTCTGGGTCATGTCTTAACAGCTGAAGGTGTTGAAGTGGACCCAGAAAAGGTCAAGGCAGTATCAGAATGGAAGCAACCGACCTCAGCCTCGGAGATCAGGAGTTTATTGGGATTAGCCGGCTATTATCAGAGATTTATCGAAGGTTTCTCCAAGATAGCCCGGCCTATGACCGAGTTGCTCCGGAAGGACATGAAGTTTGTCTAGTCTGAAGCTTGTGAGAGAAGTTTTCAAGAGTTGAAGAGGCGACTAACTTCTACCCCAGTGCTGGTCTGAAGCTTTGTCGTTTATTGCGACGCATCCCGACAAGGATTGGGTTGTGTGCTTATGCAAGAAGGAAGAGTTTTAGCTTATGCCTCAAGACAGTTGAGAACACATGAGCAGAACTACCCCACCCATGACTTGGAATTAGCCGCAGTGGTGCATTCCCTCAAGATTTGGAGACATTATCTGATTGGGAATAAGTGTGAAATTTACACGGATCACAAGAGCCTGAAGTACATTTTCACCCAGTCAGACCTCAACCTTAGATAGAGAAGATGGTTGGAGTTGATCAAAGACTATGATTTGGAAATTCATTACCACCCTGGAAAGGCTAATGTGGTGGCTGATGCGCTCAGTCGTAAAGCATATTGCCATCACTTAGTCACACAAGCCCCAGAGCTGAGTGAAGAAATGAGGAAGTTGAACCTAGGGGTTGTACACCACTCTTGCAACTATAATCTTAGTGTCCATCCCGTCCTGGATGACCAGATAAAGGAGGCTCAGATGGAGGATAAAAGATTGGTATGGATTAAAGGTCGCAATAGTGAAGGCAAAGCCCCAGATTTCAGAGTAGATAAAGACGGAGTCTTGTGGTTCAAGAAGAGATTATGTGTGCTTAAGCAAGGCCATTTCCGCAAGATCATCTTGGATGAAGCCCATAACTCAGCCTATTCCATTCACCCTGGCACTAAGAAAATGTACCTGGACCTTAAGGAGAAGTATTGGTGGAATGGTATGAAGGGGGATATCGCTCGATTCGTCGCTCATTGTGATGTGTGCAAAAGAGTTAAGGCAGAGCATCAGAACCCCAGTGGATTACTCCAGCCGTTGCCGATCCCAGTATGGAAGTGGGATGAAGTTAGTATTGATTTTATCACCGGTCTACCAAGAACCCAGAGTGGTCATGACTCAGTTTGGGTGATTGTTGACCGACTCACTAAAGTGGCACACTTCATCCCAGTGCGTACCACTTATGGAGGTGATAGATTAGCCAAATTATATATTGAGCGTATTGTGAAGTTGCATGGAGTACCTAAGAGGATTGTGTCAGATAGAGGCACCCAGTTCACTTCGAGATTCTGGAGCAGGTTACATGAAGCACTTGGTACAAAGTTGGACTTCAGTTCAGCCTATCATCCTCAGACTGATGGCCAGACCAAAAGAGTTAATCAGATCCTTGAAGACATGCTAAGAGCATGTGTTCTTACTTATGGCAAAAATTGGGAAGACAGTTTGCCATATGCAGAGTTCTCTTACAACAACAGCTACCAGTCAAGCTTAAAGATGTCGCCGTTTGAAGCCCTCTATGGGAGGAAGTGTCGCACACCTCTCATGTGGACCGAAGTCGGTGACCGCATTATTGAGGGCCCAGATTTTATTAAAGAAGCAGAAGACAAGATAGCAGAAATCAAAGAGAATCTAAAGGCAGCTCAATCCCGCCAGAAAAGCTATGCCGATAAAAGAAGACGTACTCTCAGCTTCGAAGTTGGAGACTATGTGTACCTTAAAGTTTCCCCAATCCGCGGCACACAGCAGATTCCAGGTACGAGGAAAGTTGGCTCCACGTTACATTGGACCTTTCCCAATTATCAAGAAAGTGGGAGCGGTAGCCTATAAGCTTCAGTTGCCAGCAGAGATGTCAGATGTACAAGATGTATTCCATGTGTCCCAACTCAGAAAGTGCCTGCGAGTACCAGAAGAACAAGTGGCCCCAGAGACAATCAACTTGCAGGATGATCTCAAATATCAAGATGTACCAGTAAAAATTTTGGACACTGTGACGCGAAGAACCCGCAACTCAGAAGTCAGGATTTGCCGAGTTCAGTGGTGCAGGCATTCGGAAGCAGAAGCAACTTGGGAGAGAGAAGACGCGCTCCGAGCCGAGTTTCCCAGTCTCTTTAGTGGTGAAGCTGAATCTCGGGGACGAGATTCAACCTAAGTGGGGGTAGGTCTGTAACATCCCAGTTTTCATCACGATTAAGGGGGAGTGTTGAAATTTATAATGCAAACTTCTAGAAGGTTCTATAAAAATAAGGATAAACCATGGCAAAATTTTGTTCACCATGACAAGGTTCTAGAATGTTCCACAAGAATCATAAGAAGACTAGGAAGCTTGGATATTTTCTTGTCATGGTAAAATTTAGAATTTTCTAGAATTAGATATTTGTAGGGAAATTAGATATTTGTAGGGAACTTCCTAGAATGTGACATGTGTCACTCATACAAAAGGGTCTGGGCTTCATCGAAGGTTGGCTCTGCCACCCGGAAGCCAGCTTCATCTGTTGGTAGGCTCTGCCTCCCGGAAGCAAAAGGCGGCTCTGCCGTCAAAAGGACCCGGTACACTAAGTAACTAGAAGCTGACCGACTCTGAATTGAGTTGGTGTAGATCCTCAACTTAGTAGGGCCACCTCAATTTCCAACAATCACTAAAATAAAACTTATGTTCCAATTAAACTAGTAACGTAAAATAATACTAACATTATACGAGGTATTAAATAATTACTAGGCAAACTATCTTCTATGCTTGCCTTGTGTTAGTACATTCGTTCCCTCCAGTAACCAGCATACGCATGCTTGCACCTACGACAAAAATCATCTCGTCTCCATAAAAGCCTCTCGAGTCACCGTACCATGCCATAATTCCCAGACAATCATGACAGCGCCTACCTCCTTTGCCATGACTTCATCATTCCCTGGAAGCCACAGAGTACCCACACCATTGACCTTGAAAAGACCCGTCATGGCAGCACCCACCTCGCTAAAAATCGGGGTCGCTACGCACAGTGCCGCCCGAGATTTTTTCTACCGAACCGCCTCACCCGCTCGCTCCCGTGTCCCCACCTCGCCCACGCCACTACAGCGCCCTCGCCGGCTTTGCCGCCTCGACACTCGCGCCTTCAGTGCTGCCACTGTTCGCGTTGACGACGAGCTGCCGCAGCCCACGCCGTCGCCTGTCCTTGCGCAACACCGCTGCTGCTCTCCTCACCTATAAAAGGAGCAAGGCCGTGACGAGCCCCATCACCAGCCAAGCACACCGAGCCGCTTCGCTCCACTAGCTGAACCACTCCTCCCGAGCCCAGCTCACTCACGAGATGAAGTTCCAACAATTGGTCCTCTTCCTCGAGCTGTTCCGCGCCAAGATGAGATGGCAGACAGCTCTCCCGACCATTAACTCCACTAATAAAGGCCCAAAACACCCCCAGGCCGTGAGCACTTAATCCAAATCATTCTACCAATCAATACTGTAAACTCAATATCTCCTTCATATCAACTCCTTTTCACGTAACTCTTTTCCTAAACTCTCCTCAAATCATATACTATCTATTCCTCCTATTTTCATCTCCATTTAAGCTTATTGCTTGCTAGTGTTTGTTTGCCGGTTGTGCCATTTTCGCCCGTAGATCATGGAGTGACCGAGGAGGAGCCTGCCAAGGAGCCAGAAGACCCATACCATGAGTAGGAAGCCGCCGCCGCCGACGCATACGCAAGCGAAGGCAAGTTTCATCGACCCCTACGTGAGCGGTTGCATCCATGTGAGGACGTTTAGCTGTAGCCTGGGTCTAGGATCGGTTACATATACCAGTACTTGAGTGATTGAGTGTGCTCATGCATGCATCTGAGTAGTCATGCATATCCAGAGCTAAGAATAGGATACGAAGGGATCTGGCTGAGACCAGGGCAGCTGGTTGTGCTGGAGCCGGCGCTACCGTGGTGGTAGACTGGCAGGTGAGTGCTACCATGGTGGTAGGCTCGAGTTGACATGTTGAGGGATGGTTGCTGCCCTGGTGAACCATAAGGACCGAGTTGTTTTGACATCTCACCTAGCTTACTTTAGTACCACCATAGGTTCCGGTATGGGCCGGACTTAGCCTAATCCCACTGGTTAGCCTGACGGTCGCGGGTATGGTTTACGAGTATAGACCATTGGGGTCAGGGCCCAAGGGTTTATGCGGCCCGGCTGGGGCGTGACCACGGCTGGGTGTCGGCTATGTCGGTTGTCCGTTCGGGCAGCAGAGCGTGTGGGTACAGTGTACGACCTCTGCAGAGTGTATAATCCATTCGAATGGTCCGTGCCCACGGTATGGGCAGGCTACGGTGTGGTCCTGACAACTAGTGAGCTACCTATTGTGGGTTGTGTTGGGAAGGTGTTGCATACCATTAGTTGCATTGCTAATGCATTGTGCTCAATGTGCGTCGTGCATGTCATTCCCCTCCCGTAGGGTGAGGCGGAGCTTGCTGAGTACTTTTGTACTCACCCCTGTTGATTTTTCTCCAGAGGATCCTGACTTTGTGCCAGAAGACTACGAGTAGATCGTGTCCGCACCCAAGCTGATCGAGTGGAGCCGTGATGGATGAAGAGCTAGTCCTCCATGCCGTCATGCTAGTCGTTATCCTATGGTTGTTCTGTGTTGGTGTTTATTTGACTTCAGGAACAACATATCCAAAGATGACCCAAAACGGACGTTATTTGGACTGGAAGGCCTGAATCCGGCCGACCGGCATACTTTCAGTGGAATCTTGGCATGAGACTTTACCAATGTCACCTAGAGGGAGAATTCAAGCCATTTCAACGGGTTGGACCCAGAAATGTACAACTTGGATCCGGAAGGCTTGAACCCATATCCAAAAGAGAAGCCAACCTGGGTAATGGTCAAGAACACAACGTCCACCCCATCCAGGGATGATCCATGGCAAGAGAAGAATGTGTCGGTGCAACGAAGGACCGAGAGGCCGCCAGAGGTAGGCCACCCGGCCCAAGATAGGGTCGGTTGATCAGACCGCCTGAGGAACTGACACCCAGAGGAGATCAGGACCGTCCCACGGAAAGGAGGTGCCAAGTGGAGGCAGGGCCAGGCCGGCCGGCCTAGGCCAGGCCGCCCGGCCCCACTCTCTAGCCTCTGGTGTCCAGCTTTCGCGTGAAGATCAAGCACCGCCTCTTCAACTTCTTACAACCGCCGAGAACCGACCTTGGTGCACTATAAATAGAACCCCCTCACCTTACTTGTAACACACACCCTTGGAGCTTGAGTGCCTCATAGTTCAATTGTTATCTTAGTAGAATAGGGAGAGTGTGAGGTGAGAGCTTTGGCGGAAGCCGGGCTAAAGGGGCGGAGTCGAGTTCTCTCGACCTTTCCCCAACTTTGTACCCACCTCAGGGGAATTTATAATCAAGTAAGTTCCTCGCTTATCTTTAGCTTCTCGCTAGTTTTAATCTTTACTTAAGTTACTTGCTTAGTTACTTTCTTTGATCTGCGGGATCCTAAGTCTGCATAAGTAGCAAATTCTACTTATCTAAGGTTACTTTCTGCCTTAGTACACGGTAGGAGTAAGTAGCTCGATAGCTATGGGCATGGTGCCCAGGCTTGGTTAGCTATCTCGGGTTGTGTTCTAACCCACGACACCACAGTGGTAGGTGGCAAGTGGTGACAGCCTTGTCCATCCTTTGTAGTCCACCATGTTCAGGTGCTTTTATAGCAGTAGTTGCCGAAGGACGTCGGGCTCCCTTCTCATCCCTTTCTAAGCCCTTCTCTTAGGGCACTGAAGCAGATGAAGTTAGTAGTCTTTCAAGTTATCTTAGTAATTAGGATTTTATCTGAAGATAAGCCCTGTACTTTTGTACTTCTGCTCCTTGGCGGGTCTGGCTGAAACTTTCTAGACCACTAGACGAAGCTTATCGTTCCTTGGATTCGATATCCCAGGCTTACTCACCTGGTGAAAGTTACAATGGGTCTCTGTGCGCTTGCGGAGTAATTCGTTAGGCTAAGGAGTGCCAACAAGCTTTCTGGCACTGTTGCCGAGGAACGATAGCAACACTAGTACTAGAGCTTTCCAGCTATACACTTATCCATCCATCCACCTTTCCACATGGAGTTCTCTCCTAGTTATCCGGCAGTTCCATTCTACGAGTACATGGAACCGCCTCCATCCTGCCATCCCATCCTATCTGATAGTTATGAGATCTGTCCCAGTCTCGTAGCCATGGTTCGTGCATCGGCTTTCTCTGGTAGAAAGTAAGAATGCCCCTACACTCACTTGCATGAATTCGAGGAGAATTGTTCTCTCCTTAGCATACCCAGAATGAACCTGAACAACCTACGATGGAAGCTCTTTCCATTCTCTCTGACGAGAAAAATGAAAATCTGGTACAACCAGACTGCAGTGAGAGTTGGAGGAGATTGGATTCAGCTTATGGACGAGTTTTGCCTGTTCTTTTTCCCTATCCCCAAAGTGATCCCATGTCGCGTCCAACTGCTTAGTTTTGAGCAAGGGGACAGTGAATCACTTGGGGTAGCGTGGGCACAATTTATGCATCTAGCGAACTCTGGTCCCCCTCATAATATCCAAGAGGAGATGCCGATGCAACACTTTGTCTACGCCCTCAGCCCAGAAAGTGAACATTTCTTAAACCTCGTTTCCGAGGGATCTATCATGTATAAGATAGTGACTGAAGTAAAGACCATCCTAGAGAAGGTCCTTAACTCTACTCAGCACACAGACGTCTTTGACGATCCTCCCGAGCCAGCAAATCCGCCCACCGAAAGACAGCCACTCCACATCCTTTCCATTGTTTCCTCTCCACCTCCACCACGTATAGAGGAAATCACCGAACCGCCCAAGTCCTCAGATCATGAGCCACTCCTTGAAGATATGCCAATGTTCATACCAGACCTCTTCTCAGAAGTGGAGTACATCTGTAACACCCGGTTTATAAAAGGACATAAATCGAGCAATCATATACGTGCTAGGATCAAGTCACACGTATATACAATAGAATGAACAATATATCACAGCACATATCACGTAAAAAGATATAATAAACTGAGTACAAATGTTATTTATTACATTAATGACAAAATGTCTGATACAGAGTATGCGGAAGCGTAAAACATATACGATATCTCTCGTCGGAAGCTGAGCAGGGCGCCACAGGGACGTCGACTGGGAGACGAATGCCTAGAAGTCCTCATACTCCTGGTAGCTCCGGGTGAACTCCCTCGCATCGGCAGGAACTGAGCAGCAGTAGAGTATCCCCAAGAGAAAAAAGAGTAGAGTAGGCAAGAGTGAGTACACAACTTGTACTCAACAAGTATAACACAAACTATGAGCCTCTAAGGTTGGCTGACTCAACTGCATTAGCTTTTAATCTTGGCAAAATTTTATTAAAGCTATTTACTACAAGTTGATAAATTATCATAAAACCCAATTACATAGTAATTAATCAAAATTAATTGTGATACTACAGAGAACCAAACCAAACCAAACCAAACCACCCGGGGAAACCCTCCTAACCAAAGGAAGATAACCCCACTAATCAAAAGGAGGATCTGGGCCGCTCATAACCATGAGTACGGCTAGTATACCAGTTTTACACTCTGCAGAGGTTGCACATCTTTACCCACAAGTTGTGAGCTATGCTATTTGTTCATCACACTTCCTTAGGTGAGATGACTAGCAAACTCACTACGAGGCCGTTACAAAGGATCACATTGGTAAGGTGTAACCGCTAAGGATTCAGGCAATGCAACGATGGTGCCCACCTCGAGGGGGTACAAGATAACACAGACCAAGCCTCGTAGCACAGGGACCATTGAAGCTCGACCCCCCTCTTGCCCCATCGGTAAGTTACTCCCAAACCAAAATGACCTAATTAGTAAGCCAAGACCGTCCCATTCCAGTCTTGTGGTAGCGCTGTTGTCTCAGGTTGTCACTCTATGAACCGGTCCTTATGGAGAGTGGCCAACCCAGTAGTAAGCACCGTGCTGGCCCCCTAAACCATGTTTCTAACAAAACATATTTTAACAAGACGTGAGCCACTCAAACGGGCCACTCCCAGACTTAAGTCGCATGTACCATTAATCAAATTAATTAAAAAGGACCATTATGTGTGTTATAGCACGGCACCTAGCACAACTAACCAAAATGCAACCCAAGGGATATATAAAGGATATAAAGTGGCTAGGAAAGTCCTTATAGGTATATAGTATTAAAATGCAGTATGAAAATATATTTAAAAGTGATAGGTGTTGTTCATGTTATACTTGCCTTCCTCAAACTACTCCTACTACTGCTCAAACTGATCTGAAAATGGATGCTCCGGGTACTGGTACTGGGGCTCCTCTAGTAGGTCAATGTCTACTCACGAACACATGGCCAAAAACAAGTCCAGCACATACACATACATGCAAACAAAGGCAAACACTAAGAAACAGTACAACAATACATTAAAACAGCAATAAAACTAATCTAGAACTATTCTACGTGTTACAACGATCGCGTGGACATAAAGAACACCTAAAACGGAGCTAGAACGCGAAAACTAGGCCCAAAACAAGGTTCAGGGACTAAACTACAAGAAAACAGGGTTTCTAGGGGCTTCTGCGCAAAAACTAGGGACTAAAACATAATTAAACTATAGATCCAGGGGCTAACGCACAAAACTGCACGTCCAGGGACAGCGGGTTCAATTTCTGGAGAGCTCAGGGTTTAAAACGTAAAAGCAGGGGCTTAACTGGAATTACTTTTTGAACTAGGATGGACTGCGGGTTGATTTCCAGAAAACCTAGGGGCTCTTTAGCAAAAGTACCAGTAAACCGGTATGCTTGTTCTAATGTGGGCCGTTTCCTCAGATCTGACGGCCCAGATCAGATTGGCGCGTGGGGCGGCGGCAGAAGGACGTCGGAGACCAAGCTCCGCGGCGGCGTTGCGCGGGAGCTCGTCGGACTTGGCCAAACTTGGCCGTCCGGGGGTCAAATCGACCCGTATTTGGGTCTGGGGTGCTCGGCACGGTACGCGTAATTCACCTGGAGGCTCGGTTGAGCTCGACAGGGCTCTGGACGACGCGGGCACGGGCGGTGGCGGTTCTGTGCGGCGGTGCCCCACGGCGTGTAGGTGCTGGGTGGCTCTGGGGCTCAGATTTGGGCGTAACAGAGTGCGCGTGCGTGCGCAAGGCCAACACAACCCAAACAAGGATCGCGAGGTGCTGTGCCATGCTGCAGTGGTGTCCGCCATGGCAGATCCGCGGTGAGGGTCGCCGGTGACTGGCGTCCATCCACTAGAGTGGCTTACGTGCCTAGGTAACGGGCGCATAAGGTAGAGGGGGCAGGGGAGATGCTCACCGGGGCTTGGATCAGGTTGGAACGCGGCGCAGGGTTGTCGGCGTCGAGCCCCTGCGGTGGCGCTGGGGCGGTGCTCGCGGAGGAGGGCGCTGCAGAGGGAGTCCGGGCGCCTGGACTCCACGGATCGACGTGTCGTACTCCTGCGAAGCCGGTGGGGGGATCAGCGTGACCGGAGCGGCACCGGCGGGGCCAAGAGCTCGGGAGGAGTCCTAGGGCTACGGCGAAGCAGTTGCGGTGTCTTGCAGGGGTGGAGGTGCAGCGTGGTGGCGGTTCCACGGCGGCGCAGAGCTTCGGCGTGGTGGAGCAAGGCGGGGTGGCGCTAGGGTGCAAAGGCGGCGGTGGCGTGGGGGCTGGGTTTCCTGGGGGTCGCGGGGTGGTTTAAAGGGGGCTGGCCGAGGATCTCGGCGTGCGGGCCAGGAAGGAAAGGCCGCGGGGATAATGGCCGTGGATCGCGGCCAGTTTCTATTGCGCGGGCGAGGAACGCGGGAGGAGGAGGGCGAAGCTGACCGGTGGGGACGGGCTATCGGTGGGAGCGCAGGTGAGAGCGGGCTGAGCGGGGTGACGCGCACGTGTCGCGGCTGGCTTGTGGGCCTGGGCGGGAGCGATGCGTCGCGCGGAGTGGAGCGGGCCACGCGGGGTCTGCGGGAGGCCGGCGCACTGGGCTGGGCCGATGCCAGGGTGAGGGAGGGAGGTCGCGGCTGGGCCCGGGGAGAGAAGGGAACTGGGCCGCTGGTGAGAGGGAGAGGAAAGAGAGGAGGAGGGCCGGCTGGGCTGGGCCAGAGCGGGGTTTGCTGGGCCAGGAGGGGAGGGGGAAAGCTGGGCTGGATTGGGTTTTTCTATTTTTCTGGGTTTTCTCTTCTTTTCTTTTTCAAATTTGAATTCAAACCCTAGCACTCAAACAAGTAAAACAATGCGCCAGCATGAATGCACAAACAAGTTAGCCCTAAAATAAATTTTAATTACTTGTGGAACAAAAATTAGATTAAATGCAAGAGTAAGCAAATTAAATCCTAGAAAATTAAATAAAGCCAACTAAATTTATTATTAAATAGGAAATTTAAATTAGGGTGTTACAACATCGAACTCGGCCATGTTTCTAACATGCCGAAGGAACATAAGTGCATTTGCTCACGACCTGAGGCATTTGTTCCCGAACCTACCTCGCAGATCGAGGGTGTTTCTGCAATTATGAGCCAGGAATGGATAGAAGAAGCAGAATCATGCGGTAGTATCATCCAGATCTACCATAACCCGAGAATTCTCTTCTGCGCTATTGGGGACACTTATCCGCAAGAGATCTTTTACGACCCAAAGGTCAGGGTGAACGTGATGTCTAGAACTCTGGCAGATCACATCTCTCCCGAGCAGCCCCTGACCTTGTCTCATAAGCACCTGAGGTGGATCGATGGCCAGATCGTGGAATGTCACGGTATTCTCCGAGTTGTTCCCCTCATGATGGGAAACAACAGGATTTACCTAGACTTCCACATCTTCAATATCCCTAAAGGTGTTAGAGTTCATCTTGGTCAGAAGGCCAATAGAGCCTCTTATCAACCCCAACAGAGACCGAGCCACGCTCGAGGTTATGGTTGGTAGAGAAATTATCCCGGTCAGCTTAGTGCGTTCTTGCAACACCATTGCGGAAGCTAGACCGGAGCAAGACCCACTTGAAGAGGTTGTGTGCACCATCCAGGAAGGGCTAACTCAACCCTCCCTCGATGACGTTGTAACTCATTCCACCGAGGAGCTAGAACCGGACAACCAGAGTAAGCTTGATGGAGAGGAGCCACCACAACCTTCTCTCCCAGAGCTAAAGCCGCTGGCCCCTGGATTGAAGTATGCCTTTCTTCACAACAACAGAGCCATGCCATTCGTCATCAGCGACAAGCTGACAGAGAGTGGGACTCGGCGGCTCTTTGCAGTCCTAGAGAAGTACCGATCCGTCATTGTGTACTCTCTGCAGGACTTGAAGGGGATCAGCCCCAATCTGTGTGTGACACCTCTGGTGTCAGTTTAACCAAAGCCAGGCAATTAACATAACTTCACACACAAATGAGCTAAGAAAACTTAAATAAGAACCCTATATCTAGTTTTTGCAAACTTGTGTGTAAATGTATGAGTGCATGTGTTTGAGTGCTATGTGCTTGAAAAATAATTTTTGGTGCACTTTTAAACTTGACTTGACATGAGTGGGAATAAGGCACTCAAATACATCTTTCATAATGATCTATAAACTTTCTATGCAAATCAATTTCAAACTGGAAGACCATCACATGAAATGGTTAATGGAACCATTCATGATTTGTGAAGATCTGCTAGTTCAAACAAAATAATAAAATGAGGCCACAAATAATCAACGCACAAGTAGTTTAAAATCTTGAAATTTCTTTAAGGAAAAGAAGACATAAAGCATACTTACTTCGGAGGTCTAGTAAGAAAATATTTAGTTCTTCCTTAAATGACAAATTGGAGTTGTGAACAAACTGAAATTTTGAACAAGGGACCATAAACATTCCTTTAGCACATAATAATAATAAATATTTATAGTAAACAAGAATGCATCCTTGTATATGAGTATGTGTGGATATAAAACTTGTTCCTTTAATATTCTTGAACTTTCATGCTCAACTTGTCATAAAAATGTAGAATAAAGACACACTCATATTTTTTTGGGGCACATAGTTTAATTTAAAAAGACTTTTGCTATTTCAAAATTTAAACATTCAAATAAACAAGAGTTCTATTTCTAGTGTTAAGGAAGTCAAAATAACTTCAAACCAATGCAAAGAAGCCTATGAAAATGAATAGACATATTCACCATGTCATGTTAAACAAAAACCTAGTTGAAGCCTAGGAGTAAAAGTGCCAAAATTCACATGAAATGATAAGTACTTTAGATGGAAGTTTTTGAAATAATTAAATAAATCTCAAACCATTGCTCGAATGAAAAAGTGCATAACACGAAAGTTGTAGATCTCGAAAAACTGAGCAAAAGTGGTATTCAACACTTTTTCATTTGGACACAAGAAGAAGGACAAGAATTGAATTTACAGAACTGGTTTTTAGATTTCGAGAAAATTACAAAACTGCCACTGACCGCTTCTCCTACCTCTTGCCTCCTGCACCACGCCTACGGCGGCGCTGTACGCCGCCGGCGCCACCTGGCCGCCCACGCGTCGCACCCCGGCCCAAACCGCCCTCGAGCGCCCATGGTTTGCCCCCTGGCCTGTCCCCTCTGGCTGCACGGGCGAGAGGCACGCGTCCCCGACCCCCTGGAAGGCCGCCACGACCTCCCGTGCCATGCAACGCCGACTGTCACCGTGTTCCGGACCTCGACCAGGCCGGTTCGACCTCCTCCAGGAGCCCCAAACCTTTGCCACTAAGCGTACTCCCCTATAAATTGGAGCCGCAGGTCGACGTCGCGCGCGAGACCTCCGTCCCTGTCCGCCTCGTCAGAGCCGCCGGCAAGCTGAGCTCGTCGCGGACCAGCTGCCCCAGCCCCACATTACCCGGACCGGCAACACCACCACCCTCCCAGACCTCTACCGAAGCTCTACGACCCGGCCACCCAGCCCTACGGCTAGCAGAGTGCCGCCGTGCCAGAGCAGACCCGCCGCCGTACACCCCTCTCCGTGGAGCCGCCGCTGCGGACCACCTCCGCTCGACCCAAGACCACCGGAAGGTAGCACTCGAGCCCCTCTCCATTTTCCCCCACTTTCCCCTCACCTGCCGGCCAACCCCATCACTGGGAAACGCCGCGCCCTTCCCTGCTCTGTTCTGAGACGTCCGCCAGGGACTTCCCCTGAGAAGAAACAAAAATCCAGGGGCCTAAGTGAAAAACGTACATGAACACTAGAATCAAAAGCTGCAAACTTGTAAAATACACATAAAATCATAGAAAAATCAGAAAAATATAAACTCAACTGTTATGTTATCCTTAGAACAAGAACTACAACTTTTGTTACAGTCACATGTTCATATTTTGCTCACATTTTAATCTAAGAAAAAGACTAGTTTAAATGGCACATAAATGTTCTAGGAGTATGGTTCAGTAACTATGCTTGATTTTTGGGTATGTTGAACTTAGTACTGTTAGAAGAACCTGGTAAAAATATGAACTCAGTTTGAAATCATTTACTTGCTCAAATGATCAAGATTCCTAGATCTACTAGTGAACTTCACATATTAATTCTGGTAGGAGTAGACATGATTTAGTTATGAAACTTTTTCTATAAGAACATGGGACTGAATCCTTGCTGTTGTACAAGTTTGGGAAATGTTAGATCTAGTTTGCTATATATTATGTTTATTGCTTGTTTTATGAACTTAATCCATGATATATAGTTCCTGTTCTTAGAAAAAATCTAGGTTTAATTTGGAACTTCGATTTAGTCTTTTAACTATGCCTAAAAAGTTTGAGCTACAGTTACTGAGTTTTACTTTAGTTAAAAATCATGCTTAGTATCTCATGGTTAGATTTACGATTTTTGTTCTGAGTAAACTAGGCTGTATCTGATCATGATTTTTGGACATATTCTTAGTTAGAGTACATGCTCGCTATAATAAAAAGTTCACATGCAGTACTCATCAAATGAACTTTGAAAAATTATGCTAACTCATGTTAAGTTAAATGCATAACTAATTTATCTGGCTGATTTGAAGCTTGATAATTTTTATGGAATATGATTAGCTCATGACTAGACTCTGGTAAAAATTTGAGAACCATATCCCTAGTATAACTCTCTGTATAATTAATCTTATTTAATAGCTTGCTAAATTTGTTCATTTTGTCACCTCTGCTGTATAAGTGAATCAAATCTGGAAAAATTACAGTAATGAGTAGATGCTATTTAAATGCTCCCGTAAAATTTGTAGCACTAGAAACCATGTTAAACGTTCTGTGAGAAAAGGTGAAGCAACTAGAGTAATCTACTTAGATGAATTGTTATGGTTAAGTGCTTTATGATTAGATGCTGAAATTTATGCCATAGATGCTAGAGTATATGATCTATGTTACATTAATTTTTCATCACTAGCTCATGAGTAAATTTGTTGTTATGAAATAGTGAAAGCATGCTATGTTTTAATGATAAAAATGAAAACCAAACCACACAGCTCTTTTATGAAGTAAAGTGAATTTAAGAACTACTCTATAAATGATTGCCCAGAAAATAAAGTTAATTAAGACCACCACAACAAACACATGCTATACTGGACTATAACTTTATAGTGAAGGAAAGAAATATGTTTATATCATGTTGTAACAATATCATTTCTGCATGCATATAGAAACGGTAAATCTACTCGACGGTGATTACGAATTGGTGCCCGCGAATACTACCACTCCGGAGAGTGTCTCTCTTAATTATACTGACTTGAATCAAGACCCGAACCAATGTTCGGAAGAGACCAAGGCTACTTTTGAACAGTGCCCAAGAAGGCAAGCCCCGGTGCATAATCCCATTATTTTACGCTTTATATTCATCTTACTATTTGTATATGTTGTAATAATTTTATTGCGTATTTATGTTTTCTAGGAGTTGATCGAAAACCTTAGGTGCATGATCCCTAGGTACCCATGTTTGTTATCCGGATCTTTTTCTCGACTAGTTGCCCCGCTAACTAGGTATGGTAGAAGTCGAGGGGTTTCCTGCCTCTTGCGAGCAAATAGGAATTTTACTGACTTTAATTCCTGCTGAAATATAAGAACAACGGGCGGGGTTGTGTAGTTGTGATACCCCGCTGGTATAGTCAAAATGGTTAAGGTTGCGGTGTGTGGCTCATTTCGTTAAGCGTTTGAAAGTACTAGCCACATACCGAGAAATATGGTAATCGGTAAGCTTAAGTACCTGATTGGACCAGCGAGTGGAACAATCTTGCACCCTCTTGGTAGAAGTAGGTTTATTTTTTGTCCGGACGTACGGGTGCAGAGACGTCGGGCTCTGTAGTCGGGGAGGGTGTTCCGGATCCACGGACTGAAAAGAAAGGGGAAATGTTGTGTGGGTGACTTGGTTCCCATACGTGTGGTCTAGGTTCCCCTGGCCAGGTTGAAATTCGATTTGGAATCGTCCGCCTCTCACGGCATGAGATTGCTTAATGTTTTCGATCACACAGAGTAACAAGTGGAACATGATGATGATAATACTATTGGTTGATTAAATGATTGCTCTACCATGTTTGTGTAGAGTGAGATGCAAACTTAGAATGGTTAATCTAACTAGAAGATGGCTAGATAAAATCTGAAAAATAAGGACCAACTCTTAGTGGCATTTTTGGCAAAATAAACCCCACCAACCAAAAAGCCTTGCATGTCTAGTTATCGGACTATGTTATATCCTGTGACGGGTCAGTCTTGCTGAGTATTAGTATACTCAGCCTTGCTTGTGGCACTGTTTTTCAGGTACTAACTTCGAAGATCTGTTCGCGAGTCTTACTTGGCCGTGTACCTTGCCTCCGGGCTGGTCTGTTGAGTGGGATGGCCCTTCAGCTAGTGCTGACCACCCTCCTGCTGAGTGACATGTTTTGTATGGGCTTTATCGATACGTCACTTTCTTTCGTTAGATATTTTATTGATTCCGCTGAGACTATGACACATGAATAATTTGTGTAGTTTGGAACTCTGTAGTACTTCGCTACTCTGAACATGATTTGTAATAAATTTCCTTTCCACTGCAATAACTCTGAGATGTATGAAATGTTATGTATTGTAATCTCTGGGCTCACCTTCGTGTGAGTGTTGTTTGCTGATCCTGGAATAGCGTGGCTTTTATCGAGGCTTCACTCGAGGAACTACCGGTGAGTGCCAATTTGGGTCAGAGTTGCTTAGCAACAAAGATCAGTGCACCCGGGCCCAGTAGTTTTGGGTGGTTCCGCCACACTGTGTACCCGTCGCATCCCTATGGAACCGGACCATAAGCCATCAAGAGAGTACCAACGGCGGCTTAATGATGCGATGAGGGAGGTAGTCAAGAAAGAGGTTCTGAAGTTACTGCACAGAGGTATCATATACCCCATACAAGATAGTGAATGGGTTAGCCTAGTTCATGTAGTCCCAAAGAAGGGAGGCAAGACAGTGGTCCAGAATGAGAGAAATGAGCTCATACCTCAGAGGACCGTTACTGGTTGGCGAATGTGCATCGACTACCGGATGCTTAACAAAGCTACCTAGGAAGATCACTTCCCACTCCCCTTCATTGACGAGATGCTTGAATGGTTGGCCAAGCATTCCTCTTTCTGTTACCTTGATGGCTATTGTAGTTATCATCAGATTCCTATCCATCTTGATGACCGGAATAAGACTACCTTCGCTTGCCCGTACGGCATGTTCGCCTACTGGCGAATGTCGTTTGGTCTTTACAGCGCACCCGCTTCTTTTCAGCGGTGTATGATGGCAATCTTCTCTGACCTGATTGAGAACATCATGGAAGTTTTCATGGATTATTTCTTGGTCTATGGAAAGAGTTTTGACGAATGCCTTGAGAACTTGGATAAAGTTCTCAAGAGGTGTCAAGACATGCACTTGGTCCTTAATTGGGAAAAGTGCCATTTCATGGTCATAGAAGGGATTGTCCTTGGACATAGAGTGTCTGAAAGAGGGATAGAAGTGTATAGGGCAAAGATAGAGGCAATCGAGCAGTTGTCACCCCCGACGAATGTCAAAGGGGTGATAAGTTTTCTGGGCCATGCTGGCTTTTACCGGAGATTCATCAAGGATTTCTCCCGAATAGCCCGACCCTTGACAAATCTCCTTGCCAAGGATGCCCCTTTCAACTTCGATGACGATTGCCTCCTAGCCTTCTATACCCTCAAGAAGACACTCGTTACCGCACCCATCATACAACCACCTGATTGGAGTCTTCCTTTCGAGATCATGTGCGACACTAGCAACTATGCTGTCGGAGCAGTGCTCGGTCAGTGCAAGGATAAGCAGCACTATGCCATATCTTATGCCAGTAAGACACTGACCGGCCCTTAGCTCAACTACGCCACAACGGAGAAGCAACTTTTGGCTGTGATTTTTGCCATGGACAAGTTCAAATCCTACTTGGTTGGAGCTAAAGTGATAGTGTACACGAATCATGTTGCACTCAAGTACCTACTTACCAAGAAGGATGCCAAGCCATTACTCATCTGTTGGATTCTGCTCCTTCAAGAGATCGATCTCGAAATCAGGGATAAGACAGGAGCAGACAATTGTGTGGCTGATCATCTCTCCCGAATGCAAATCCAAGGATCGGACCATCCGATCAATGATTATCAGAGAGATGATACTCTCCTGAAGGTCACTGCATCCAGTCCATGGTATTCCAACCTAGTGAACTTCATGGTGACTGGATACATACCTCCAGGAGAAGACAAGAAGAGGCTAATTCACCTCAGCAGATTTCACCTTTGGGACGACCCCTATCTGTTCAAAATTTGTGCTGATGGTTTACTCTACCGCTGTATCCTGCTCTGTGAGACCCGGAAAATTCTAGAGCGTTGTCACCCCTCGCCTTATGGAGGACACTACGGAGCATTCTGTACCCATGCAAAAGTTCGGCAGAGTGGATTCTTCTGGCCAAACATGTATGGAGATGCTAAGGAATTTGTCCAGTGTTGCCCAAGATGTCAGAAGCACGGGAATATCAATTCCCGAGATGCTATGCCCTTGAAGAGCAATCTTCAAGTGGAAATTTTCGACGTATGGGGAGTTGACTTCATGGGTCCCTTCCCTATGTCAGAGCAGTGCGAGTACATCTTGGTGGCTGTGGACTACATGTCCAAATGGGTAGAACCACTTCCTTGCGTTGCGGCTGACTCTAGGAGCTCTGTTGGTATTTCTTAACTCTCACAGAGGAATCCACAAGCGCACGGAAATACCATTGTAGCACTTCACCCGGGAGTATTCAGGGTATCGTATTTTCCACAGGGAACGGCAGTGTAACTATCTTCTAACTAGATTACCCTGAGAAGAAAGAGATAGAGAGGTCTTAGGGCAGTGTGGTTCTATTCTAACGGTGGGTTCAAGAAGGTTACACTCTTGTTATCAATCATTCACTTCGGGCACCGGTCTGACCCTGGTCTGCTAAGGACCTCCAGCTATTGCATTACTACCGAACCCGAACATCGGGGACTTCGCTAAATGCAACAACTGCTGTTACGCCGAACGAATTGGGCTGTCACCTCCTGCCATCTTCCCCTTTCACACCATGGAGCTCGGAGCAAACAAAGGTAATCCAAGGCCCAGACACCACATCTATGCCTTCGACTACTACTCTAGAGTTGCGCAGGGTTATCCAGTCTCTATCAGGGGCCCTCCTCTAGAGCATTCGTTACTAGAATGAATGATAGATCCCGTAAATAAATGAGAATAAAAGAATAACTTGACTTAAACTCACCGAATAGAAGAACCCGGATATGTACTCCAAATGTACCGTATCCGTCAAGGTACAAGCCGAAGATATGCCGACAAGTCCGGCTCTTCTCCGCACTCTTCCTCACACACTCCCTAGGCTAAGATACCAGTGGAACCTCTCTACTCTATCTCCCTCACATGAGAGCGAGTGAATTGGAATGAAATGATGTGTGTGATGACCTTGGAGAGGGAGTGGGAGGCCCCTTTTATACCATCCAAGGTTGGTTCCCGCCATATGCTTACATGGAAGGTGATCAGGAGGAGTACGGGGCACACCACGTTGAAGTGCACCTGGACGGGATGCCGTCTAGGTGCGGCCGACCCCTATGGTCAGCGGGCCCCACATGGCAGCCGGTCATCCTCATCCTTCTCCGAGACACTGACATGTGGCCCCTGATCTTATCCTCGGGGTGCATTAGCTTTGGCCCACCCGTTTTCTCTTATTTTGTGGGCCCACCTTGTAAGTGACACACTAGCATTGCGATCTTCTTTGTGTTTATGTGTGTGTTCACTTGTGTTTTGCCCCTAATGCAACTATGGGTGCCTGCAGATCATGAATCACCAAAACTCGTGGAATTGATTAGTCATAAGCCCTATAACTAAGTTTGGTTTTTAGAATTTTATAGAAAACTGCAGGGGTTGACGGTCAATTTTAGGACTTAAGGACCATCAACAACACTCCCACACTTAGTCCTTTGCTTGTTCTCGAGTAAAGGCATGAGGACTAAGGTGGATGCCACTCCTTGAAAGCAACCTGCATACAAGTTATTCCAAGATCCATCTGAAACCTGTGAATTTATGAGTGGCTACCATGCTTATCTTGGGTAATTGAAAAACAGAACGACTTTGTTCTCAGGTTCCTAGCTCTTCCAGCTTATTAGTTTTAAGGTTTTGATTTTCGAAAACAAAAGGATAGCTTTGCTTCTCAAATTTGTTTTTCTCTCAAGTCACTCTTTATGTTCTATATCCTCACCAAGGCAAAGTTGTTGCCCCTTTTCTTCCTACCAGCTAATCAGGCTTATCTGGAGCTCTAGGTAGGGAAAGAGTGGCATGTTTGCTTTGCCTGTGTTGTTAAGTCAAAAAACATGATCCAAGTAGAAACAAGCCATACAACCTGCTCAAGAGGTGCAAGTGTGTGGAGTATTTTTAAGTGGAAAGTGAACTCCTTTGCATGATCCATCTTTCTCCCTTATTTATTTTTGGACATGGGCTATCTCTCTCTCTCTCTCTCAAGCCTTGTGGGCATGTGGCATACCTTCGTTGGGCATGCATCTTTTACACATTTTTTTAGACATGCTCTTTCAATCATGTGGCACACCTTCTTTTTGTGTGCATCTTTTTATTTCTTTTTGCATAGCTCATGTCTTTGTTGGAAACTTTGGAGAAAGTGGTCATGGAACATGGAGTTTTATTCTGTGGATATGTGGATGAAAATATATTGCTATCTTTCAGTGTAGAAGTATAGCATGTGTATGTGCTCTTGATCATGAGAGTATGACGAATTTCTATCAAGGGTCTAAGAATTTGACAAAACTGAAAGCAAAGTCAAACTGCGTATGAAGGTTTAAACATGAAGATATAACTTTGGCTTTGGCAGGAATTTAAATTAATTTAAGGAGACAAGCTATTTAATTATTTTTGAATTTTGTAAAAGAAAACAAAATGCTTTGCATCGAAGATCATAGTTCCATCAAACTTAGTCATATCATATTAATCAATAACTTAGAAAGCATGGGGTCCCTATATGAATTTTTATTATTTCACAAGATTCAAAGGAAATAAGGAATAAAGAGTATGCAAGTTTTATTCTTGGAAGCATAAGGATTTTGGCAAATTTTAATTAAACAGGAACCTCTGAGTTAAATTTTGAAATATGCAGGGGGGAGAAGAAGTTTAGAAGCCCAAACCGTGCAAATGGAGATGGATGGAGCTGAGTGGGCCCCACTAGGGCCCGGCCGACCTGTGGGGTCGGCTGCCCCCTTAGTGGGCCCACTTGGCCTCATCTGTCGTGTGCTGGTCGTGTCGAGTTTGTGTTGACTGTGTAGGACGTGCATCTCCCCCACACTTGTTTATGTACCTGTAATCTTAGTCGACACAAAGGAAACTCTGCCGGTTTGAATCCCGGGGAGTTTAACAATTATTCACTCAAATTGAAATAGGGCACTTATTACAAAATTGGCAGGGAAATGCTGAAAGTAAATGACGGGGGTGTAAACCCGGGACCCGTAATGGGTTCGACTCGTATAAATAGTAGCCCAGTAGGTCTCCTGGGCCGGACGCGGCGCGGCCCACCAACCGGCGTGGGCCATCTTCCTTCGGAAGCCGGCAAAGCCGGGAGCCCGACCTCTCGGGACATTTGGAGGCTCCCCGACCAGGCGCCCCGGGTCAGAGCCATGCCGGATGACCCGGGCCGTGCGCTCCAAGAATGCCTCTCCCCCTGAAAGGAGTGCCGGTCAAACCAGGCCCCCGTACAGGCTCCATGACGCCTGCTCTCCTTATCCCGCGGCATCGACATAGGCTATAGGGCAATCTGATAGGTGGACAGCGCCGCCCATGCGGGCCCCGCGACACTACGGCAGAGGGCATCAATGGACGGCGCCTCCCGCGCCGTGATGATGGTCACACATGCGCACCACTCCATTACGCCAGCGAGTGTGACCGGACGCCCCCAGCCTGACCTCGGTAAGGCACCCCTCACTCACTGTGCTGTCCTACTGGTAGAGGCTACACAAGACGTGAGGTAGCCCTGCAGATAAGGGACATAGGCTCAAACGGATAAGATTGGAGATGATCTGTAACACCCTAATTTAATTTTCCTATTTAATAATAAATTTAATTGGCTTTGTTTAATTTTCTAAGGTTTATTATGTTTAGTCTTGCATTTAATCTAATTTTCTCTCACAAGTAATTAAAATTTATCTAAGTTTAAATTTTGTTGTTGCATTCATGCTGGTGCATGTTTTATCTTGCTTGATTGCATAGGGGTTTGAATTCAAATTTCATTTGAATTCAAATAGTTTGAGTAGTGTTGGAAATAGGAAAGAGAAAAGAAATAGAAGAGGATGAAACCCAATCCCAGGAAGCCCACCAACTCAACCCAGCCCAAACTACCAAACCCCAGCCAGCCCAACCCGGCGGCCCACTCTCTCCCTCTCCTCCCCGCAGCCCAGCCCGCCTCCTACTCCTTCACACAGCCCAGCAGCACAAACCTGTGCTCGGCCCGACCCGCTCCCACCTCCCTTCAAGCCACGGCTTCCCTCTCCCTCCGGCCCAGAGCGCTCGCGCGCGGCCCACTACTTCCCCGCGCCCCCACTCGGGCCAGCCCGGCGTCCCTCACCCCGCGCGGGCCCAGTAGCCAGCACCCGCTCATCAGTGGCCTCCCCTTCCCTTCCTTTCTCCCTTCAGTGCCACACCGCGTCCGAGATAGCCGGCGAAACGGCCGGGGAACCCCTCCCTCAGGCCCGCACGCCGAGATCCCCGACATCCCCTCTTTAAATGCCCGTGGAACCCCTGCACTCTCCTCTCATCCGCAGCCGCCACCCCTAAACCCTAGCTCGCAGCTTCCCCTTGCTCCGCCGCGCAGAGTCCTCTGCGCCGCCGCGGCCACGCCGCTCCGCCGCACCGGAGCCCCGGCCAAGCCGCGCAGCAGCACCGCCTCGCCGCCTGGAAGCTCTCCGAGGCATCCTCCCTCAACCCCAGCCCTGCATGCGCCGGGATTTCCCGGGAGCGCCGCCGCGGGTAAGTCTACCCGCCGCCACGATTCTTTGCTGCCGACGATCCCCGACCTCCCCTGACCTTTGGATAATCTCCGCAGCACGACCCCGCACCTCCTCGACGGATCCACGAACCCGGAGACGCCCTGCATCGACTCCTCCGCGAGCTCCGCCCCACCTCCGCCGCCGGTCCTCGCCCTCGGTGAGCACCCCAGGGCCTCTCTTGTCTGCTTGCGCTAGGTAGCTCGGCCTGTAGGCCGCTCTAGTGTCTGGAACACCACGCGTAGTGTAGAGCCGCCGCCGCCTTTGCCCTCACCACCCAGGGCCTTGCCGAGCCCAGCCAAAGCCCTAGGTGGACCACGCGTACCACGCCGAGCACCCCAGACTCAAATCCGAGTCGAATTGACCCCTGGGGCGCCAGATTGGCCAACCCCGATGACCCCCTGCCGCGGAGCAGAGCTCCGGCGACCTACCGCCGCCGCTCCCGCGTGCAAAGCACCTGAACCATCCGATCAGAAGCCAGCGGCCAAGATTAGATCAGCTTACCCCCTTTGATCCAAACCGTTAGATCTAGATCCAACGGCCGAATGTCACCCATACCGCTTCGGCCTGGAAATGTTTCTAAAGAGCCCCTGCGTTTTGCTAAAATAAACCCGCGGTCCAATATAGTGTAAAAGTATTTACAGTTAGGCCCAGTTTTTAGCGTTTTAACCCCTGAGTTTTCCCAGATTAGAACCCGCCATCCAGACGTGCTATTTTTGCACGTTAGACCCTAGAACTAAGGTTTAATTATGTTTAAGCCCTCGGTTTTTGCAGAAAACCCCCAGAAACTCTATTTTTCTTACAGTTAAGCCCCTAGATCTTATTTTAAGCCTAGTTTTCGCTTTCTAGCTCCGTATTAGGCGTTCTTTATGTCCACGCGATCGTTGTAACGCGTAGAACAGTTCTAGCTTAGTTTTGTTTGATGTTTTTATGTATTGTTGTTCTGTTTCTTAGTGTTTGCCTTTGTTTGCATGCATGTGTATGTGCTGGACTTGTTTTGGCGTTGCGATCGTGAGTAGACGTTGATCCATCTGAGGAGTACCGGGAGCCATCTTCAGAGTAGTTTGAGCAGCAGGAGAACATTGAGGAAGGCAAGTATAACATGAACAACACCCATCACCATTAAATACAATTTCATACTGCATTTTAATACTATATGCCTATATGGACTTTCCTAGCCACTTTATATCTTTTATATATATCCCTTGGGTTGCATTTTGGTTAGTTGTGCTAGGTGCCGTGCTATAACACACTTGGTCCTTTTTAATTAATTTGATTAATGGTATATGCAACTTAATTCTGGGAGTGGCCCGCTTGAGTGGCTCACGTCTCGTTAAAAAGTAGTTTTTCTAGAAACATGGTTTAGGGGGCCAGCACGGTGCTTAGTGCTTGGTTGGCCACTCTCCATAAGGACCGGTTCATAGAGTGACAACCTGGGACAACAGCGCTACCACAAGACTGGAATGGGATGGTCTTGGCGTAATAATTAGGTCTTTTTGTTTTGGAGTAACTTACCTGCGGGGTAGGGGAGGTAAGCTGCAATGGTCCCTGCTCCTCCGGCTTGGTCTGTGCACCTATGTCTTGTACCCCCATGAGGTGGGCCCCATCGTCGCCGATCCACCCTTGCGGTTACTCCTTACCAACGAGATTCTTTGTAAAGGCCTTGTAGTGTTCCCCAGGTGGATGGTTCGTTTTGGTTCTCAGTAGTATCATAATTAATTTTGATTAATTACTATGTGTAACACCCGGTTTATAAAAGGACATAAACCAAGCAATCATATACGTGCCAGGATCAAGTCACACGTATATACAACAGAATGAACAGTATATCACAGCACATATCATGTAAAAAGACATAATAAAGCGAGTACGAAAGTTATTTATTATATTAATGACAAAATGTCTGATACAGCGGAAGCGTAGAATACATATACGAAGTCTCTCGGAAGCTGGGCGCCACAGGGACGTCGACTGGGAGATGAACACCTAGAAGTCCTCATAGTCCTGGTAGCGCTGAGTGAACTCCCTCGCGTCGGCAGGAACTGAGCAGCAGTAGAGTATCCCCAAGAGGAAAAAGAGTAGAATAGGCAAGGGTGAGTACACAACTTGTACTCAACAAGTATAACACAAACTATGAGGCTCTAAGGTTGGCTGACTCAACTGCATTAGCTTTTAAGTCTTGGCAAAATTTTATTAAAGCTATTTACTACAAGTGGATGAATTACCATATACCCAGTTACATAGTAATTAACCAAAATTAATCATGTTACTACTGAGAACCAAACCGAACCAAGCCACCCGGGGAAACCTGCCTCGTCAAAGGAAGATAACCCCACTAATCAAAAGGAGGATCTGGGCCGCTCATGACCGTGAGCACGGCTAGTATACCAGTTTTACACTCTGCAGAGGTTGCACATCTTTACCCACAAGTCGTGAGCTACGCTAGTTGTTCATCGCACTTCCTTAGGTGAGATGACTAGCAAATTCACTACGAGGCCGTTACAAAGGATCACGTTGGTAAGGTGTAACCGCTAAGGAATCAGGCTCCGCAACGATGGTGACCACCTCGAGGGGTACACAGACCAAGCCTCATAGCCTGGGGACCATTGAAGCTCACCACCCCTCCTGCCCCGTCGGTAAGTTACTCCCGAACCAAAATGACCTAATTAGTAAGCAAAGACCGTCCCATTCCAGTCTTGTGGTAGAGCTGTTGTCCCAGGTTGTCGCTCTATGAACCGGTCCTTATGGAGAGTGGCCAAGCAGGCTGTAAGCACCGTGCTGCCCCCCTAAACTATGTTTCTTACAAAAACCAATTTAAACGAGACGTGAGTCCCTCAAACGGGCTACTCTCAGAATTAAGTTGCATGTACCATTAACCAAATTAATTAAAAAGGACCAAGTGTGTTATAGCGCAGCACCTAGCACAACTAACCAAAATTCAACCCAAAGGATATATATAAAGGATATAAAGTGGCTAGGAAAATCCTTATAGGCATACAGTATTAAAATGCAGTATGAAATTGTAATTAAAGGTGATAGGTGGTGTTCACGTTATACTTTCCTTCCTCAAACTGTTCCTGCTGCTTGAACTGCTCAGAAGATGGCTCCTGGTACTGGTACTGGGGCTCCTCCGGTAGCTCAACGTCTACTCACGATCGCAACGTCAAAACAAGTCCAGCACATACACATACATGCAAATAAAGGCAAACACTAAGAAACAGTACAACAATACATGAAAACAGCAAGCAAAACTTTGGTAGAACTATTCTATGCGTTACAACGATCGCGTGGACATAAAGAACGCCTAAAACAGAGCTAGAACGTGAAAACTAGAGCTAAAACAATTTACAGGGACCTATTTTTAAGAAAACTAGAGTTCCAGGGGGTTTTTGGGCAAAACCGAGGACTAAAACGTAAATAAAGAATAGACACAGGGTCTAACTAGCAAAAAGAAAGGGTCTGGACTGCGGGTTCGATTTTTAAAAAGGGCAGGGGCCTAAGAGTTAAAATCAGGGCTTGACCGTAAATATTTTTGAATAGACTGGGACTGCGGGTTGAAAATAGGAAAGGTCAGGGTCTCTTTAGCAAAAAGACCACAGCGAACCGGTACGCGCAGATCACGGCCGTCGGATCGGGATCGAAAGGCTCTGGATGAAGGGATATGACGATCTAATCTTGTGCGTTGATCTCGGATCGAGCGGCCAAGAACTATCCTCGCGCAGGGGTGGCGGCGCTGCGTATCCGGGGCTCTGTTCCGCGGCGGGGGATCACCGGGGTTGGCCAATCCGGCACCCCAGGGGTCAAATCGACCAGCGCTCGGGTCGAGGAGGTTCTTTAGGCCATGAGTAGGCCACCTATGGCCTGAACGGAGCAAGGGGAGGCTCGGGGCGGCGAAACCAACCGCGGCAGCTCTGTGTAGCGTGACTCGCCGGAGCAGAGCGTTCTGGGCTCGGGTATGGCCTACGTGCCGTGCTAGTCGGTGCAAGAGGGGTAGGAGGACGGGACGCGTCTCACCGAGGCTCGAATCGAGCTGCGGGGATGTGCAGGGGCGTCGAAGTCGAAGTCCGGCAGCGGCGTGCGCGTCGGAGCTCGGGAACGGGCGCTGCAGCGGTTGGAGCAGAGGGTAGCGGCTCGGGGAAGATCCAGGCGTCGAGGCGGAGCCAGTACGCAGCTCGGCCGGGGCTCCGGTTTGGCGGAGTGGCGTGGCCGCGGCGGCGCGGGGCTCTCCTCCGGGCGGAGCAACGTGGAGGCGGCGGCTAGGGTTTCGGTGGGGCTGCAGGGGGAAAGTGGACCGCGGGGGAGGATCAGGGGCGCGTTTAAAGGGGGAGGCCGGCCTCGGCATGCGGGTCCAGGAGGCTGAAGCGGTGCGGAGATCACGACGGGGACTTGGCTGGCCGTTGCGCGAGGTAGAAGGGGAGTCTGATGAGCGGGCCATCCTTGTCAGCCAGCGGGGGGGGGGGGGGGGGGGTGCTCGCGGCTGAGCAGGGGAGGGAGAGCGGGCCACGCGTGCGAGCTGGGCTTAGCGCCGGTTGGTGGGCTGGTGTGGGAGAGAGGTAAAGAGAGTGGGCCGGCTGTGGGGGAAGGGCTGGGCTGCCGGGGTGAGGAGGTGGGCCGCGGGGAGAGGGAGGAAAGGAAGGATGAGCGGCTGGGCTGCTGGGCTGCGGGGAAAGGAATTGGGCCGCCAGGTTTGGGCTGCTGAGGTTTGGGGCGGATGGGAGTGTGGGCACGGGCTGGGCTAGGGAAGAAGGTTTGGGCTGGGTTTGGGTCTTCCTTTTCTATTTCTAGTTTTCTCTCTTCTTTTCTTTTCCAAACACACTCAAAACTATTTGAATTCAAACCCTATGCACTCAACCAATTAAAAATATGCACTAGCATGAATGCACAAACATGTTGAACCTACAATAAATTTTAATTACTTTATGAAGCAAAAAAATAAATTATAGATGCAAGGCTAAGCAAATTAAACCTAGAAAATTAAATAAAGCCAATTAAATGTATTATTAAATATTGAAATTTAACTTAGGGTGTTACAAATCCTGCCCCCTTACAGGAATCTCGTCCCGAGATTCTAGGCTGGCTAGCAAAGAGATCAAGATATGTCTTCATCAACTCCTCTTCCTTCTTCTGACAAGTCCTCCGGAAAGACATCTGGGAATCCAGCCACCACGCGAATACCATCCGTGGGTCTAGCCTCCATCTGATGAAGAAAACCAGAAGGCTCTGTAGCACTGACTGTCACCTCTTGGCCATCAGATGCTGACAAGTGAACTGACCGCTGAGCACAATCAATTCTGACTCCCCACTTGGCAAGAGTATCCATTCCCAGAATCACATCAATACCCTTGGTGTCTGTCACCATCAGATTTGCACTGAACTTTACCCCCCTATGGAAACACTGACTCTGGGGCAGAAGATATGAGACCTCAATTGTCCTCCAGGTGAAGATACTAACATGCACCTCTTTAATGTGCTAGTACGAATACCATGGTGCTCGACAAAAGGCTGTGAAATAAAGGAATGCGTAGCACCAGTATCAAAAAAGCACCGTAGCTGGATATGAGTTAACCATGGACGTACCAATAACCACGTTCGGAGACTCGGCCGCTGACTCGGCCGTCACATGGTTCACCTTCCCCTGTCGTGGTGCCCTAGGTTGGGCTGGGCGCCCCTGCTGTCCTGCCTGCCGTGGAGCCGGTGAAAGGTGCTTCTGTGGACAACTTTTGGCATAATGACCTTTTTGTCCGTATTTGTAGCACTTGCGGTGGAGGTGAATGGCACTACTTGGTTAACCTCCCTGTGAACTTATCATCACATCTTGCATTATTTCTTCTGCTTGCTTTTTGGACTCCTTGCGACCGCGTGGCTGAATCACATTCATAGTGATAGTCAACCCATCAACATAATCATAGAGTGCTTGGTTCTTGACCTGTGTATCTCTAGAGCACTCATGAACCTTTCTCTTTTGGATGGTCTGTAGCTCATCGACCGATGGACCGTCAAGGAAAAGGGAATCCTCTGCTAGCTGCTCTTGATGAGACATCTTTCTCTTTGTACCGGAGAACAACCTCTGGTTCCTCCTAATTGTAGCTTCATCTTCAGTCGCACGAACTTGACGACAAGGAACGCCATAGAATTGGCAACACAGGCAAGCTTTCTCACCATTCTTCGGATGGTATGTTGTTTGCGAAGGCTGATCTTGTACCGTTATCAGTTGCTCCACCGAAACTGTTGCGTGGACATCATCACCCATTGCACTGTCTTCAAGGCCTTTTTGTTCTGCCGACATCTGAGCTGGGTAAAGAGGAAACACAGGTAAGGTCAAGGAAGAGAGAAAAACTCCACTATTTAAGGTTCTATCTTATTTAGGCAACATTGCCCATGCATCACTACTGCTAACTCCAGATAGCTGTCATGTAAACCCGAAAAAAGAGAACTATAGAATAACTCTTCTGCCTCATCTGAGAGATTCTCAAATTCTCCTGTACTATCTGTAGGCCGGGGTGTCACATCCCTACCCCCTTACAGAAACCGACGTCCTCGTCGGTGAATCTTGGAATGTCGCATCCTCTTCGCGCTATCCTTCTTCTCAACAAGCAAGACAGAAGCCCAAGGCATGATAAGGTAGAGAGGATAGAGTGGATAGTTTTACCCCAACGATCTAACTCATTTTATTAATTAATTAAACTTTAAATTAAGAGCTATTTTTTAAACAAATCTAACTACTAAGCTATGCAATCAACCAAAAATCCAAATCAAACATTTGCATAATCACAAGGATACAAATTTACACTTTAGTCGAGTTTAACACACAACTCAACTAACACAACGCGTCGCAGAACAATCTATCGTGTTGGGGTCAGGGAATCCTAGACTGAAAAGGGGTCGATGAGATACTTCAGGGCCAAAGCTACGGAAACTAATTCTATAGAGAAAAATCAAGGCAAGATGAGTAAAAGTCTCAGAATTCAAGGAATATAATAGCAGAATAGTTTCAGCAGACAAGGATTAGAAAGAAGAAGATCTAAAACTCGACCAGTTCTATCTAGGCTTTCGTCCTACAGTCGATATAGCTCTGATACCACTCTGTAACACCCGGTTTATAAAAGGACATAAACCGAGCAATCATATACGTGTCAGGATCAAGTCACACGTATATACAACAAAATGAACAGTATATCACAGCACATATCACGTAAAAAGACATAATAAAGCGAGTACGAAAGTTATTTATTATATTAATGAAAAAATGTCTGATACAACGGAAGTGTAGATTACATAGACGAAGTCTCTCGGAAGCTGGGCGCCACAGGGACGTCGACTGGGAGACGAACGCCTAGAAGTCGTCGTAGTCCTGGTAGCGCTGAGCGAACTCCCTCGCGTTGGCAGGAACTGAGCAGCAGCAGAGTATCCCCAAGAGGAAAAAGAGTACAGTAGGCAAGAGTGAGTACACAACTTGTACTCAACAAGTATAACACAAACTATGAGGCTCTAAGGTTGGCTGACTCAACTGCATTAGCTTTTAAGTCTTGGCAAAATTTTATTAAAGCTATTTACTACAAGTGGATGAATTACCATATACCCAGTTACATAGTAATTAACCAAAATTAATCATGTTACTACTGAGAACCAAACCGAACCAAGCCACCCGGGGAAACCTGCCTCGTCAAAGGAAGATAACCCCACAAATCGAAAGGAGGATCTGGGCCGCTCATGACAATGAGCATGGCTAGTATACTAGTTTTACACTCTGCAGAGGTTGCACATCTTTACCCACAAGTCGTGAGCTACGCTAGTTGTTCATCACACTTCCTTAGGTGAGATGACTAGCAAACTCACTACGAGGCCAATACAAAGGATCACGTTGGTAAGGTGTAACCGCAAAGGAATCAGACTCCGCAACGATGGTGACCACCTCGAGGGGTATGCAGACCAAGCCTCGTAGCCTAGGGACCATTGAAGCTCACCACCCTTCCAGCCCCGTCGCTAAGTTACTCCCGAACCAAAATGACCTAATTAGTAAGCCAAGACCGTCCCATTCTAGTCTTGTGGGTAGCGCTGTTGTCCCAGGTTGTCGCTCTATGAACCGGTCCTTATGGAGAGTGGCCAACTAGGCAGTAAGCACCGTGCTGCCCCCCCTAAACCATGTTTCTTACAAAAAACCAATTTTAACGAGACGTGAGTCCCTCAAACGGGCCACTCTCAGAATTAAGTTGCATATACCATTAACCAAATTAATTAAAAAGGACCAAGTGTGTTTATAGCGCGGCAACTAGCACAACTAACCAAAATGCAACCCAAAGGATATATATAAAGGATATAAAGTGGCTAGAAAAATCCTTATAGGCATACAGTATTAAAATGCAGTATGAAATTGTAATTAAAGGTGATAGGTGGTGTTCATGATATACTTGCCTTCCTCAAACTGTTCCTGCTGCTCGAACTGCTCAAAAGATGGCTCCTGGTACTGGTACTGGGGCTCCTCCGGTAGCTCAACGTCTACTCACGATCGCAACGTCAAAACAAGTCCAGCACATACACATACATGCAAATAAAGGCAAACACTAAGAAACAGTACAACAATACATGAAAACAGCAAACAAAACTATTGTAGAACTATTCTACGCATTACAACGATCGCGTGGACATAAAGAACGCCTAAAACGGAGCTAGAACGTGAAAACTAGAGCTAAAACAAGTTCTAGGGACCTATTTGTAAGAAAAACTAGAGTTCCAGGGGGTTTCTGGGCAAAACAGAGGACTAAAACGTAAATAAAGAATAGACACAGGGTCTAACTAGGAAAAAGAAAGGGTCTGGACTGCGAGTTCGATTTTTAAAAAGGGCAGGGGCCTAAGAGTTAAAATTAGGGCTTAACCGTAATATTTTTGAATAGACTGGGACTGCGGGTTGAAAATAGGAAAGATCAGGGTCTCTTTAGCAAAAAGACCACAGCGAACCAGTAGGTGCAGATCACGGCCGTCGGATTGGGATCGAAAGGCTCTGGATGAAGGGATATGACGATCTTATCTTGTGCGTTGATCTCGGATCGAGCGGCCAGGACCTATCCTCGCGCGGGGTGGCGGCGCTGCGTCGCCGGGGCTCTGTACCGCGGTGGGGGATCGCTGGGGTTGGCCAATCCGACACCCTAGGGGTCAATCAACCAGCGCTCAGGTCGAGGAGGTTCTTTAGGCCATGAGTAGTCCACCTATGGCCTGAACGGAGCTAGGGGAGGCTCGGGGCGGCGAAACCAACCACAGCGGCGGCTCTGTGTAGCGTGACTCGCCGGAGCAGAGTGTTCTGGGCTCGGGGATGGCCTACGTGCCATGCTAGTCGGTGCAAAAGGGGTAGGAGGACGGGACGCGTCTCACCGAGGCTCGAAATCGAGCTGGCGGGGATGTGCAGGGGCGTCGAAGTCGAAGTCCGGCGGTGGCGTGCGCGTCGGAGCTCGGGAACGGGCGCTGCAGTAGGCGGAGCAGAGGGCATCGGCTCGGAGAAGATCCAGGCGTCGAGGCGGAGCCGGTACGCTGCTCGGCCGGGGCTCCGGTGTGGCGGAGTGGCGTGGCTGCGGCGGCGCGGGGCTCTGCTCCGGGCGGAGCAACGTGGAGGCGGCGGCTAGGGTTTCGGTGGGGCTTGCGGGGGGAAAGTGGACTGCGGGGGAGGATCAGGGGCGCGTTTAAAGGGGGAGGCCGGCCTCGGTGTGCGGGTCCAGGAGGCTGACGCGGCGCGGAGATCACGGCGGGGACTTGGCCGGCTGTTGCGCGAGGTAGAAGGGGAGTCTGACGAGCGGGCCATCCTTGTCAGCCAGCGGGGGGGGGGGGGGGCGCTCGCGGCTGAGCGGGGGAGGGAGAGCGGGCCACGCGCGGGAGCTGGTCTTAGCGTCGGTTGGTGGGCCGGTATGGGAGAGAGGTAAAGAGAGTGGGCCGGCTGTGGGGGAAGGGCTGGGCTGCCGGGGTGAGGAGGTGGGCCACGGGGAGAGGGAGGAAAGGAAGGATGAGCGGCTGGGCTGCTGGGCCGCGGGGAAAGGAATTGGGCCGCCAGGTTTGGGCTGCCTGGGTTGGGCTGTTGAGGTTTGGGCCGGATGGGAGTGTGGGCACGGGCTAGGCTAGGGAAGAAGGTTTGGGCTGGGTTTGGGTCTTCCTTTTCTATTTCTAGTTTTCTCTCTTCTTTTCTTTTCCAAACACACTCAAAACTATTCGAATTCAAACTAAATTTGAATTCAAACCCTATGCACCCAACCAATTAAAAATATGCACCAGCATGAATGCACAAACATGTTGAACCTACAATAAATTATAATTACTTTATGAAGCAAAAAAAAATAAATTATAGATGCAAGGCTAAGCAAATTAAATCCTAGAAAATTAAATAAAGCCAATTAAATTTATTATTAAATATTGAAATTTAACTTAGGGTGTTACACTATGTAACTGGGGTATGGTAACTCATCAACTTGTAGTAAATAGCTTTAATAAAATTTTGCCAAGATTAAAAGCTAATGTAGTTAAGTCAGCCAACCTTAGAGCCTCATAGTTTGTGTTATACTTGTTGAGTACAAGTTGTGTACTCACACTTGCCTTCTCTACTCTTTTTCCTCTTGTCTTTTTGGGGATACTCTACTGCTGCTCAGTTCCTGCCGACGCGAGGGAATTCACCCGGAGCTACCAGGAGTACGAGGACTTCTAAGCGTTCGTCTCCCGGTCGACGTCCCTGTGGCGCCCAGCTTCTGAGAGTTTTCGTATATGTATTTACGCTTCCGCTGTATCAGACATTTTGTCATTAATGTAATAAATAACATTTGTACTCGCTTTATTGTGTCTTTTTACGTGATATGTGCTATGATATATTGTTCATTCTATTGTATATACGTGTGACTTGATCCTGGCACGTATATGATTGCTCGGTTTATGTCCTTTTATAACCGGGTGTTACATGATCCCCGAGCGAACATCCGAATGACCAGGCCGTCCTGAATGAGCAAGGATGGTACAGCGCTTGGACAAACCCATCGCCCAAAAAAATCAGCCAGACTCAAGCCTCCCCACTCCCGACTGACCGAGTGGGCCTCGACGACTAACGAAGACGAAGGACTCCCAGATAGGGTCAAGACATAGCGCTAGACACATGTAAATGACAACCCCACCATGAACTATAAAAGGGAAAGCCCCCCACGTAGGATGGGGTTGGACTCCTAGAGGTTCGACACTGCTAGATTCGGCTTGTAAGCTCCCCTCTGAACTTTGAGCACCCGGGCTCAAGAGCAATAGAGCAAGAACACCATCCCCTATACGGACGTAGGACATTTTCGGCCCGAACCAGTCTAAATCCTCGAGTCTTTGCGTGCTAGACCATATCCGATCAAGCGCACAACAAACGAGCAATCGAGTAGTTTAGTAGTTGCCCATTTCCCGCAGCGACAGTTTGGCGCCGTCCGTGGGGAGCCCTTTGTGCATTCACTGCTTCGGCGATCGGATGGTTTCGATAACTCATTCGTTGCCCCGGCGGCGAGCCGCGGCGAGATGATCCACTTCGGCTCCTTGGACTTTCTCGCGATCCCCCACGATGGGTCGTGGGTGCCTCCACCATTCCCACCTTCCCAGACCTTCCGGTTCGGAAGCCTGGAGTTCGTCACTGACCAGCTCGGGCACTGCGCCTCCACGAGGAGGGAAGCCGCCCCGGCGGCCGCAGAGGAGTCCGCTCCTCCTCCCAAGCTTCACAAACTGAACCGCCGGCGATCGATCCGCTGGTGCATCAGGAAGCGCAAGCCATCACAACCAACCCGTGCGGTGCTCCGCCACATCACGCTCTTGATGGCCTCCAACCCAGCTGTCTAGGATGTCAACTTGGTCCTTTTCATCCTGGCCAATGTCCCTCGACAGCTCGCGGGCGGGCCTCCGCTCCCGACACCCCGCTCATTCTCAGGACGGTTCCCGTTCCACTTGCGCAACTCCGCGAGCATCTATGCTTGGGAAATGCACAAGGCCGCCCAAGGGCGCCAGCCCACGACCCAGTTCATGGGCATGACAGGGTGCTACCCTGACTTCGTCCATGACCTCCTATGCTATGAGGGTCCCCTGACTGATTCCTCTAGCACAGGAGACAACAACCTGGAGGGGATGTCCACGCCACCTCATGTGTGTGCCATGGCCGACGGCCCCGCCGTCGACCCACCGCCGGAGGTGGTTGCCGTCTCAGTAGACGTGCACCCCCACGGACCACCGCGAGCAAGCACTCGCCAACGCACAGGCCCACGGTGAGGATCTTCGCCGTCGGCGGTAGCACACACCCCCACTCGTGGACCAGCCTCTGTGGGCTCCCTCCGGGTCAAAGGGGGTAAGCCCGCGGGCTCCGCATGGCAACGCACGCGCGGAGTCAACCACGACATCATCAATGATGCCCGGATGCAACTCCCGCAAGTGTTTCGTGTGGGCCAGAACATCGCTGCGGCTGCGATCCTCCTGCAAACACTATCAGAGCCGAAGGATCCGGCCTAGAGGGATCTTCACCGCCAGGTTTGAAACTTGGTGGAACTTGCTGCCGTACAGCAGGCGGAAAGCTCATCACTGCACCGCTGACAGGCCGCTGCCTCGTGCCCCACTGGCGGCGCAAGCTACCGCGGCGGGAACTATCCGAGGTGCAGCACCCCACCGGTGCAGCAGGCCAATGTGGGCGGCGCGCCAGCCCCAGCGGCGGCATCCGCTCCTCTACCGCCGAGGCCACCGATCCACGGTCGCGTTGGTCCCAACTACGACACGTGCAGCGTAATCCAAGGCTGGCAGCAGGCGAGGCACAATACCGACGTCGACCGCGCGGCCGCTCGAGCGGAGGACGCGCGGGCATACGCACCCAATCCGGAGTGCTCACTGCTCTGGCATGGGGGATGCCCTTGCGACCCCGATGTGGATCACGACCGGAGTACGAGCCCGGACCCCGCCGGACCATGCAGCTTATCCAAGGCAATCTGTGGGGTGCCTCTCCCCTAGCATTGCAGGTCATCTGCGAATGTCGTAAAATATACAGGGGACACTAACCCCAGTGTGTGGCTGGAAGATTACCAGCTCGCATGCCGAGACAGAGGAGCGAACGATGATCGCTTCATCATCCAGTATCTCCCAATCTGCTTGGGAGAGAACATCCGCGCCTGGCTGAAGTTCTTGCCCGCCGACTCCATCAGTGACTGGGCAGACCTCTGGAAGGTGTTCATCGGCAACTTCCAAGGCACATACATGCACCTTGGCAATTCTTGGGATCTCAAGAAACTGCCAGCAGGAGCCTGGCGAGTCCCTGTGCGACTACATTCGGTGCTTCTCCAAGCATTGCAACTCACTCCCCGGCATCGTCGATGCCGACATCATCAGCGCATTCCTCAGTGGGACACACTGCAAAACCTTGGTCCACAAACTGGGGTGCCAAAAGCCGCACACCACGCACGAGCTCTTGGACATCGCCACCAACCACGCCTCTGACGAGGAGGCGGTCGGAGCTGTCTTTGAGCGGGACCAGCACACGGCAAAAGCGAAACGACACAACCCTGACAGGCCTTCCTTGAGTCATGACTACAAGAAGAGCAAGAAGAATCACCGCCCTCCCACCGCCGGTGAGGTCGCGGCAACCGAACGCTAAGATAAGCGCCCCTCCTAGAAACAACCAGTTCAACCAGCTCCTGGAGAAGCCATGCACCAACCATGGCTATCCGATGAATCACAAGTTCAATGATTGTGACATGATGAAGCGCCTCCTTCGCAGGACAGCCAAGTCCGACAGAGGCGGCCGCGACAAGCAGACGCCGAACAGGACTAGGAGAAGCCGGCGGAAGGGTCGTTACCGAAGATCAACCGGTGCCTGGTCGTCTTCGGCGGCCTGGAGGATGAATGCTCCAGGAAACAGCAGAAGGTGTGGCTTCGTGAGGTATGTGCCGCCACAAGCTCTATTCCCAGAAAGTTGAAATGGGCGTCCACGCCCATCATTTTCGATCAGGATGACCACCCGGCCAGCATCCCTCGACCCGGGAGCTACCCTCTCGTCGTTGACCCCATCGTCAGCAACATGCGCCTGTCCAAGGTGCTGATGGACGGGGGTAGCAGCCTCAACATCCTATACATCCATCAACACCCTAGAAGCCATGGGGATCCCACGAGCCTGCTTGCGGGCCTCTCTCTTCCCCTTCTACGACATCTTGCCGGGCATGTAGGCGTACCCAGTCGGCAAATTCAACTTGCTGGTCACGTTTCGGCAATAGGGCCAACTACCGCACCGAGACCCTCACGTTCGAGGTGGTAGATTGGAAGGGGGCGTACCACGCCATTCTCGGGCGCCCCACCTACGCCAAGTTCATGGCGGTGCCCAACTACACCTACATCAAGCTCAAGCTGCCAGGCCCAAACGGAGTCATCACAGTGAGCGGCTCCTTCGAGCAGGCCTACGTCAGCAGCTGCGAATACTTCGACCTCACCACCACAGCGGCAAACTCGGCAGAGCTCGGCCAGCTTCGCGCCACTACTCCCGAGTGCCGCCCCGACCCTGGCAAGCCTAGCCAGGCACCGGCCTTCGTCTCCACTGATGAGACAAGGTCGAACGTGGTCGACGAGACTGATCCAACCAAGACGGTTCGGGTCGGCTCCCAGCTGTCGGCGAAATAGGAACTCGCGCTCGTTGACTTCCTCTGCGCCAACAAGGACACTTTTGCTTGGAAGCCGTCTGTCATGCCGGGCATCCCAAGGGAGGTCACCGAGCACGAGCTCCGCATTTTGCCGGGATCCAAGCCCATCCAGCAAAGCCTACGCTGCTTCGATGACGAGAGGCGTAGGGCCATAGGAGAAGAAACAGCTAAACTGTTAGCTGCCGGCTTCATAAAAGAAGTCTATCACTCCGACTGGCTCTCTAACCCAGTCCTTGTAAAGAAGAAAACTGGTCAATGGAGGATGTGTGTTGATTACACCAGCCTGAACAAGGCTTGCACCAAGGACCCTTTTCTTTTGCCTAGAATAGATTAGATAATTGACTCCACCTCTGGATGTGAGATCTTATCTTTTCTGGACACTTACTCGGGCTATCACCAGATAGCGATGAAGGAATCTGACCAGCTCGTGACATCCTTCATCACGCCTTTCGACTCATACTGCCATGTGTCGATGCCGTTTAGACTCAAGAATGCAGGAGCAACTTACCAGTGATGCATGCAAGCCTTCTTCTCAAACCAGATTAATCCGCCGGCTGACCCCGACCGGCTGGATTCGCCTCGGGCGACGGTCGCAGTCTACGTTGATGACATCATCGTCAAGACGCCGTGCACGGACAACCTAGGCACCACCCTTAGCACCACGTTTGCAGACGTCAAGAGGTTCAATATCAAATTGAACCCTAGGAAATGCACGTTCGGTGTGCCTAAGGGCAAACTCATCGGGTACATGGTGTCCGAGCTTGGCATTGAGGCCAACGTGAGAAAATCGCGGCCATCACTAACATGGGCCCTATTCGTGGTATTAAGGGCATCCAGAGGCTAACCGACTACTTAGCAATGCTCAATCGGTTCATTGCCCGACTGGGAGAGCGAGGCCTGCTGCTGTACAAACTCCTCGAGAAGTCCGACACCTTTGTCTAGACAGAGGAGACACAGGCGGCCCTCGATCGCCTCAAGACCCATCTTATCCTTCCCTCCGGTGCTCGTCACATCAGACCCTTGTGAACCCTTCCACTTTACCTAGCAGCCACCAACCATGTGGTCAGCGCCACTCTTGTAGTAGAAAGGGAGGAGCCGGGACACGCCCTCAAGGTCCGACATCCCGTGTATTTTGTCAGCGAGGTACTGACCGACACCAAGTCGCGGTACCCGCAGAAACAGAAACATCTCTATTGCCGTCATCATGGCGGCCAAGAAGCTTCAACACTACTTCATTGAGCATGAGGTGTCGGTCGTCACCTCATTCCCACACACGGTGAAGTAGTTCGCAATCGTAATGCCATGGGGCGGATTTCCAAATGGGCGGTCGAGCTATGGGTTACGACTCAAGTTCGTACCATGCACGGCAATAAAGTCTCAGGCCCTGGCCGACTTCATCGCCGAGTGGACAGAATTCAGGCTCCGACCCCAGAAATCTCTCACGAATACTGGACCCTCTATTTCGACGGGTCGATCATGGGACCCAGCGCGGGGGCCGAGGTCATCCTGGTCTCCCAAAGGGAGGCAAATTCCAATACGCGGTCCGCCTCCACTTCCCCGCATCCAACAATGTCGCAGAATATGAGGCACTCATCAGCGGCCTCCGCATAGCCATCGACATCGGGGCAACCCGCCTGTACGTCTATGGCGACTCTAAACTGGTGATCGACCAGGTCATGAAGAACTCCAATTGTGAGAGCCTCTCATGGACGCTTACTACCAGGAAGTTCGCAAGCTAGAAGGGAAATTTCGAGGTCTGGAGCTCCACCACATCCCACGGAAGCAAAACCCCGATGCAGATGCTCTCGCAAAGATGGCCGCCGAGCGCAAGCCGGCCACCCAGTGGCGTTTAGTCAACGACTTAAACACGCCATCAGCATGAGAAAAGCCACCGACCACAGACAAGACACGGCCAGCAGGAGGAAACAGAGCATGCAAAGAAAAATAGAGCACGCTCCCTATGACCCAGCCCCCGACCAAACACCCGGGGGCCCAACTTGCCTGGCTACAGGCCAATCCGACTCAAGCCAGGCAGACGACACAGATTGGAGGGCCGACCTACTAGCTTATCTCCTCCACGAGGTCCTACAAACGCAGCCCGTCTGAAACTGGCATTCATGAAGTGCATTACCATTGACAAGGGCAAGGAACTCCTTCTTGAGATACATGTCAGGATCTATGGACACCATGCTGAACCGCGCTCCCTGGTCGGAAAAGCTGTCCGACAAGGATTCTACTGGCCAACGTTACTGTGCAACACGGAAGACATCATCCGTGCATATAAAGGCTACCAATTCTATGCCAGCTCAAGCCCTTCTGACCATTCCCATAACATGGTCATTTTCCGTGTGGGGTTTGGACATGGTCGGCCACTGAAGAAGGCACCAGGAGGGTTCACCCACCTGCTTGTCGCAATCGACAAAGTTCACCAAGTGGATAGAGGCAAACCCGATCACCACAATCGATTCCAAGGAGGCCGTCAAGTTCTTCTTGGATATCATTTATAGATTGGCGTGCCCAATTCCATCATCACCGACAACGGAACCAACTTCATGGGCCACTACTTCCAAGAATTTGAGGAAGGATATGGGATCCGGATGATTGGGCATCGGTTGGACACCCACGCACAAACGGGCAAGTCGAAAGAGCTAACAGCTTAATCATCCAAGGGCTCATACTGCGAATTTTTGACATGCTCAAAAATTCGCGGGTCATTGGGTGGAAGAGCTGCCCAGCAGTGCTTTGGAGCTTGCGAACCACACCTAACCGGTCAACAGGGTTAACACCTTTCTTCCTAACATACGGTTCCGAGGCTGTGCTCCCTTCCGACCTGGATTACGGTGCCCCGAGAGTCAAAGCATTTGACAGAAACGGCGGCCGAAGCCCAAAGGACGCCATGGAAGTCTTAGAGGAAGTAAGGTTAGCAACGTTGCACCAGTCGGCCCGTTACCAACAAACTTTACGCAGGT